>NC_080103.1:19055085-19358460 GCF_950005125.1 Chionomys nivalis
TTCCCTGATGCGACCAATAGGGCCTAAGCCAGGCAAGGTAGAAAAACTAAAGTCCAAAGAATCTCTTCAGGAAGCTGGAAAATCCGATGCAAATACAGATCTCATTGGAGGAAGCCCCAAAGGGGAAAAGCCATCATTCTTGCAAACAGTTAATAAGTTCCTGGATCTCTCCCTGTTTGCCCACAGAGGCTTTTTGCTGTACCTGTCTGGAAATGTGGTCATGTTTTTTGGACTCTTTACTCCTTTGGTCTTTCTTAGTAATTACGGTAAGAGTCAGCATTATTCCAGTGAGAAGTCAGCCTTCCTCCTTTCCATTCTGGCTTTTGTTGATATGGTAGCCAGACCTTCCATGGGACTTGCCGCCAACACCAAGTGGATCAGACCTCGGATCCAGTACTTCTTTGCTGCTTCTGTCGTTGCAAATGGAATCTGCCATTTGCTAGCCCCCTTGTCTACAAGCTACGTTGGCTTCTGTATCTACGCGGGAGTCTTTGGATTTGCCTTTGGTTGGCTCAGCTCTGTATTATTTGAAACATTGATGGACCTCGTTGGACCCCAGAGGTTCTCCAGTGCTGTGGGCTTGGTGACCATTGTGGAGTGCTGTCCGGTCCTCCTCGGGCCACCACTTTTAGGTACAGTATATCCTACATGTTTGATTCCGTCCTGGTTATAAAGGTAACGTGTAGAAAGGAGCTCTGCCTTTAAAGCACAAATGGACAATTCAATGCATTTTAGTGATAAGAAGCATTTTGGTAATAGGCAGAAGAGTAGATCTTTAAAGCTTAAGGTCAGAGTACATGGGCAACTATCCTAACCACTGTGTGTATCTTGGATCTAAGATTATTTTAGTAGCAGTTTCATGAGTGATGTCAAAAGCTTTAGGAGGTGGGATAATTGGACTCGGCTACATTAGTTTAATAGTCATTATATGATTTGAGAACTCAGGTTACTGAACTCCTGTGTTTTGTTTCTGTTTTTGTTTTTTTTTTTTTTTTTTTATTTTCAAAGCTAGGTCTCGCCGGGCGGTGGTGGCGCACGCCTTTAATCCCAGCACTCGGGAGGCAGAGGCAGGTGGATCTCTGTGAGTTAGAGGCCAGCCTGGTCTACAAGAGCTAGTTCCGGGACGGGTACCAAAGCTACAGAGAAACCCTGTCTCAAAAAAACCAAAAAAAAAAAAAAAAAAAAAAAAGCTAGGTCTCTCTGTAGCCGTGACTGTCCTGGAACTCGTTCTGTAGATCAGGCTGGCCTCAAACTCAGATCTGCCTGCCTCTGCTTCCCAAGTGCTGAGATTAAAGGCTTAAACCTTTATCTTTTTGATCCCATTTGGGCTGGTGGTACACACCTGTTATTTCATACTGGGAGGCTGAGGCAGGTTGATTGTGACTTCAAGATCAGCATTGGCCATACAACCAGATCTTCAAATAACTGTCTCCACAATTGTTCCAACTCCTTTTGGGTTGTTCATGTTGATTTATTTTGGAGATGGGATCTTACTCAACCCATTGACTTTAAACTTGTATAGCCAAAGATTGCCTGGACCTCCTGACCTGGCTGTTCTCCCCTCAAGTGCTGGAATTATAGGCAGGTGCCACCAAACTTATAAATGGATTTGGAGGGTGCTCCTTTCCAGCTCTTCCCCCACTGAGTTGCTTAATCACGTAATCATGTCAGTTATCATCCCCCACTCGATCATGACCGACAGCCTTTTACACACTCTTGTGTCTTGCTTCAGTATCCCAACCCTAATTGATTTCCAAGTCTGCAGAGCTTAGCCCTGTCTCTCCACCCTTGGCCCTTGCTTTCCTGCTCACAGCCCTGTGCCTTTGCACTGGCTGTTCTGCCTGGATCCTCTCCACCCTCTTTTCCTGAACAGGTTTATCTTCCTACTGTCTCAGCTCTGTGTGATGCTTCAAAAGCAGCAGCATTCCTCACCCACTCGCTGGTCTCCACTACCCATGTTCTGGTCCAGAGCCCTCCCTGTAGCTCTTGTTAGTCTGTGCAATAGTTAGCCCTGTGGAGTTCCAATCACATTGGTCAGGTGAGGAGGTTTCATTGCCATCAGACATCACAGACTTTTGGGAGAGGTGGTGATGCAATTTTCCAAATTGATTTGGTGTTGAGACAGTAAGTAGAGAGGCTTCCTTGTAGCACAGAGGTGGCAGGTGCAGGCCCCGACTGAGACTCTATGTTCCCTTACTAGCCTTATGACTTTGAAGAAGTTATTTAACATCACTGTACTTGAATTTCTGTAACTACTGGAAGATACATTGGGAATTTGGTGCTGAGAGGGTGCTGTTGGCTACAGAGCTAAGTGTTCTCTGGAAGTGCTGATAAAGAACTTTGACCTTGGTGACTGGAGTAGCTCTTTGTGGCCTTGGACACCCTCAAACTTCCTTTGAATTAGTTTTTCATTGTGTGTTAAGAGAATGGATTATAATTCCTGTCTTTTCATTCAGATTTGCCAAGAGTTTGTTTCCAATTTGAAAATAGAAAATACATGGCCAGTCAATCAGACATTATAAATAGAAAGTTTAGAAATTCTTTTTTGTGCTAATGTGTCATTTATGAGTTCTTTGAAGTTTGGTTTGGCATCTTTCTGAGGATGTTTATACTCTGGGAAAAGGTGTCCTTGTTTGCTCTTACTCATGTAGCCTTGTCTTTTACATCTTTAGGCCGCCTCAATGACATGTATGGAGACTACAAATACACATACTGGGCTTGTGGTGTGATCCTCATCATCGCAGGTATCTATCTCTTCATTGGCATGGGCATCAATTATCGACTTGTGGCCAAAGAACAGAAAGCAGAGGAGAAGCAGAAAAAGGAAGGTAAAGAGGACGAGACCAGCACAGATGTTGATGAGAAGCCAAAGGAAGTAACAAAAGAAGCACCATCCCTGCAGCAGAACAGCTCCGGGGACCCTGCAGAGGAAGAGAGTCCTGTCTGAACTGAAGCATGAATTGAGCAGTGTGCAACCCAAGACATCTGAAACCATTCTGCTGGCCTCTAGTCTACCAGTGGTGCTCAATGCAGACAGTGGACATTTGTGCAGAAAACCTACCAGGTGTTCATTGGTGGAAATTTTTTTGTTTTGTTTTGTTTTGTTTTTGGTCACTCCTTACCAATGCCGGAATTTAAAATTTACTATGCTTCAGGTAGGGAGTGGTTGGCAAAGGATATGGGAAAGAAGTAGGGATTTTTCTTGTTTTGTTTTAATCTTAGCTTTTAACAGTGTCATGGAGATTATAATGTGCCTTAAGTTTTAGTTTTAGAACTCTTTAGAGAGCCTTAACTTTTAAAACCATTCTGCTGAATTCATCTATTTTAAATGTCGTTTTAAAAGGAAAAATAACAACTAACTTGCTTGAGGTAACTTTAACCTTAATCTTGTTTTGTTGTTGTTTGTAATGCTTTGTCAGAATTGTTACTGGAACATTTATGGACAGAAATAATAGTTAAAAGTTGGAGGTTTATAAAAAAAACTGACTAAAGTATTTTTCTAGCATCATAGTTGCCTGGCGTAGGTACCTGCTAGGTATATATTTAAGAAATTTAAAGCATGAAATTCTGGAAACATCTTGGCTGTCGTAGCCACAGTCTGTCACCTGCTGGGTGCTTCCTCTCAGATGCTTGCTACAAGCCTAGCGCTAGAACGTTGTCACTAAATTGCTACCTTCGCTCCTGTTCAGAGACATTGAGTGGTTAGAAGTCATAGCAAAAAGGTTAGTGTTAAAATCTACAAAACATTATTCAACACAGTCTGATTTAATATAGACAGGCCTCAGCTGACTACAGCTTGGGTTTTCAAAGACCCTAGTTATGGTATGGAACTTTTGTTATCTTCAAGTATGTGTGGGTTTGGGGGGGCTTGGTGGTTCTGAGGATTGAACCCAGGGACACAGGCATGCTAAGAACATGCTGTACCACTGAGCCACATCCCACTAGCACCCTGGAATCCTCCTTAGACCTTTTTTCTTTGATTTTTGATAGTTCCATTTATATTCTAGCTTAGAACTGTATGTGAGATATTCAGTACGAACTGAATGTGTGTGCTGTTTGTTTTTTTACATTGTTTTTCAGTATTTGCAAAACCAAGAGGGCCAGAGTTTGGCTCCAGGGAAGCCTATAAAGATAAAATAGGGAGGGAGGAAGTTTGCTGAATTCACTTGGTTCTGTAAGTACCCACCTCCCTGCCATATACACCAAGGCTTAAGGAGAAACCTCTATCATGCTTAGAATGATTGGACATAGTCTTACCTCCACAAACCTTAGCTTTCGTGACCTTTTTCAGTTACCAGAAATGGAGGAAATGGGTTCGGTGTAAGGGTGGGAGGAAGAATGGACCTGATTGGAAATGTATTTTTTTTAACCCGATATCTTCTAAATAGAGGCAGAGAAGATAAGACACTGAATTGTTCTCAATGCATTTAAAATACCATTGTAATTGACAGGGTGAAAATAGAGATTTAAAACCTGTGTAAGAAGCCAACTTTTTCCAAATAAAACATTTATTTTATTTTTAGAAAACAGTTCTTCCACATGTTTATTTGAGAGACAATTGTGTTTTCATTTTTATTTTCATTTTGACCTTTGCTAATACTGAATCTGGTTTATATGCCTTGAGACTTGTGCACAGTTTGAGTTTTCGCCTTTAACACAAGCAGGAGAGAATTTTAAAGCCACATGTCTTAAACTTCTGTCACCTGATGCGGTTAGCCTAAGACACAATGGGGAACTGCCTTGCAGTATATGTTGTGGTGGGATTTAGAGAGGAAACCTTGAGAGTTTGGCAGACATTATTCCAGTTTGGACTCTGCCACCTTTTGTGAAGCCATGTCGAACCTCTGAATTTTTATCCTATAACAATGAAAGTGATGGCACATGCCTTTAATCCCAGCACTCAGGATTAAATTAGATCAGCAGAGGCAGGCGGATCTCTGTGAATTCAAAGCCAGCCTGGTCTACAAGAGTTAGTTTCAGGACAAGCTCCAAAAGCTATAGAGAAACCCTATCTTGAAAAAACAAACAAAAAGATGAGTTTCTGATGGCAAAATTTAAGCCATGTGTATGTAAAGGAGTTCTGTCTGTCCCATCTCAGATGCTGAAGCTGCATTTGCCAGGCAAGTGCGCTGCCTGTGCTCGGTGGAACCAGAATTTATGATGCATGTTCTGAGTATAGGCGCTCCAAAGCTGCCATCAGACTAAAACTTGCAACTAAACTTTTTTTTTTTTCTCTCACTGCTCAGTTCTGTCACTGGGCTGTAATGGAAGTGTTGGTAAGGCCTGTGTGAAGCCTGCACAGCCCTGTCTGTCCCTTCCTCGTTTCCCATGGGTTTGCTGGTTTGTCAGCTGTGCTGTGAATGAGTTCTGGGGGCAGTGCGCTCTGATCCCTGTCCATTACTTCTTTTGATACTGACTTCATTTGAAGTTTTATTTTAGTTCACGTGGTTATTTGGGCCGCTTGGTAAGAGATGTGAGTACAAGCACGTCTGTTGTGTGTGAAACCTCACATACAATACAGTGGGAACGTTGGTTAAGAAACTGATAGTTTGAATAATTCCAACATTGTAAGTAAGCCACACTGATGAGGATCACACTCAGGTCAAGTCTGTTGGAAATTGAGAATATCTTCACCAGCTGACTGAGATGAATAGTGTGCACAAAATTATGGTTTTTGGTTGGTTTTTTTTTTTTTTTAATTAAGTCATTTTTCCCCTTTCCTCCTCCAGCCTTCCCTTACACATCCTTCCTTGTTCTCATTCAAACTTGTGGCCTCTTCTTTATAACTGTTACATGTGTATGTGTGTGCCTAAATACAAAATGCAAACCGCTCAGTCCATGTGATGTTACTTGTGTGTAGCATGGTTAATAAAAGCTCAGAGACAGGTCCTGGGGTTCAACTGAAGACCAGAAAAGCAAAACAGCCAGCCACTGGCTCTTACCTCTATCTCAGTCCGAAAACGGCAATTCTGCCTCCAGGAATCCTCAGAATGAGACACGATGTGAGATGTCCTTCTGTATATGTGTTGCTTTTATTGGTTGATGAATAAAGCTGTTTTGGCCAATGGCTTAGCAGAGTAAAAAGCCAGGTGGGAAATCCAAACAGAAAGAACGAGAGAGTAGGCGGAGTCAGAGGAGATGCCATGTAGCCACCTCAGGAGTAACATGCCTGAGCCATTGGCCAGTGTTGTAATGAATATAGTTTCTGTGTGATTATTCATGTCTAGGTGGCTGGGAAACCAAACAGTCTCCGTATACACTTGTGTGTATGTTTTTAGGGGTGACCATTCGGTATTAAATAGCCAGTTCTTGTGCTCTTCTGCATTCGTGTACATACTGGTGTCCTTGTAGACCAGAGTCACAGTATGTAGACAAGCATGTCCAGGAACTCAGATCTGCCTTCCGAGTGCTGACATTAGAGTGTACACCACCTTGTGTTGAACGTCAGAGCGACAAACGAGGTATTGGCTGCACGTCTATCTGAAAACCCGAGTGTCTGAGTTCCACCCTCCCCAGCACGTAGCTTACAACAAATCAAGTCAGGCAGAGTGCCTGGAAGATGTGAAGAAAGAAGTTAATGATAGACTTGGGTAACTGAATGTTTGAGTACTTATGGGAAATGACAGCCCACGCTTGCCTGGCCCGAAGCCAGGCTGTATCTGGGCTAAAGTGACGGGGTGGCGTACAGCTTAAGTACATTACTTAGTGACACAGGGTCTCCATGTAGTCAGACCAGGCTGCCTTAAAATCACAGCCATACCTGCCTTTGGGATTAGAGGCTTTGCCCTGGACCTTTAGATTCAGTGACTGTTTACTTCATACTCTGGACTATGGTGACAAACTTAAATCGCAAACAGTGGCTTCTGTGGGTATAGACTGTGGAGGTTGGTTGGTTTGTGCATGTTTATCACTGTGCCCTAATCCTACCCTTAAATGTAATGTGGCCCTCGCTTTCAAGAGGGGATTAAAAAGAAGAAAACTCCTAATGCATTTGCAACAGGAAAACCGTTGTCTCTGGGCAAATGAAGCCAGAACTGAGTGTTCTTGAGAGGCAGAAGGAGGATAAAGAGTTTGAGCAGGGGAACTAAAGAGATAACTCAGGGCTAAAGAACACTTCAGTGCTTTGAGATTCCAGGTTTGGTTCCCAGCACCCAGGTCAGGTAGCTCATAACTCTTTAACTCCAGGTCCAGGGGATAGCCTACACCCTCTTCTGGCTCTGAGGGCACTTGTACTTATAATACATAATTTAAAATAAAATCCTAAAAAGCTGGAGGTCAGCCAGGCACTGGCTTTAATTGCAACACTTGGGAGGCAGAGGCAGGCAGATCTCTGAGTTCCAGGACAGCCTGGGCTACACAGAAAAATCCTGTATTGAAGAGAAAAGCTAGAGGTCAGCCTAGGCTACATAAAACCCTGGAGCCCTGGCTGTCCTGGAACTCGCCTCACTCTGTAGACCAGATTGACATCGAACTGCCTGCCTCTGCTTCCCAAGTGCTGGAATTGAAAGTATGGGCCACCATGGCCCAACAGCATTTATTTATTTATTTATTTTTTTTTTTTTTTGGTTTTTCGAGACAGGGTTTCTCTGTGGTTTTGGAGCCTATCCTGGAACTAGCTCTTGTAGACCAGGCTGGTCTCGAACTTACAGAGATCCGCCTGCCTCTGCCTCCCAAGTGCTGGGACCAACAGCATTTTTTGGTTTGGTTAGTTGATTTTAGTTTTTAAGACAGGGATTCTCTGTGTAGCCCTGGAACTTGCCGTTAGACCAGGCTGTCCTCAACTCACAGATCCGCCTGCTTCTGCCTCCCAGTGCTGGGATTAAAGGTGTGTACCACTGCCCAGCTGCAGTTTTTGGTTTGATACTTGCTTTTCTGTTGTGGCATTCGGAACTGGAACCAGGGCCCTGACTAGGCAAGTGCATCTTGACTCATGGGGGCGGGGTATTTGTCTAAACAGACTGGATTTGAAGTCTTTATCCTTGTCAGTCAGGTTGTTTCCCTACTTCAAGAATTGCAGTCTGGGGAGATGGAGGTGGACGTGTTACTCAGGACAGCACATTGCTGGAGTGGATGGAGGCTGTGGAGTTGAGTGCATTACCATCCCCAAGACCTCCTTCCTGCAGGCTGACGTCTTAGAGGCTGCATTCCTGTGCTTCCCTTCTGAGCAGCCAGCCCAGGTGAATGATTAACTCAGGAAGCCAGAGGCCCACACTCACCCCCTCACAGAGCTGGTGTGCAGATCAGCGTCACTATCCTGAGATCAGCGTCAGAAATAAACACTAACGACACCAGGGTAGGGCTGAGAATAGCTCAGTCGGCGATAGAGTTGCACGCCTTCCTTGCATGCAGCAGGCGACGGGCCCAGTCCCTAGGACAAACAAAAATATCTTCATGGGTGTCCTACAACCTTACCCCCCCCCCTTTCTTTTGTAATTGTGAGAGGATCTCACGTATCACAGGCTAGTGACCTTAAATTCACTGTAGTTGAGGTTAACCATCCTTACCTGGATGATAGGCATTTGCCATGTCTGGTTTAGGTAGCACTGGGGTTCGAACCCAGAACCTGAGAGGTGCTGGGTTAGCACTCTGCCAACTGAGCTCCATCTGCCCAAAGGTGCTCAGTTGGCAAAGTCTCCTAAACAGGATATTGCTGGGAGGAGTGTGAACGCATGCAGTGTACTGTCGAGTGTAAAGTAGTCTTACAAATCTAGACGCTGGGTGCGATGACTCATGCCTGTAAATCCAGCATTTAGGAGGTTTTGTAGAGGATTTTTGTCAGTTTGAAGCCAGGAAGCTGCAGAATAAAATAATTGAAGTGCTTGCCTCACAAATAGGACCAGAGTTTGAGCCCCAGAACATCCTCACTGGCCTGTTTGTAATCTGCAGTGCCTGGGAGGCAGAGACAGGAGGAGCCCTGGGCTCGCAGCCTAGCCGGTTCTAGCATCATTGGTGAAGGCTCATGAGAGACCCTATCTCAAGAGGAGATGGTGTTCCTGAGGATGCTGCTAGAGGCTGTCCGGGCATCTGCATGCATGGATGCTTACCCCATACACAAAACAATCATTCCTTTAAAAAAGGAAGGGAGAAAAAGTTTATGTAAATCTGAATGTGCTTGGATATTCTGCAGGGCAGGGTAGCAGCAATGAATAAAGAGCAACCGGTAAGGGCGAAGCTCATTGGTTAGCAAAGTCTTTCCAAATCTATTCACCCTCTGAAAAGTGCCGAGTCTGCATCCCGGTCAAGCATCTCCCTTGTCAGAAGAGGCCAGAACAAAAGCCGAAGGTTGTGCCAGACGGAGGTTCTGGAAATAAACAGGAACAAGAGGGGCCAAATCCTGGGGATCCAGGGCCAATCTCAAGCACCCCACACAAAGAGAATGAAGTGACTTCTGTCCCCAGCAATTCACAGTCCGGTTTGTGATCCTTTCCCTTGGCTTTGAAATTCATGATGTGATTGTTTTTTATTTGTGGATTTCCTTTGCTAATATGCTTTGCTGATTCCAGAATTAAAACTTAGCATTTCCTGAGCTTAGGCTGGCCAGATCCCAAGAGGAAATAGCTAGAAGCCATTAAGAGAGCCAAGAAGAAACTGGACTGGGATTAAAAGTCACCTGGTATGCTGACAATCTGTATGTAACTTAGTGTGTTCAGTCTGTGTGTCCCCTGGTGTGCTCACAGTCTGTGTGTCCCCAGGTGTGCTCAGTCTGTGTGTCCCCTGGTGTGCTTACAGTCTATATGTCCCCTGGTGTGCTCAGTCTGTATGTCCCCAGGTATGCTCAGTCTGTGTGTCCCCTGGTGTGCTCACAGTCAATGTGTCCCCTGGTGTGCCCACAGTCTGTGTGTCCCCTGGTGTACCCACAATCTGTATGTCACCAGGTGTGCTCACAGTCTGGATGTTATCATTATTAAGAGGCCTGTGATTGCTGTGGCTCTTGTTTTATCTTCCCTTCCCTCACTCATTCCTCTTTAAGGCCTGGGTGCTTTCACCAGGCTGTTTGTGGGCTTTTAGAATGGGGTGCTGTGGAGGTGGTAGATAATATTTTTCCTTTTAAATTCCAAGTGCTGGGCCAGCGAGAAGGCTCAGTTGGTGAAGGTGCTTTCCCAGCCTGACAACCTGAGTTTAAACCCCATAATCCACATGGTAGAACAGATTCCCCAAAATTGTAAATTGTCCTCTGACCTGCACACATCTCTCTCTCTCTCTCTCTCTCTCTCTCTCTCTCTCTCTCTCTCTCACACACACACACACACACACACACACCACGCACAATAAATGTAAATTTACAAAACTACATTCTCCTTAGTCCCAGCACTTGGGAGGCAGAGGCAGGCGGATCTCTGTGAGTTCGAGGCCAGCCTGGTCTACAGAGTTCTAGGACTGCCAGAGCTACGGAATGAGTCCCTATCTCAAAAACAAACAAGTAAATAAAACTCCACGTACTATTTTGTTTCTCAAATAGTATGGGTGAGTCCACAGGCCTCCTGCAGCAGAAGCTCCCTAAAGCCTTATCTCTCCTAACCGCCCCCACATACCTATCATCTTCCAGGCCTGATAATCCACCCCATCTGCTCTCCCCACGGTTGGCCTGCTTCCTAATAACCTCCCCGACTCCTCCTAACTCTGTACTTCATTCCCTTCCGACACCGTTGCCAAAATGATTTCTCTCTCTCTCTCTCTTTTTTTTTTTTTTTTTTTTTTTTGGACTTTTGAGACAGGGTTTCTCTGTAGCTTTTTGGTTCCTGTCCTGGGAACTAGCTCTTGTAGACCAGGCTGGCCTCAAACTCACAGAGATCCACCTGCCTCTGCCTCTCGAGTGCTGGGATTAAAGGTGTGCACCACCACCGCCCGACTCAAAATGATTTTTCTAAAAGGACAAAATTTCTTAGCATTGTTACTTTAAATTAAAAGTTAAAAACTTTTATAACTTTAAACAAACGCAATAAAGATAAAAATAATAAAAATCATGTCACTCCTCTACCTAAATAAAACCCTACTGCTTGAGGATAAAGTCCAAACTCCTTGGCCCATTCCATAGGGCCCCTCGCTGATAGCTCCTGTCTACTGGCCGTCTTCCAGCACCAATCCTCAACCTGTTCTCCACCCCAACTGCCCCATTCCACAAGACCTGTTCCAGAACACCCTGCCCTCTGTCCCACACCACCTCCAGTGCTGCAAGGTGAACCACCAGATCTCTACTGGACTAGCCTGAGATGAGGAACAAGGAACAACACGCAAAATGAGAGTCGCCTTTTGATTTTTAGAGTCTAAGGAGGTTTCTGCAGGAGGGTCATGCTTACAGAAAAGGCAGGCGATATGAAATTCCCCTCTGAATGCTGTGAATACCGTTGGTGAATAAAGCTGTTTCAGCCAGTGGCTTTGTAGAGTAGAGCTAGGCGGGGAAAACTAAACTGAATGCTGGGAGAAAGAAGGTGGAGTCAAGAGATGCCATGGAACCACCAGAGGGAAAAACACAAGTCGCTAGTTGGAACCTTGCTGGTAGGCCACAAGCCTCGTGATAAAATATAAAATAATAGAAATTGGTTAATTCTAGATGTAAGAGCTAACTAGCAAGACATTTGAGCTATTGGAAAGACTATTGCAAATAATATAGTTTCTGAGTGATTATTTTGGGTCTAAGAGGTGGGGGCCTGCAACAACAGGCAGGGTGGAACCACACTATGAGAAAAGCTTGCAGAGCAATCGAGTGTGGACCAGTGGTGCAAGTGATTGACAAATCTGCTACTCAGGCTATAATCTGGGCTAGCCTGGTCTCTGTCCTGCAGCAGCTTTCAGTCTGTGGGGAGCAATAAAAGGAAATGACCACAACACTGCATGGTGAGGACTCTAAAGTCCACAGGCCAAACTCAACAAGCAGCGAGAGCCGTGGACAGATCAGTGAGTTGCTGGAGGCTTGTGTATGGGCTGCTCCATAGGACAAACAGACTATAGTTCTGCATGCTCATACTCAATACAAAATGACTCTGTGGCCAAGTATGTGGAGTTCCTTCCCCATTCCAACTGGAGTCCTGCAAAGAAACTTAATCCCCACACCAGCTACTGTATAGACCCAAGGCTTGAGAGTCCACTGTAAGTGGTAGGCTCACCCTCACCTTCTCTGATTGACAAGAGAGAGACAGAAAGAGGTAACAGTAAATGCTCCCAAGTTAGATGCCTATTTTTGGTAGTGAGGAAGCTCCTAAAAAGACCTCAAGAAAGCCTACTTGAGACTTCTTCCAAAAGATAAATGAAAAGCTTATGCAACTAATTTGGTAGGAAAAAAATGAATTTACCCAGTTGACTTTCTCACCCTGAACCCCTAAAGCAGCTAGGTAATGGAGCTGTAGCTCTAGCCTGAGCTGCGTGTCCTAGCTCTGGGGTGGGGGTGGAGAGGTCATTTGAGGCCAATCAGGGAGGGTGGGGGAGGAAGTGTGAGGAAGAACAGAATAGGGAAGTAGGAAAAGAGCCCGCTGGCTGGAGATGGAATGCTCGTCTCAAATGGGTAAGGTCCTGGGTTGAGTCCACAAAGCTAAGTGTAAGTGGAGGCTGCACGTATGTTTCTCAGCCACCCAGACCCGAATAATCACACAGAAACTATATTAATTACAACACCGCTTGGTCAATAGCTTAGGCGTATTCCTAGCTAGCTCTTACATCTTACATTAATCCATTTCTATTAATCTATGTATCACCATGAGACTGTGACCTACTGGTAAGGTTCCAGCATCTTTCTCCTTCAGCAACTATATGGCATCTCTCTGACTCCGCCTGCTTTCCCTTTCTCTGTTCAGATTTCCCACCTGGCTTTACTCTGCCAAGCTATTGGCCAAAAAAGCCTTATTCATCAACCAATAAAAGCAATACATATATAGGACATCCCACATCAGCTAAGTCCTCAGATCAACTATGTTTTTTTTAAATCACTTTCCTACCCTAGGCAGAAATGTTTTTATTCTCCCCTCCCCCTCCCACTTCCCCTCCATCCATCCCAGCAGTTCTAGGGATGGAGCCCTGTGGTTTTGTCACATCCCAGCCTGTAGTCAGGGTCTTAAACGCATGCTTGCTCTTTTTTTTTTTTTTTTTTTTTTTGGTTTTTCGAGACAGGGTTTCTCTGTGGCTTTGGAGCCTGTCCTGGAACTAGCTCTGTAGACCAGGCTGGTCTCGAACTCACAGCGATCTGCCTGCCTCTGCCTCCCGAGTGCTGGGATTAGAGGCGTGCGCCACCATCGCCCGGCTACTTGATACAGACAATGTTTTGACTGTCTGGGGATGTTGCACAGTTGTCAGAGTGCTGGACTAGCGAGCATGAAGCGCTGGGTTGATCGTCATCCCTGCCAAAGTCAGATACAGTGGTGTGTACTGCGGCCCCAACACTAGGAGGGGAAGGAGGGTCATTGCTGCCTACAGAAGCAACCCCGCAACACGTGTTAAATGTGGCGCGCTCCCCTCACCACCTCTGGTTGCTGAGCTTGCCCAGTGTGCCATCACTCCTAGTTTATGCCGTGAGGGCTGGGAAAGCACTTTACCAACTGAGCACCAAAACCAAATTAACTTAAGCTGTTGGTGAGGTTCATTTAATGCCTCTCAGTTTTCATGAGCTAGTCAAGCATATATGTCAAGAATATTAATAGTCGGGTAGTGGTGGTAATCCCAGCAGAGGCAGGTGGGTCTCTGTGAGTCTGAGGCCAGCCTGGTCTATAGTGTCAGTTCTAGGACAGCCAGGGTTATAGCATAAAACCCTGTCTTGAAAACAAACAACAAACAAAAAAAATTAAGAGCCAGGTGTGGTGGGGTGGTGCATCCCTTTAATCCCAGTCCTGGGGAAGGAAGGAGGTTAGGGCTGAAGGGAGGAGGAGTCAGGTAGATCTCTGTGAGTGCATACTCAGCCTGGTTTACATATTGAATTCCAGGACAGCCAGGACTACACAATGAGACCCTGCCTCAAAAATAGCTAAATAAATAGGAATTCTAATTAATAAACAATATTTAAAACTATTAAAAACAGTAAAGAACTCAGCATGTAAAATATACAGAAGAAATAATGTTTTGGTTTTATTCCGTTTTGAGACAGGGTTTCTCTGTATAGCCCCTGGCTGTCCTGGAACTTGCTCTGTAGACCAGGCTGGCTTCGAACTCACAGAGATCCACGTGCCTCTGCCTCTCAAGTAGACAGTGGTGGTTTGCACCTTTAATTCCAGCACTCAGGAGGCAGAGGCAGGCGGATCTCTGTGAGGTTGAGACCAGCCTGGGCTACAAAGTGAGTTCCAGGACTGATTCCATAGTTACTGAGAAACCCTGTCTCAAAAAAACAACAACAAAAAGATTCTGACATCAGCTTCTGGCCTATACATGCATGAATGTGCATGCATGCACATAGGATTGTTATTACAAAGTGGGGTTTTTGTTTGTTTGTTTGTTTTAAGAATGTATTTTATAGCCAGGCAGTGGTGGCGCATGCCTTTAATCCCAGCACTCAGGAGGCAGAGGCAGGCGGATCTCTTGAATTTAAGGTCAACCTGGTCTACAGAGTGAGTTCAGGACAGCTAGAGCTGTTGCATAGAGAAACCTTGTCTTGAAAACAAAAAAACAAAAATAATGTATCTTAAATAGTTTGTAAAGTATTTTGTATGCAGTCTTGCTTCAAAAGCAAGTCAGTCCCTTATACTACCATTTCATTTAGGTCTTGTATCATCCTTTATGGCACTGTACATGGATTACAGGTAACATAATCTGAAGTTAAGAAAAACAGTTGTTGCCCGAAAAGAATTACTCTAGGTGAACACTCAGTTGTGGCAGCAGAGTCTGAGCCTCAAGAGTCTAGCATCTGCCAAGAAGGAATCGGTAGGTGGTGTCCATGAGTCAGATTTTCGACATATTTCCTAGCAACTATTTCCCAAGTGCTAGCAACAGTTCTTCTGCCACGGAAGATGATGACGCATTTCTATGATCGCACATGGCTGTGCCTCCCGATCAGAATCTCATCCACTTCCTTACTCAATGGCCCTGTTAGGTCTCTGGTCCTTCCCAGCCTTGAGCTGTTTATCTCCTTCATTTTTTTTCTCGGAGATATGAATTCCGTATGCCTCTTAGTGACAGTTTCTCCTGCCTGCTCCTCTGGAATTATTTTATCATTTTTGGTTTACTTCTGATACTTACCTCTGTTGCCTAGGTTGGAGTGAAAATCCAGGTGTGGCTGGTTCTCTGAAGGTCAGGGATGCATTTCTCTCTCTGCGGAGGGCTGTTCTGAGAAGGACAGCAGCTCCCACAGATGCATCCTCAGCAGAGGCCCAGTGAGATGCCTCGGGTGGGCGGATGCAGCAGTTTCTTCTTTGCTCTGCTAGACTTCCAGGTCACAGGCTCCCTGTGACCCCAGGTGACCTGGATCTGGACAAGGAGAAAGAGGTTCATGTGGCTCTCCTGATCATCTACTTATCCTGTGACAGCCTGGTGGCTTTGAAAAGATAAGTCACAGGCTTGTTGCTGTTATTTCGAGACAAAGTCTTACTATGTGGCTCTGGCTGGCCTGGCCTGGCGCTCTTGATGGAAAACAGGGTGTCCTTGAATTTACAGACCTCCTTCTGCCTCCCTAGTGTTGGGATTAAAGGTATGTCACTGTATCCAGCTTGGTTTTTAAAGTCTTAATGTCAAAACTAGAACTAGGGGGCTGGGATATAGCTCAGTTGGTAGAGAGTTTAACTAGTGTGCAGGAAAAACTGGGTGTAGGGTTTTGTTTGTTTTTTGCTTTTTTTCCCTCTCCTTTGACTTTTTGCTCTTTTGGGGGGCCTGGAACCCAGTTCCCAAATAAATACATGGAGGTTTACTCTTACTATGAATGCTCAGCCTCGGCTTGGCTTATTTCTAGCTAGCTTTTCTTAACTTAAATTATCCTGCCGACCTCTTTTGTCTTTCTCTATTCTATGTATGCTTCTTAACTTCTCACTCCATGACTTGCTGTGTAGCTGGGTGGCTGGCCCCTGAAGTCCTCCTCTCTGCCTTCTCTTGCTCCTTGTTCTTCCCAGAGTTCTCCTCCTATTTATTCTCTCCGCCTGCCAGCCCCACCTATTTCTCTCTCCTGCCTAGCTATTGGCTGTTAAACTCTTTATTAGACCAATCAGGTGTTTTAGACAGGCAAAGTAACACAGAGTTAAACAAATGTAACATAAAAGAATGCAACACATTTTTGTATCATTAAACAAATGGTCCACAGCATAAACAAATGCAACACATCTTAAACTAATAGTCCACAACACCTGGGTTCCATCTCGCAACATAAACCAGGTGTGGCGGTACATACCTGTGATGCCAACACTCTAGAGGCAAAATGATCAGGAATTCAAGGTCACCTTCAGCTGCATAGCAAGTTCAAGGTCAGTATCTGATACTTGAGATTCTGCATGTAAAAAAAATCATAAAATAAAGCATAAATTAGAGAAGCTAGAGAGACCCTAGTCTAAAGTAAGGACAAATATCGAAGAAGACACTTGACATTGTCTTCTGACCTCAATATGCACATGTGTTCATACCCATACACACATGTGCATGCATATTTTACATGTGTTCATACCCATACACACATGTACTGCATATTTTACGTGCGTTCATACCCATACACACATGTGCATGCATATTTTACATGTGTTCATATCCATATACACATGTCCATGCATATTTTACACATACAGGTAATAATGATTCGGTAACCGATAGTTTCCTTGAAGTATTAATAAGAGATTTCTTTTTTTCTGTCTGTTTTTTGACACTTGGTTTCTCTGTGTAGGCTCCACTGTCGTGGAACTCGATCTGTAGACCAGGTTGGCCTTGAACTCACAGAAATCCTCCTACCTCTGCTGCGATTAAAGGAGTTCAACACGACTATCTGGCTTGAGAAGAGACTTCTGGTGAATAACACCCCCCCGCCTTTTCTTTTTGGTCTGTTTTGTTTTTCGAGACAGGGTCTCTCTGTGTAATATCACTAGCTGTCCCAGAACTCACTCTGTGAACCAGGTTGGTCTCAAATTCACTGAGATCCACCTGCTTCTGCTTCTTACATTCTGGGATTAAAGGTGTGCACCATCACCGCCCAGCACAGTTTCCTAACCTTTTTAATCATCTGCCTAAAAGGAATAAAAATTCTGGGGGCTGGAGAGATGGCTCAGAGGTAAAGAGCACTGGCTGCTCTTCCATAGGTCCTGAGTTCAATTCCCAGCAACCACATGGTGGCTCACAACCATCTGTACTGAGATCTGGCACCCTGCTCTGGCGTGCGGGCATACATTGACGCAGAATGTTGTATACATAATAAATAAATAAACCTTAAAAAAAAATTCTGTGTGTGTGTGTGTGTTTTAGTACTAGGGATCAAATGTGCTCTTAGACCAGACTGGCCTCAAACTGACAGAGAGATCCACCTGTCTCTGTCTTCTGAGTGCTTGGATTAAAGATACCACCTGGCTTTGTTTATTTATTTGTAATTACATTTATGTGCTTGGTTTATGTTTCTTTCCCTCCTTCTTCCTCCCTCCCCCTTCCTCTACCTTCTTCCCTCCTCTCTGTCACTAAACCCTGAGCTTACAGGTTTGGTCAGACTGCCTGACCATTGAGCTCTAGGGACCCGCCTGTCTCTGCTCGCCTTCTTGCACCAGGGTAGCAGCCATAGACCTTGCCGGCTCCTTACACGGGTGCCAGAGATCTGAACTCAGGTCCTCCTGTTTGTATGGCTGACACCTTACCCCCCAAGCATCTCCCTAGCCCAGGAATTCTCGTCAGATTTATTTTCCTCCCGTAGACTGAGTTTATAATTTGTGCTAGCCACATCGGCCTTCAGTTTGTTTCTGCTCCAATTGCTTTAGCTCTCGAGGACTCTGACTGAAAAACACACTCTCCCTTGTCGGTTTCCTCCTTCTGATGTCTGTAGTCGTCTCCCTGAGGTTTTCAAGGTCTAAACCGCGTGGTCAAGGCATCCAGGGTACACAGATTGGGTCACTGCAATTCGGCGACAACAATGAGATGAACAAAGGGGACATCTCTCCCATGAGCATGACGTCAGGACCTGTCAGCCCGGCTCTCCCAGGCACCCACACATCCCATCTGGGTCAGGCCAGTCTGGAGACTATCCCGGATGCCGAGCTGAACGTGCTGCCCAGGAGGTGCCGGGCCCCTTGGGCACCTGCCTTTATGGGGTCAGCCTAGCCCTTTGCACAGGATCCCTCTGCGACGTTTCTGTCACTTGGCATTGAGTATTGCACAGCCCACAATACAGTGAGAAGATGGACTGGTGCCCTGGGGTCATGAAAACTTGGGGTCAAGCCTGGCACTCCCTGGCCACGTAGGTCTGGGCCTCTGAAACGAGGGTAAGAAGAGTGGATGAGCCAGGGCTCTCAGCACACCGCAGCCGCCTGAGGAGTTGTGAACAGAAAGTGATTTGAGATAGGGGTGGGGCAGGAGACAGAGGCAGAGCTGTCTGTGCACCTCCAAAACTACCACTGGCCCCGCTGAGGTCCGGGCTCCACCCATCTGGCTGAGTTCCAGAAGACACAGCCTCATTGCAGCTGCCAACTGCCCTCTGACTCCCGGGGTGGTAACTGGGTACCAGACCCTGTTGCTGGAAAGAACTCACGTCTGCCTGGCCCTGCTTGCCAGAGAACCAGCCACAGCAGCAGGAAGTTAGCTCTGTCCCTCCCCCTACTTCCAGATCCCATGTGAGGGTCCCCATGTTGATCCCATCTGTAGGGGCCTGCATAGCAAAGGCCTGGGAAGGGCGGTTCTGAAAAGCCTTCTGTCAGAGACAGGAAACAGGTGGGGGCGGGTTGGGTCTTTTGCTCAGCCTAGGGTGGACAGCGTTGTGCCTGGAGCGCACCCTGAACAGTTCCTGGCACTCAGCCACAGGTGCTGAGTAAGTGTGGGCTCTGGTCCACATTCCTGTTGTTACTGCTCCCTGCCTGCCGTGGGTGAGCACTGTGCTGGGCTCAGGGGGTTCAACAGCAAATAAGTCGTAACTTGTGGTAGCATATAGACAAAGGGGAGGCAGACCATAAAGTAAATTAGTAAGCCTAAATGTGGTGTCATAAAAGCCTGAAATACTCAGTGTTAAAGGTGACTCTGCGGCCTGTCTTAAATGGGACAGATGAGGAGGCCAATGATGTCCTTCCTGAAGAAGGGACCCCTAATGTGGCAATGCGACAATACCCACTTCCACCTTCAGCGACATATCTGTGTGTGCCAGTGCTGGAAGACGGAGGAGGCCTGACATTTGCCGGGCGTGGACAGGTCCGTCTCAGTGGGGGCCCAGTGCGATGGGTAAAGGGAGTGGGTACAAAATGAGGCCAGAGAGGGAAGCAGGGCAAGGTGACCACATGGGGCACAGCAGGTCATTCTAGAGACCCTGGGCTTTAGCTGGTGGGCAACAGGGTCCCAGGGGAGGCCTTTAAGCTGGGGGTGGGGTGGGGCATCGTTCTGTTTTCAGCCATATCTCTCTGATATTGTTTGTGCACCAGACTGGAAGGAGGCAGGACTGCGTGCAAGATTTCATTTAAAATTGGGCCATCTGGTCTGGAAATAATGGCAGCCTAGAGGAGGATGGGGCTGGGCGGGGGGGTGCGGGCAGAGTGAGCCTGAGGAGGATAGAGGAGGCTGAACAGCAGGGATGAAGGGTGGGGTCTGGTAGAAACACGGGGTGCCTGCCAGGTTAGGCAGCAGGTGCCGACTGATAGGGTGGGCACCCATCTACTGACACTTGATCCCAGGGTGGTGCCCACTTACAACTCCCTGTCCTGGAACTGGGCTCACAGAAAGCCCCTTCCCTCCACCCCGCCCTGCTTGGTAATCTGCAGGCAATTCAATCCCACCAACCAAGCCATTCCAAGCCAGGAGCCCAAGAGACATCTCCCCAGATTCACCTAGTGGAGCTGAGGAGAAGAGAGCTGTGATCCCTTGCTCTTCCCTCTTTCATAAAAGACCCTAGGTTTTGCACTCCCCTAATGGAAACACAGAGGTCGCCACAAGCCCCACTGTAATAAGAAGCCCCCAGCCTCTTCCTGATTAGAGACCTGAATGTCCTATGTCCTACTGTGGTGAGGTCCAGCAGAGAAACATCCCATGAATCCACCCCTACAGACCCAGCCATTCTCCAGAGGCCTCCTGCTACCAGAGATAAGAACCCCATTGCCAGGGGGTGACTTAGAAGCAACTTCTTTTTTTAATTTTATTTCTTTTAAATATTTTATGGTTTATTTAACTTTATTTTATGTGCATTGGTGTGAAGGTGTCAGATCCCCTGCACTGGATCTTCAGACAGTTGTGAGCTGCCATGTGGGTGCTGGGAATTGAACCCGGGTCCTCTGGAAGAGCAGTCAGTGCTCTTAATCATTGAGCCATCTCTCCAGCCCCTAGAAGCAACTTCTTTAACTTTTAATTTTTATTGCTGGGATTGAACTCGGAGCCTTGCACAGCTTCCATGAGGCTGCACTTCAAGCCAAGTTAGAGTAAACAGACAATTTATTTCACTTATTTTTTTCTGCAGTCCTGGGAATTGAACCTAGGGTCTCACACATGCTAGGCAAAGTGCTCTACAATGGAGATATATTTCCAGACCTTTAGATCTTTTTTATTTTTGAGGCGCTGTAGTGACGGCATGGTGGTTAAGACTGCTTGCTCGTCTTCCAGAAAACCCAAGTTTGGTTCCTAGCGCCCATGTCCAGCTTACTCTTGCTTGTAGCCTCAGCTCCAGGAGATCTTTTGGTCTCCATGGGTAACCCCCGTAACACAGATACACATATAAATTAAAATAAAAATATTGTGTTTTTAAATGTTTCTTCTTTTAAGATGATGTCTTGCTAAGTTACTCAGACTGATATGAACTCACTCTGCCATCCAGGCAGGCTTTGAACTTCCAATCCTCTGACCTAGCCTCCCTCTAGGCCAATATTTCATTTATTTATTTTTAAATTAATCACATTTATTTACTTGTGCAGGGGGAATGCATATGGAGATCAGAGGACACCCTGACAGTGCTGATTTTCTTCCTCTACTGTATAGATCTGGGGGTCAAATCAGGCTGGCTCGGCATCAAATGTATTTTACCTTTGCTTCTGTTCGTTTGTTTTGTTTGTTTGTTTCTGTTCTTGGTTTTTCACATTTCATCTATTTTTACGTGTATTAGTGTTTTGCCTGACCTGCATTATGTTTATGCGAGGGTTTTGTATCTTGGAGTTACAGACAGTTGTGAGCGGCAATGTGGGTGCTAGGATTTGAACCCAGGTCCTCTGGAGGAGCAGTCAGTGCTCTTAACCACTTAGCTATCTCTTCAGTCCTCTTTTGTTTTTAAAGATTTATTTATTTATTTAGCTGGGCGATGGTGGTGCACACCTTTAATTTCAGCACTTGGGAGGCAGAGGCAGGCAAATCTCTGTGAGTTCCAGGGGTCTACAAAGTGAGTTCCAGGACAGGCTCCAAAGCTACACAGAGAAACAAACTCTGTCTCGAAAAACCAAAAAAGAAAAAAAAATTATTTATATTGTTCTTTGTCTGCATGTGTATCAATATCCCAGAAGGGAACATTGAAATTCATGAAACTACAGTTTTATTAGATGGTTGTGAGTCACCATGTGGGTGCTGGGAATTGAATTCAGGACCTCTGGAAGAGCAGTCAATGCTCTTAGCCACTGAGCCATCTCTCTAGCCCTGTTTGGGTTTTGAGGCCCAGGCTGCTGCTTCTTTCTTCTTTCTTTCTTCTTCTTCTTCTTCTTGAGGCCCAGGCTGCTGCTTCTTTCTTCTTTCTTTCTTCTTCTTCTTCTTCTTCTTCTTCCTCCTCCTCCTCCTCCTTCTTCTTCTTTTTCTCCTCCTCCTCCTCCTTCTCCTTCTTCTAAGATTTATTAAGTATACAATGTACTGCTGGCAAGGAAGGCAACAGACCTCATTACAGATGGCTGTGAGCCACACCATGTGGCTGCTGGGAATTGAACTCGGGACCTCTGGAAGAGCAGCCAGTGCTTTTACCCTCTGAGCCATCTCTCCAGCCAGCCCAGGCTTCTCTTTAAATTAGACATCCTCCTGCCTCAGTCTTGGACGTGTTGGGATTACAGGCATATGACACCACACCTGGCTTACACTTATTGTTAATGTTTTCTCTTCCATCTCCTCTTTTCTTCACAGTCTCAGATGTTGCCTAGATGACCTTACACTTCTGAGCTCTTGTTTCTCCCTCCCAAGGGGCAGGGACTTTGGGTGTGCACCACCACACCCAATTTACTATTGACTTCGTATTATCGCACTTAAGCAGGCAAATTATAGGGCTGCTTTCTGTGGCGCCCAGGCCAAGTGTTGAGAAGGGAGAGCAGCCCAGCCCTCCTAGGGCTCTGGGCATTGCCAAGGCAACAACTAAAGCAACAGAATTTTTGTTTTCTTTATATTTTATTCGCAGGCTCACCTTAGCTCAGGCTAACCTGGAACTGTAGTTCAGGCTGGTCAGAATTCTCCTTGGTTCTCCTCCCTTATCCTCGCCAGTGCTGAGATCGCAGGTGCGAGCCAGCATGCCCTGACAGAACATATTACAAATCAGCTGCTCTCCCCTTCCTGATGCCTGGCCCTTCAAACACCTGCAGGGTAGTTGCTCTGCAGCTGGTAAAACTGAGGTTGAGCTGGGTTAAGTCTTTCTTGTGTATCAAGGTCACATGACCCTTTGCGGGTCTGCTGAGAGGGAGGTTGCCAGTGTTCATGCTTGAGCCCAGGACCTCCTAAGCAAATGCTCGCTATACCCCACCCCCTCGTACCCTGACCTGAAATTTCAATCCCTTCAGGCCTGACTCTTGTGCCTACTCCCAGATGACCGTGGGTGCCAGCTCCCTGCCTTCTCCCTTTCCCTAGAGGCAGTCTCCAGAAAGCAGCTTCCTCTCACTTCTCAGTCCCTCTGGTCAGGAATTGCAGCTGCCTGGGCCAGGCTGATGAGTGAAGGGGCCCGAGAGGTGTCTAGTCAAGGTTAGTTCCTAAGCTTTCCTGTTGCTCTCTGAACAACTGGGAGGTCTCCTGGGCCTTGCAGAGTCTGCTCTCCCTAATTTACAGCATCTGGGACCCCTGGGGCTTGTTGATACCCGGTCCTCAGTTTTTCCTCTTCCCATGTTAGGGGACACTGTCCAGGGCCTCAGCCTACTGGCCTGCAGCTCACATCCTGGGTTTAATATCTACCAAATCTAATGCCGTCAAATCCCCGGCTGAGCCTCCGGGCCAGGGTACGGCCTGCAGAGCCGATTCATGTGAAGTAGCTGTTGGGTGGCAAAGGTGATTGTGGGCAGAAGCCTTCAGCTGCCCCTCCCATACTCCAGTCTGGGCTCCAGGCCACTGCCCCACGCAGCTTTCAGGGGAAAATGTCCTGATCTAAACTAAGACCAGTGTTATTTCCTGGGTCACAAGATCTCTGCTGTGCCCCTGGGCAAATCTTGGTGACACCAGGTCCTTGAGCTGCATGGCTGGACAGGCTCCAGGGCTTGATGCTCTAGGGATCGCAGCTTCTGCTGGCTGGAGGAGGCAGTTATCCCAGCATTTTGGCTAAAGCAACCATTCATCTCCCGCTGTTTCCAACAGGGATGGGAAAGCCTGTGATTCTACCGGTGCTTATATTCTGCTTCAAGGGCTGCTCTTAGAAGACGCTTGTCCCAGCTCCCTGGGTTAGAAACGTCCACTCCCTCCCACCTACATCCCTGTAGAAACGCGCCCACCCTCACACCCCAGTCCTGTAGTCATTCCCAGCTCACCCAGCCCAGCGAGCCGCGAACATCCTCCCTCCCACACACAGATGGACCTGATCTACAGAGGCATTAATTCCTCGGGACCTGAACGCTGGCTGTTTCTAGAGTCTAGAGAGACCTCATGCCGACCTTCAAGCCTTCAAGAAACACGAAGAGAGGGGCCTGTCTCTGGGCACGCTGGGCACCCAGGATGGTCTCTTCCCACCCTCTTTCCTCCGACATAACGCCTTACAGCCACTCGGGCCCTTACGTGGCAGCGTGGGGCGCCCTCGTGTGGCCCAGGGCCACCCTGCAAGCTGGCCACCTGGACATCGGCTCCGCACTTAACCTCGATTCCCCTCGCGCACCTGGGCATTCCTTCCCCCATCCGCTTCCCCCAGCTGTCCCCACCGGATGTCAGGGCTCCACCCATTCCTCCTACTGAGGCTTTGGTCGGTCAGACTGGGATAACCCGCTGTTTCCATTGACGCGAGCCCTGTGCAGGAATCCCGAGGTACTTAGGAACTCTGTTGCAGTGAATTGCCTCCTCTGTCTCCCTGCCCACACTGAAATCCTTCGTTTAGGAAGTGAAAGAAAGGAAAGCAAAACAACATTACAAGTCCCTAAAAAAACCGGAGTGGCTCATCATTAACTGAACTTTAAACAGTTTATCCCCCGGTGGGAATATGAATTGCTTTTCAAGTATTAAAATTTATGGGAGGTTTGGATCGAGTTCCTGTAGTGGGCACACAACTAAGCCAAAATGTAAGTCACTCATGCTGAGTCTCCACACTATGGAGCCAAAACCGAGCTGTTCGCCGACCTATAATAATAATAATAATAACAATAACAATAATAATAATAATAACAATAGTAGTAGTAGTAATAACACCCAGGAGTGGGAAAGCTGGATTGAATGGGGGTAGGTCTATTTTGAGTTTCGTGAGGAACCTCCACGCTGATTTCCATAGTGGCTAGGCTTGTTCACATTCTCACCAGCAGTAGGTAAGTTCCCCTCTGACGGCAGCCTTCGGTTGCTACTCATTTTCTTACTGACTGCTTTTCTGACTGGGATGAAATCTACACCCCCCTGTCCCATGCTTCTCTCTCTTTTTATATTACAAGTTCCTATGCAAACCTGGGCATCATGGCATACACTTGGAATTCTAGCAGGTGGGAAGCTAAGACAGGAGTCATGAGTTTGAGACTAACCTGAGCTATACAGTGAGATCCTTTCACAACTCACTTCCATCCCAAATAGAAGTTCTTCTGTGCTCAAGAAACGACCTACTGTTTTTAGGCCACACAACGGGGGCGATATTTTCCTTTTTGATTCAAACACAGAAGTTCAGAACAGGACAAAAAGGCAACATGAGTTTAATATTTGACTAAAATCTCAGTGTGGTGGGAATGAGAAAGAGCTGTCATGTCTTAGAACATTCTGTTGATATAAAAAAGATATTCTGGCCCAGGATACCCTTCACTGCACTGCTACCTGGAACTTTGATCTGAGAAGGGCATAGGGCTGGCCATCGGCTCTCTGATTGTTGCTTCTCTGCCACTGGCCAGCTGAGATGACCTCAGAAGACTATCAGCCAGGTGTGGGGTGCACACCTTAATCTGAGTACTAAGGAGTTAGAGGCAGGTGAATCTCTGTGAGTTCAAGGCCAGCCTTGTCTACAGAGTGAGTTCCAGGACAGTCAGAGCTACATAGTGAGACCTTGTCTCAAAAAATAAAATTGAGGGGCTGGAGAGATGGCTCAGAGGTTAAGAGCATTGCCTGCTCTTCCAAAGGTTCTGAGTTCAATTCCCAGCAACCACATGGTGGCTCACAACCATCTGTAATGGGGTCTGGTGCCCTCTTCTGGCATGTAGGCATACACACAGACAGAATATTGTATACGTAATAAATAAATAAAATATTAAAAATAAATAAATAAATAAAATTGAATTAAAAAAAAAGACTAAAGACTATCAAGGTGCTCCTGGGCCATTAGAAACAAAGACCCCTGAGTAGTACCTGAGATTCCACTGAAGAGACTCGTGGGAAGAGAAGCATGTGAGTGACAGCTCACAGAAGGCATCTAGGCCAATCTCCCTCCCACAGGGCAACCCCAGGTCAGCATCAGGCCCAAGGACTGGGCCTGGGCAGTGCTGACAGTGAGGAGGCCACCTTCCCTCAGCACAGCCTTCCTGGTGCCCAGGTAGCTCTGACTGACTGCTACAGGTTTTTTCTGTTACTCAGCTTCTTGGGACAGAACCTGCGTCAGGCTCTGCTGAGGAGCTCCAGACAGCCAGGGTCCAAAGAGCAGGCTCAGGCTTCTGACCACTTCAGCAGGCCTAGGGCACACACTTTGCCCTGGGTCATGGGACATCTATGCACAGTATGATGGCCCCAACCCAACCAACCGCCTAGCTACTGCTTCTGTAAAGCAGCTGGTATGATAAGCTGATAGTGCACGTTGTCCCCAGCCCAGTCCTGACCCAGAGGTGTACCCAAGGAGGCCTTCCTTCCCGTAGACCAAGCCACTAGGCTCTAGGCTGCCTCTGCAAGAGGCCTGAGGAGTGTTGCCACCCGGTGAATAGGAGGGGCCACTGATTTGATCTTGAACACCCTTGGTGGTTTTCAGAATCTAGGGTGTAGTGGTCAAGGTTCAGGCCTCCCTGAGTGACATTTTCCTGCCTCTCCTGAATAAACATAAATGTAAATTCACATGGCACCACAGCCTGTGTGTCTTGGCTTTCTGACAGGCAAGCCGTGTTTTCAGACTTGAAAGGCCCAACTCGTTAGCCCCAAGAGATGGAGCTACCTCCTGCACCCGAGGTGAGCCATGCAGAGGAGAGGAACGCTTGGCAGGAAGGCAGAGTCCAAGGCCATTTCCAATGCCACAGTGCTGCGCTGGGTTCCTGGATCCCAATCCCAGGGACCTCAACAACTTCATGGCCGATGTGAAAACTGAGGTGAAGGTGAAGCCAAGGTCACGGGACACAAAGCATGCCTTGCCCTGGGGTGGGGTGGGGTGGTGGTCAGCGCTGGGAGGGGAAGGATCTGGGTCCCAGGGCTCCAATTATGACACAATGCTGCAGGCTTGAGCAAGCAGGAGGCTACATTTGTTGGGAAGAAACTCTTTTGATTGCATTTCGGGGAAAGGATGGAGAGGGATGAAGTCGGTTCCCTAATTAGGATTCAGTGAGAGTCAATTACCAGAAACAACAACAAAGATTAGCGAGGAAAGAGATGCATCTTCTTCAAGAGCCTCCCGGCTTTGAGCAGGAGAGAGGGTGGCAGGGGTAGCATCCCCGTAGCCAAAGTCCAGGTCCTTTAGAAGCTTGATGTATGGTCTGGGGTGTGTTGGGGAGCAGAGGGGGAAATAACTCAGAGAGCAAATGGAGAAGCGGTTTCTGGAGCTGATGAGGGTCCTGCCTTGCTGGCTGCAGAGCTGCTCCCTGGCTTCCTGGAGAAAACACAGGCGATGACCCAGGCAGACAGGCAGATGGAAAGACAAAGCCTGCATTCGTTACCGCTTGCTGTGTAACAAGTAGCCTAAAGCTTAGCCGCCCTAGAAAGTGGGTGGTTATTTCTTCTCAGGGGGTCTGAAAGTCAGGAACCTGGTACTCTGCCTGCCTCTGCCTCCTGAGTGAGTGCTGGAATTAAAGACTGTGCCACCATTACCTGACCCAAAATCTAACATTTTTATTTATTGTTTGATTGTTTTTCTTAAAAGAATCTTTTTTAAATATTTATTTATTTATTATGTATACAATATTCTGTCAGTGTGTGTGCCTACAGGTCAGAAGAGGGCACCAGACCTCATTACAAATGGTTGTGAGCCACCATGTGGTTGCCGGGAATTGAACTTAGGACCTTTGGAAGAGCAGGCAGTGCTCTTAACTGCTGAGTCATCTCTCCAGCCCTGTTTGATTGTTTTGAGACAAGGTCTCTTCATATAGTCCTGGATCTTGCCATGTGGACCAGGCTGGATTTGAACTCACAGAAGTCAGACCACAGCTGTCTCCTGAGTGCTCGGATTACAGGTGTGTACCACCACACTGGGCTCAAACTCAAACATTTTTTATACTCAATTGCTTTAGAGTCCAGAGTACAAATAGATCAACTGCTGGTCATTCAGGGACTTCCTGCTTCACACATCCCATACATTAATTGCTTTTCTAACGGCCGGGCTGGAATACCTGACAAAAGTCACCTAAAGAAAGATAGGTTTGTTCTCACGCACACTCTGAGGGTGCAGTCCGTCCTGGTGGGGAAGGCATGGGTCAGGAGATGGAAACAGCTGGTTGTTTTGTATCCACAGTTAGAGAGATGGTGCTGGTTCTCAGCTGATTTCTCCCCTTTATTCATCCAAGTCATGTCTGCCCGTCACCCATCCTGGGATAAAGCTACTTCTCACCTTAGGCTGGGTCTTCCCTGCCTAGCCCTGTTGGGAAATGCTTGTATAGACGCCTATGGAGCTGTATTCCCGCGATGATTCTACATCCAGCAGGGACGATTAGCCATTGCATTGTATCAACTAACGTTATACCTCTGCTAGACACAGAGACAGTGGACCTGAGCGCTATCATGGGCCCCAAACCACTGCTGCCCTCTCTGATCACCTTATGCTGGTGAGGAACATGACCTGGCCATCTGTAGACCCCAATCCTCCAGGAATTCTCCTGCCTCTCAGAATGGTCTCTGACCTGGAGCCTTCCCCAGGGCATAGTCCTAGGAGAAGCTAGTCTATTTTGCATCCACTATGTGCTACTGCCGCCTCCTGGTCATGTCCTAAATTTACCTCACAGACCCAGGAGTTTCTGAGGCTTTCCCGCAGAGTGAAAAGTCCAGAGGGTGTAACTGTGATAGAGGAGTTCTGGAACAAGGCACAGCAAGGGGTATAGTCTGGTTAATCTAATCAGATACACAAACCCACTTCCGGTTCCTATTTGTTAGAAATGAGACATTTAATCAGCCCACACTCAAGGAGGTGACTTCGGTTTTATCTCCTCAAAGAATATGAAATAATTTTTGGGTGTGTGTGTGGTCAGGGAATGAGCCCAAGGCTTTTTTCACTGGCTAGATGCTCTCACCACCACTGAGCCCCACCCCTACCCCAACAACTTCTTTTAATTTTTTGTTATTGTTTATTGTCTTTTAAAGATTTGTTTATTATGTATTATAGTGTTCTGCCGGTATGTATGCCTACACACCAGAAGAGGGCACCAGATCTCATTATAGATGGTTGTGAGCCATCATGTGGTGGCTGAAAATTGAACCCAGGACCTCTCGAAGAACAACCACTGCTCTTGATCTCCGAGCCACCTCTCCAGCTCTTCGTTTGGTTTTCTTGAGACAGGGTTTCACTATATGACCTAGACTTGGCTATGTAGACCAAGGGGTCCTTGAATTCACACAGATCTGTCTGCCTCTGCTTCCCCAGTGCCCATTAAAGGCATGCACCACCAGAGTTGGCAATCTTTGTTTAATATTTATCACACATTATTTATTTTGTATGGCCACACATGTGGGAGTCAGAGGGCAACTGGTAGGGATCTGCTCTCTTCTTCCACCGTGGAGGTCCCAGGGACTGCACCCCGGTGATCAGGTTCAGCTGCAGGTACTTAGGTACTTGATTCACTGAGTCACGTCACCACACACCAATGCGTCTTCTCAAATTACTGCAGTGCTTCTACAAACCCCCTCTCACCTTACCCCTGCTCGCCTGAGCAGGGCAGGTGAGGAGACCCGCTTGGCCATGCTCAGTTGTCAGGACTGAAGACAGCACCTCCTGACCACCACAGCTCAGACGGGAAGCCTCGCCTCTGCACAGCACAGTGGGCTCTTCTCTCCCACCACTGTCCAGGTAGAACTCCCCTCGTAACTTTAGAGCAGCGAGGCTGGTGATGGTGGGGAAGTGTCAGCTCCTCTTCATACAGCCTTATCCAATTCTCTAGACTGCTAAAGGCTTAATAATCATGGTTGATAATGGATATAAGGTGCAAAGAAGTTATCTTGTTCACTAGTGGAGAAACCCTAAGATATTACTATCATTTTGAAATCAACCCCCCCCCCATTTATTTTCAGATAAGGAATGTCAAAAGAAATTTACAAAATGGACGTAAAGTTGGAAGAACTGGAGAGATGGCTCAGGGGTTAAGAGCACTGACTGCTCTTACAGAGGACTTGGTTCAAGTCCTTGCGCCCACATGGCAACTCCCGACTGTCCCAGGGCATCTAACACCCTCTTCTGGCTCCTGAAGGTATTGCATACATGTGGCACACGTACATGTGGTGCACATACATGTGACAGACACATACACACACAAACACTTGTATACGTAAAATAAAATAATTAAAAAACTGTTTTTAAAGTGTGCTCATTGACGTTTGACCCATAGTGACTCCAGCATTCCCTGATCCTAAATCCCATAGAACTGATGAGAAACTGAGGCTCAGCTTGTGGTGACAAATTGGAGTCCTGTCCTTCCTCTGCCTTTTCCCTTCCTGAAGCTCAATCTAGGAGCTAAACAGTGAGGGAGCAGTGGCCATTAACACAACTGGCTGCTCTTGTAGGGGACCCTGGGTTCTATTCCCGGCACCTCCATTGTAGCTAACACCATCTGCGCCTCCAGTTCCGGGGATTCAACTCCTTCTCCTGGCCTCTGTGGGCTCCAGACACGCATATGATGCACACATACACATACATACATACATACATACAGGCCAAACACGCATACACATAAAATAAAGAAAGAATGAGAGAGCGCCCTCTGTTCTCTCTGGACAGCAGAGACACCTTTTAAAGGAACTAAGGCTCGGACCCCTTTTGCTGGGGCCAGAAGAGCTCTTGTCTACTGTGAGTGAAGGAGTTAATGGACAGGGCTGAGAACCAACCTAATGAGCACTTCCCTCCTGTTAATAAGGCCTTCCAGTGTGGACACACTTGGAATCAAAAGGGCAGAAAAGCCATTACCTTGAAATGCCTGGACTCCTACCTGGGCCAAGCCCTGCGAAGTCATTATGGGGAGTGATGGGCTATTAAATGTTCTCACTTAGCTGCATAACCAGCTAGCAGCCTGAAGGAGAAGGCAGCTCTCCCACCCGCAAGCCAGGAAATTAAAGGCAACTTTCTGTGTTCCAATCCCTTTCACTGGGCTTTGCTCCCTGACTGCCTCCTCCTCCCACCTCAGTGTTTAGGTTCTGGAAGATGGCTTTACTTACTGGTAGAGAGGAGGGCTTTTGGGGATGAGGGGGACACAATGGGTCCCTGGATTGTGGGGGAGGAACAGGAGGCAATGTGCCACAGGCAAGGTCATAAAGTGTGGCTGGTTTTGGTCTGCAGGCACTGGGGGAACTGGCAGGTGGAAGGAACACGGAAGCTTTTGCAACTCTCTGGATACTTGGCTGTAGCAGGAGCTGCAGGCCTCTTCCCACAGCCCGGCTCATGGCTGCCTGGCTAGCTTATGCCCCAAAATAGCAACACACAAACTATATTCTTTTAAACACTGCTTGGCCCATTTCTATTCATGTGTGTAGCACCCCAAGGTGCGCTTACCGGGAAGATTCTAGCCTATGTCCATCCTGGGTCAGAGCTTCATTTCGCCTGCTCTGGAGAGGAGAGCATGGCGTCTGTCTCTCAGAGGAGCTGCCCTGCATCTGAGCTCACTTCTTCTTCCTCCCAGCATTCTATTCTGTCTACTTCACCCACCTAAGGGATGGCCTATCAAATGGGCCAAGGCAGTTTGTTTATTGACAAATGACCTTCCTCCATCACTTGGCTTCATCAACTCTCAGATTCTGCAGGGGGTAAGAGGCTCAATCAGGATCCAGTTGAGTAAGACATCTACCCTGTACTCCAGCCACCTCTTGTAGTGGAATAAATATGGCCACAAAGTCTCTCCTGTGCTTCTTCTTGGAGATAGGGTCTATTTCTTCAACTTTCCTGTTCAGCTGGCTCTCAGGACTTCGTAGAGCAGTGAAACGTAGCAGAAGGGACACTGTGTGAGTTCCAGGTGATGCGGTTGGGGGACACACCACCTGGGACAGGGAATCTTGTCTTACTGTTTTAAGATGACAGAATCAGTAACAGGTTTCTAGACCCTTCCTCTGCCCATCTCCCCTGCAGCAGGTCATAAAACCTAGGAGGATGATTGGTTTCTTTCTTTCTTTCTTTCTTTCTTCCTTCCTTCCTTCCTTCCTTCCTTCCTTCCTTCCTTCCTTCCTTCCTTCTTCCCTTCCTTCTTCCCTTCCTTCCTTCCTTCCTTCCTTCCTTCCTTCCTTCCTTCCTTCCTTCCTTCTTCCCTTCCTTCCTTCCTTTCTTTCTTGTTTTGCTTTTTTGAGACAGGGTTTCTCTGTATAGCCTTGGATGTTCTGGAACTTGCTCTGTAGACCACACTGGCCTCAAACTCAAGAGATCTGCCTGCTTTTGCCTACCAAGTACTGGGATTAAAGACCTGCACCACCACCACTAGGCAGGTCTTCCTGATGTCCCTTGAAGCCACCCTCAGAACCTTATGTGAGAAGAAAGGAACACCCTTATCTCTGAAGATGAAGGGAATAAAGAGAAGTTTCCAGGATGGTACCATTGGGTCAGACATTCTTGTTCTTCCTTACTTCCTCACCATCATCTGCAAGCCTTCCATGAAAACACTCAGGCATAGCCAGGCAGTGGTAGTGCACTCAGGAGGCAGAGGCAGGCGGACTGCTATGAGTTCGAGGCCAGCCTAGTCTACAGAGCAAAGTCCAGAACAGTCACAGCCACGTAGAGAAACTCTGTCTCAAAACAGAAACTAAACCACTCAGGCTTACCAGCTGGGAGAATTCTTTATTTACATATGAAACCTTTCATGTTACCCAGAACTTCTTTAAATAAATTTGCGTGTTTTCCTTTGGCTACTGGGACCTTGACCTTGAGCCTCAGCTGGATAAGGAAAACTGCTTCCTGTTCTTACACAGAACTAATCCCGAACAGTTCCCACACTCACCGCCTGTCTGTCAGGATCACAGCTCCTCAGACATGATGCAAAGCCGTGACGATCAGCTCTCTGTGGACAGGCCAAGGCCAGTCTTCCAAACCTCCAGCTGCCTAGGGTTTGCCATGGGAGCCCTAATGCTTCATGACTCGAGGACTGTTCAGCCAAAATCCCTGTATGCAGTTTCAGAAGACTGGGGCCATCTTTAATGTCACAGGACTAGGGAAGACAGTCTACACTGTCCCAGCAGGTTCCGTGACCTCATGAACCCTGCCCATGTCCAGTGCCAGCTTTGAGCGGGGACCCTGAGAGAGGCCTCTGGCTACTCTCATATTCCTGTATGACATAGCCCTTACCTTCTGTGAGGAGAGCATCATTTTGTACCTTTTCCTGGAACAATTGTTGTGCGCTGTACATCTGACCTGTGTAAAAATAGGATGAAATCTGAGCTCACCGCTAAATTGGACTGAAGCCCTGGTGGCGATTTAGACTGAAATGTCTTTATAGCTCTGAATATTTCATGATCGTTGAGTTTAGAGTAGAATAACCAGCATTATTTATTAATGACTGGTGGGTCACCCATCACAGGTATTACTATATTTTGCTGCACAGTGTCAGCCAGGGGGTACTAGCTTCAGGGGTCAAATCTAATGTGACAAAATGTAGTGATCTCAGACTTTGGACAAAACTCCAGAGACTCACTGTGAGGCTTCTGCTCGCCATTAGGTAGGGCAGGGCAGGTCTGGCCCTGGTCCAGGCCCAGTGAGATGCAGCATCCCCTAGCAGAAACAGTACAGTAGCTCTCACAGGCTAGCATCCTGACACGGTGAGATAACTAGAGTTTTTTTCTTGTTTTGTTTTTGTTTGTTTTTGTAATTAACATAGAGGGAGAAGAGGTTTTGTTTTGTTTTGTTTTTGTTTTTCCCTTGTTCTGTTTTTGTTTTTCTGCTCCTGATTTTGAAGATTTCAGTCCATGACCAGTTGGCACCATTGCTTTGGTCTGTGGTGACACAGCAGGGCCTGGTGGAGGCAGAAGCATAACCACGACAGAGCCAGGAACCAGAGGAAGAGGAAGGCTCGCTTCAAAGGCATGTACCCCCATGACTCAAGCCTTCCACCAGACCCGAGCCTCGCTCAGAGCTCAGTATCACTACCCTCGAGGCCAGGATTTGAGCACATGAAGCTTTTCAGGACACTTACTCAAACTTTAGCACCACTCTTACCCATGACTCTGTCTGCATTTTCACACACACGTGGTCGATTGCGGCCTTAACCGTGAGCGACGTCATCATAAGTATGATGAGTACTGTACAATAGAACATAGAAAAGGCCTAGAGAGATGGTCCCATCATTAAAAGCACTTGCTGCTTTTGCAGAGGACCTGGGTTTGGTTTCTAGCATGGACAACCACTTTTAACTCCAGTTCCAGGGGCTCCGATGCCCTCTTCTGGCCTCCACAGGCTCCTGCATGCACACAGTGTGCGTATAAACAAGTAAGCACACACACACACATAAATATAAATAAAATGTTAAATGTCATATACATATATGCACATATAATATATACATATATACACACATATATATGTATATATATAGAGAGAATTCATCTAACCTTTATTATAGTATATTGCTCTAATTGTTCTAATTTTATTTTTTACTACATTTATTTATTTTATTGTGTATGTACAAGAGTGGGCAAGTGTGTCATGACACACATGTAGAGATCAGAGGACAACTTGTGGAAATGGCTTCTCTCTTTCAACCATGTGGGACCTGAGGATCAGACTCAGGTCTTCAGTCTCGGTGACAAGTATCTTTACCTGCTGAGCCATTTCGATGCCCCAATTGTTCTATTTTATTATTAGCCACTGTGGATCACCTAACTGAGCCTAAATTATACATTAAATTGTATAGCTATAGAAAAAAAAACCATAGCCTACACAGGTTTGCAGTGTCAGGCCTTTGTTGGGAAATCTTGGACTACATGCTGTGCAGGCAAGAGAGACGCTGTAGTCTAAGTTTGGCTTGGAACTCAGTGCGAAGAGCTTCAACAATGGGTGGAAAGGAAGTCAATAGGCTTAGCTGTATTAGAAGGGATTTACAGTGACCTAAGAGAAACTTGCTGGCCTTAGCAGTTCTCCCAGGTCTTGCTGGAATGCTATTTTCGTCTTCTTGAGTCCTTTACCCTGGTCAGACTGTTCAGCAAGCGGGGCTGTGCAGGAACTCAAACCACTCTAGGAACTCTGGCTACTCTGAGCAGAAAGGATTCCGGAGAGGAAATTCATAACCACTGGAGTGAGCTAACTCCCCAGACCCTGTTCAACTGGCCTGCCTCTGAGGCTACCAGTACAATGGTCCGCCCAAACTTGACCTTTCTGTAGTTGGTTATTGTGATAACTGCTAAAAATCTGTTCAGAGGAGCTGGGAGTGGCGATCACCAACACTGGAGAAACTGAGGCGGGGATCTGGAGTCAAGGCCAGCATGGGCTACCTGACACCCTGTTTTAATAGCCCTCCTCCCCCAGAAAGCCTATTCAGAGAATAACAGAATACAAAGCCTAGTTTCTTTTGCACCAGTTTTTGGTGAAACTCATTTTCTAATCCTGTTCGATACGAATTTGAGCTTTGTACTTTACGCGAACGTGATCATTCTATAACGACCATCAAATGGTTGTCTTTGGTTTCTTAATTAAGCGCTTTTAAAAAAGGAGACATTATCATTGCTGTTGTTTAGATTTGTTTGTTTGTTGGAGACAGGGCCTCATGTAGCTCCGGCTAACCCTGAGCTTCTGATCTTTCTGCCTTAGCCTCCTATGTACTGAGATTGCATGCATGTGCTCCCACAGGTACCTAGCTGTAGTATCTAAAGTTTTGAGACGTGGCCTTGCTATGTAGCCCAGGTTGGCTCCCAGCTTGCTATCTTATTGCCCCATCCTCCCTGCTGCTGGCATTGAATGTATGTTCCATCGTGCCCTGTTCCTCTTCATTCTTGGTTTTTTGTTTTTGTTTTTCTCCACGTAAAATTCCGTGGGGGCGGGGAGGGCAGTTCTTTTAGTGCCTGAGATTCTGAGATTGTTTTTGGTGAGGACTGCTGTTTGTCCTTCAGATAATCTGTCCCTGGTAGATCCTGTTGATTCTCTCCTGCTGCTTTTAAGACTTTGCCCTTCGTCTTTAGAAGCTTGACTATAATGTCTTGGCATAGGTTTGAGGGGTGGCATTGTCACATTTGGGGGTTACTTGGTTTCTTGAAGCTATAGGTTTATGTCTGTTGCCGTGTTTAAAAAATATTGGCTACTCTTTCCTTCCTTCCTTCATTTCTTTCTTTTTTCTTTCTCTCTTTCTGTTTTTTTTTTTTTTTTTTTTTTTTTTTTGAGGCAGGGTTTCTCTGTGTAGCCTTGGCTGACCTGGAACTCCATCTATAAACCAGGCTGGCCTCGAACTCACAGAGGTCTGCCTGCCTCTGCCTCCTGAGTGTGGGGATTAAAGGTGTGCACCTCACAGCCGGGCTTGGTCACTCTTTCTTTAAGCCCCTTTCCAGCTGTGCTTTCTTTTCTGATCCATCCAGATGTCTGTTTCTCTTGGTCGGTCCCTCTGTCTGTCTGCTGAATTCACCCACTGAAGTGTGTATGTGTGTGTGCACGTGTGTGTGTGTGCGTGCACGCACGTGTGCATGCATGTATGTATAAAGTTATGTTCTAAAAGTTTTCTACCTGGCTCTTTGTTTTAATCATGCTTGTGATTGCTTACTACATCCCTAATACGATGACTGCAAATGAATGCATCGCTTAGCATACGTCAGGTTCGATTCCCAGCAATGCAAAATCCAAAATAGCAGCCAAAGCTTTTGCCAGATAGTCCTAGCATCCATGTCAGCTCCATTTAAGTTTGACAATCACCTTGTCCAGGGCATCAAGAAGAGGCAAAGCAGCATTGCCACCACCCGACCCTACACCCTAGGGATGTCCATCAGTAGAGACCACCTCAAAGAGTCAAAAATACCCCAGAAATCATGCTGGGAGAGGGGAAAGCCCTGCACCAGCTACAAGGGGAACTTGCCTCCCTGGAAGCCATTTTCACACAGTCCTGACAACTCAGGACCACCTTCCAGGAGAAACTGGAGCAAAGACAAGGATGGTCAGTGGTGGACAAGAGCTCCCTGGCCCAGGACTGGCTTAGTTACACAGGGCTCTTGCCCCCATTTAGAACTAAACCTCAAGCCACCTCCCTGAAGATGGATTCCCCCATGTTTATTCCCCTTCCCCATACGGCCACACTGGCTATTACGCTCCCGGCTTCTCTTTTAGCTGGTATATTGAGCCTGGCAGGCCAATCCTAGCTTGCTCAGCCGTCAGCACTCAGGCCGGTACCCTAGAGGCTCCTGAGAGTCTCATCCCATGTTTTCTAAGTCACATTGCTCAGCAGTTGTAATTTATAACAAGATTTAAAGATTAGGCAAAGCTTAAATTTGAAGTAGAGTTTCAAAGTAAAGCAAAAACACTAGTTGGTTGGTTTATCTCTCGGGAAGTTCCTTTAGCAAACGAGGCAAGGGTGGTTTTATGAGGCACATTGTTTAGGTTTTAGGGTTGAAAGAGGGTGCAAACTCTGCTCAAGTCCCAACTACAAACACTGCAGCCAAATAAGCCTAGATTGCTTGTCTTAACTTTCATGTTTACTATGACTTTAAGGATACTATCTCTGGCGGCAGTTTCGATGGTATCAGCTGTGCTGAAGTTTTTGACTCTCAGAAAACGGGAGACTAGATATCCCAGGGTTGGGGCCTGTCCCAGATCCTCTCTTTCTTCCCTGTCTTGTCTCAATCTTTTCTTGTGCATGTTGAGGTTTTCCTAGATTTTGGTACAAGTGATTTTTAAAAATACGTTTAAGGTTTGTCCATTGTGAACTATTTAAAGTTTATTTATGCAGGGTCATATATGGTGAGTACCCACACTGAGTGCTCACACTGGTGGTGCTCACACTGAGCGCCCACACTGGTAGTGTCCACGCTGAGTGTCCACGCTGAGTGCTCATGCTGAGTGCCTATGCTGAGTGCCCACACCGAGCATCCACACCGAGCGTCCACACCGAGCGCCCACACCCAGCGTCCACACTGAGATGCCCACACTGAGCGCCCACACCTAGCGCCCACACTGAGCACCCACACCGAGTGCCCACACTGAGTGCCCACACTGGTAGTGTCCACGCTGAGTGTCCACGCTGAGTGCCCACACTGAGTGCTCACACTGGTAGTGCTCACACTGAGGGCCTACACCGAACACCCACACTGAGTGCTCGCACTGAGCGCCCACACCGAGTGCCCACACTGAGCGCCCACACTGGTAGTGTCCACGCTGAGTGTCCACGCTGAGTGCCCACGCTGAGCGCCCACACTGAGCGCCCACACCGAGGGCCCACACTGAGCGTCCACACCGAGCGTCCACACCGAGCGTCCACATTGAGATGCTTGAGTTTAAGTCTGTGCACAGTGGAATATTGGCACTGTACATTAAATTGATAAAATGCCTGATATTTGAGATCACTGAGAATCAGAGTCTGGAAATGAGCGTTGCGGTGCTCCCCATTTCAGACCCATGCATGTTTGTCTCAAAACGTCTGCCAAGTCTGCGACAGGAAGAGAGAACGGCAAAACAGCCCAAGAGTAAAATTGTCACATGCTTAAAATCAGGAGGCCCAGAGATGACTCCTCTATTGATGTTATAAAATGCCCAGAGTGGGGAAGAGCAGCCAGGGTTCAGCCAAGCAGAAAAAGTGCAGCTGGGAACTCCAGCTGATGGTTCAACTTCCCCATCGTGCAAGACGGCCCTAGCACGGCAGTTAATGGTGTGGTTCTATCGCTATCCCTTGCCATTTACATTTACTTTAGATTGCTATATACTCAATCAAGTTACTCATTCAAAAAACTATAAATACTGTAGATCCTTCTCTGGACCGTTCAGAACAGTCACACTGAACAAGACATTGGTTTCTCTTTTAGCTGGGTCCACTTTGCCAGTGGGATTGAAACAGAGATCCTAGAACAAAGGACCCTAAGAATTATAGCTTCCCTGGGAATCCCACACAGGAAGAGCAAAGAGTCATCCCTGCTCCCCGCCCCTGCCTGTCCATCCACCCCTCTCCCCTTAGCTCAGGAAGAGAGAGACTCAAGGCACTGACACTTGTCTCCGAGTTAGTCAGCATGTGTGATTTCTGGGCTTTGGCTTCATCTTTTGGTAAGACAGTCAAACTAGGAAAGGCAGAGAGAAATCATTTCCGTTAAGCCCAAATGGAAAGAAGTTCATCTTCCTTTAGCAATTTCTGTTTCCTAATTTCTTTGGAATAGGGAAACTGAGGCAGGTTTATGAATTTAAGTGCTCAGCAGCAGTGTTAGCGGTTTTGATGGAAACACGGACTCTTTAACTCTCCCGTTGCAGTAAGCCTCCTCCTGTGGCTGCCACGGTGGGCGGTGGGCGAGTGTCTGCTGACGCTCAGAACTGGCAGGAAAGGATTCAGGGTCCTTAAGCAACTGTTGAGTTTCATCATAGGCTCCTCATACGGCCTGGCCATCAGCCCGCGAGTTCTAACTCTCCACTCAGTGCCCGTGGCCTCTACCACTAGCAAGAAGGGGAGGTGGCTTTACTCTCTTCTAGTAGGGTACATGGAGTCCAGTTTTTCCTGGTAGGGATGTGTGGGGTGGGGAAGTGAGGTCAGCACGTCCCGGAGGATGAGGCTCCTCCTCCCACTGGGCAGTTCTCTGAGCGCGCCCTGCAAGGGTGGGTCTATCCCCGGGACAGAGTAGTGCAAGGAGAGAAGATAACTGACTCTTGCACTCGTGCTTGGCACATGCACACTCACCCACAAACGTAGCCCACACAGGAGTATGTAATAAATAATCTATAAGGCAGAAAGAAAGCGGCTCACTTGCTGCTCTCACGCCTCAGGTTCTGGGGCCACAGGCGGGCGTGCCTGCCTCTCTCCAGCTTCAGGGTCCTCCTGTGTCTGTTTTATTCTATTGTCTGGAGTTGATAGCTGTAATTTGAAACAGGCGTTAGTATTACTGAATCTTAGTGAAATTGGTGATTTTTATAGTTTTGTCTAGTTATTTTTGAAACAGGGTTTCACGTAGCTTAGGCTGACCTTGAATTTTACTCTCCTTCCCCCAGCAAAGACAGGGTTTCTCTGTCTATCCTGGAACTCACTCTGTAGACCAGGCTGGCTTTGAACTCCCAGAGATCCACCTGCCTTTGCCTCCCAAGAGCTGGGATTAAAGGCGTGTGCCATCCTGGCCGGGCATCGTTGAACTCTTTACATAGCCCAGAATACTCTCCCCCCCCCAAAAGGTTTATTTACTTATGTATTTTATATGAGTGCTCTGTCTGCCTGTACATCTGCTGCCAGAAGAGGGCATCGGATTCCACTTGCCCAGGCTCAGAATGTTCTTGAACTCCTGATCCTCAAACTGCCAACATGCCCAACTGGCTGTTGGTTTTGGTTTGTTTTGTTCTTGTTTTAATTGCTATAAAAGTCTTAATATAAAATCAAAGTTTAATCATTTTCAAATATGAAACGCAATGGTGTTTAGCACACCCGCAACGTCCAATTAGCTCTACTTATTTTCAAGGCATTTTTGGCACCCTAAAAGGAAACCTCATACCCTGTAGGAAGTTACTTCTGATTCCTCTGTCCCACCCAGTCCTTGACAATCGCTAGTTGATTTTTTTGTACTTACTGCTCATGTAAATAGAACCATGAAACATATAAAAAATTTTAAAGTTTTCATTAATGCATATAACTACACCCAACAATGGTTTAATTCTATCTTTTTCATGTGTGTGCAATGCATCTTGATCATGCCCACCCATTCATCCCCATTACCCTCCCTTAACCCTCTTCCCATACCTACTGACTGTCTCTTGCTAACTAGCTCTCCCTTCTGCCTTCTATTTTGCCTAGTTTTTCTTTTAAATTATCATTATCATTATTTGAGTGTGTGTACATTTAGTTGTGTAGGGGTGATGTGCACACCTGTGAGTGTGTAGGTGTGTGCATCCATGAGGCCAGTGGAGGACGTCATCCTTTATCACTGCTGTCGCTCACTATTCTGGACCGGCTGGCCAGCCTGCACACCTCCAAACTCACCGGTCACCTCCACTGCTGGCGCTACAGGCACACCCAGTCAGGTGTGCCAGTCAGGTGAATTTTTATGTGCGTGCTGGGGGTTTGGAATCAAGGCCCTTATGTTTGCACAGCATCTTCCCAGCCCCTCTTCTCCTTCCTTCCTTCCTCCTCCTTCCTTCCTTCCTTCCTTCCTTCCTTCCTTCCTTCCTTCCTTCCTTCCTTCCTCCCTCCCTCCCTCCCTCCCTCCCTCCCTCCCTCCCTTCCTCCTTCCTTCCTTCCTTCCTCCTCTCCTTTCTTCTTGTGTGAGTCTGTTAGTGGGACTTGTTACTGGGTGCATGGGTGAGGGGTTCTTTATAGGAAGACAAGCAACTTACTGGTGACCACACGACTGAAGGAAATATCTCTCCTTCCCCCAGCAACTATTAACTGCACCTAGCTCTTTAAGGAAGGACAGTACCTCATGACTGCCACCACCGCCCAGCTTAAATAAATCTTTTTGTTTTATTTTATTTTTTTAAAAAAGAAAACAATACATCCAGAACCTGGAAACAACCTAAATGCCCCTCGATCGAAGAATGGCTAAGAAAAATCTGGTACATTTACACAATGGAGCACTACACAGCAGAAAAAAATAATGACAGTTTAAATTTCACAGGAAAATGGATGGAGCTAGAAAACATTATTTTGAGTGAGGGAACCCAGACACAGAAAGACAATTATCACATGTACTCACTCATAGGTGGTTTTTAAACATAAAGCAAAGCCAGCCTACAAACCACAATCCCAGAGAACTTAGACAACAATGCAGACACTGAGAGACTTACATAGATCTAATCTACATGGGAAGTAGAAAGTAGAAAAAGACAAGATCTCCTGAGTAAATTGGGAGCATGGGGACCTTGGGGGAGGATTGAAGGGGGTAGGGGAGAGGCAAGGAGGGGAGCAGAGGAAGATGTAGAGCTCAATAAATATCAATAAAAAAGAAATCAAACTATTCTTTTTTCATTTTACATACCAATCCAAGTTTGCACTCCCTCCTCTCCTCCCTTCCCCTCCACTTACACCCCAGTCCCCCATCAACTCCTTCGAGAGGGTAAGGAACACTGCTTTGAGGACGGTCCAAGGCCCTCCCTGCTATATCTAGGCTGAGCAACGTATCCATTCAAAGAGACTAGGTTCCCAAAAAGCCCGTAGAAGCAGTAGGAATAAATTCTGGTGCTACATAAATCTTTAAAAAAAAATTGTTATAAGTGCTAGTGGGACAAGCATAAGCTAAGGTCGAGCATTCATAACTAATAGTGAGTCTCCATGTCACCATTTGGGAGCTGGTTGGTGGCCCAAGAGAGAGCCTGCTACAAATTAGCCGGGCAGTGGCAACACAGAGAAACCCTGTTTTGAAAAACCAACCAACCAAACACACAAACAAAAAAGAGTTTTAGTCTTGTTTTCTCTTTTTTGTATTTATGCCCAGAGGTAGGATTGCTGGATTACATAGTAATTCTTTTTTTCCCTTCCAAAAATCACTATAATTTTGCACAGTGATTGTAGCACTTCGCTTTCCAACAGCAATGCTCAAGAGTTCTAATTTTCCTGCAGTCAACACTTATTTTCTGTTTTGTTTATTTTTTCAGATCCAGAGCCACTAGCCTGGCAAACTCCCTACCGTTGCCAAGTTTATCCCCACCCTGGTACCAGCTAGTCTAGAGGGTGTGAATGGGCTTTGATTTGCATTTACCTGATTGGAGCAGCGGTCCACATGCACAGATCCTAAGTTTGTTTATCTTCTTTGGAGAAAGACCTACCCTGAATTTAATCTTAAATGTATTTGGCAGCACATACACTAGAATTAGTACAATAAAGAGAAGATTAGCATGGGCCCTGGGCAAGGATGACGCGCAAATTTGTGACGCATTCCATATTTTAAAACAAGTATACAGAGACCAAAGTCAGTGGACCCTCAAACAGTGTAACCCAAGGCCATACCAGCAACTGAAAGTGGTTCTGTAACGTAGAATTGGAAATACCTGTGTATGCAGTTCCATTCCTGTCTTCAATTACTAGTAGAAACTGATTTAAAACCCATCTCTTCACTAACCACTGACTCATTCTCTATAGATGATAAATGGGCTCTTCTTCTTCTTCTTCTTCTTCTTCTTCTTCTTCTTCTTCTTCTTCTTCTGCTGCTGCTGCTGCTGCTGCTGCTGCTGCTGCTGCTGCTGCTGCTGCTGCTGGGTGTGGTGGCACACCCTTGTAATACAACTGGGTTACACCATAAATCCTGTCTCAAAGGAAAAAAAAAGGTCTTTTTTTAATAGAAAGAAACATCTTTCAGTTTCTATTTTTAAGACCAGAGCTGTTTGCTTTGCGAGCATTGCAGCTGTTTTCAGAACAGGCGATCCCAAACTCTTCAGAGAGTTCTAGAACCTCTGAAGTGCCTTATCTCTTGCCGCCATGTCTGCATGGAATGGTTTTATATTATTAAAATTTGACAATAAAATATTTATTGCAGTTTCTGTCTCTCTGAGAGACAATGAAAGCCTGTTTTAATCGTTTGTGTTATAAAACCTGAGTTGCATACTAGTGATCTTTCCAGAAAGATCCTCCAATAATTAGAGTCTAATTAAATGCACATTTAAAAACAATGTTTGCAATTGTGAAGGTTAGTTAGTTCTTTAGAAGAAGGACTAATCGAGGGGAGGGGGCTGTGGAATTGGGATGGAGTGGATGTTTGATTTGCGCAGATGCTCAACGACTCAGGTTGAGAGGTCAAGGGAGTGGGAAGCAGGGGCGTCTTTTGCACTTAAAAGACGAAGGGTCCTGGGTCGCTGGCATGAGGTATGTCCCTGGACGCGGTCTTCAGAGACTGTAGTGTCCTTCCCATTCACTCCCAGGGATTCTTCCCTTCTGTTTTTCCCCGGGACAGGAGGGGCGATCGTCCTCTCACAGTGAGGCGGACGGAGAGTCTCAGCCCGCGCAAAAGCACCCTGGCTTCCGCAGTGAGCAGTGGATTCTGTGCTGCGCTCCCGACCTTGGTTGTGTGGACGCCTTGTGACCTCAGGTAACTGGACATGCAGCGCCCCCTGGCGGCGGGACCCACCTGATGCCGCTACCTTCACCTCTGCGGGGACCACTCAACCCGGGACACCTAGGCTGCACTGCTTAGAGTCTAGAGTTCCTTGATGGCACTCTTTGCTAGGGAGGACAGTTTGGGGTCCTGAGTGCACTTGTAGCGCAGGTACAGTTGGCTCCGAAGTACTCAGGAGCGCGGTGCTTGTCTTACACCTGATTTGCCCTGGGCTGGCTTGTGGTTCCTGAGTAAGAACGTCTTTCCTTGGGCTCTCAGATGACTTGGGTCCCCTGATGCAGAATTAAGGGGGAGGGTGCCAATAAACAGTGCTGAGAGTACTAGACACCAGTAGACGGGAGAAAAAACAAATAAATATAAACCCCCAACCCTAGTTTCAGAGTAGGCATATTGCGCAAAACTTAATTTGCGATACGCTGTAGGCAGAGACACAGAAGCTGTAATTCTAAAGCTTTAGAACGGGCAAATAGCTTTGTGCCGTACACATCCATGTCGTCATCACCATAATTATCAGTTTATTTATTTTAACAGGGTCTCTCTATGTAGCCCTTTCCGTCTGGAGACTGCTATATAGACCAGGTAGGCCTCGAACTCACAGAGGTCCTCCTTTGCGCGATTGAAGGCAGGTGTGACCAAGACCAGCCACTCCTGTGTTTATTGCATCAGAGTTTACATTAGCTGAGATAGAGGTGGGGGTTGGACTACATCTTGTAGGATACAAAAGTATCCAGTGTTAAGCCGGGCGATGGTGGCGCACGCCTTTAATCCCAGCACTCGGGAGGCAGAGGCAGGCAGATCTCTGTGAGTTCGAGACCAGCCTGGTCTACAAGAGCTAGTTCCAGGACAGGCTCCAAAGCCACAGAGAAACCCTGTCTCAAAAAAACCAAAAAAAAAAAAAAAAAAAAAAAGTATCCAGTGTTGTGGACGGAACAGAGGTCTTCAGAGTCCAGGAAGGCGTGCTGCCTCACACCGGGACTCTTAGCCGGGGAAGGCTGAGGCAAGAAGGTCCCAGAGGGCTGGATGGGGTGGCTCTTGCCGTTAATATTGGCAGAGGCAGAGCATCTTTCCGAGTATGAGACCAGCCTGGCATACATAGTGAGTGGTTACAGAACAGCAGAATTACACAGAGAAACCCTGTCTCAAAAAAAAAAAAAAAAAAAAAATTCTCTGTAGAAAGAGGAAAGAGTTCACTTCTTCGCACAAGACCACAAACCAAGTAATCCACTGGAAAAAGAACGAATTCAGAATGTAGGGGCTCTGATGATTCAGCGTGAAAACGGTTCTCTGGCTGTATCAAGGGCCCTTGGGGATTTCCATTACAATGTGTCCACAGAAAAGGTCCCACAGAGCAGCTTGTCTCGATTTCCATTACAAATGTGTCCACGGAAAAGGTCCCACAGAGCAGCTTGTCTCGATTTCCATTACAAATGTGTCCACGGAAAAGGTCCCACAGAGCAGCTTGTCTCACCATGATGTTGAAAGGTCTGAAGAGGACGATCAGTTCATTATTGCCTGTGATGGTATTTGGGTTGCCGTGGGAAACGAAGAGCTCCGTGACTTTGTGAGATCCAGACTTGAAGTCACTGATGACCTTGAGAAAGTTCCGGTGAAGTAGTCGACACCTGTTTGTATAAGGGAAGTCAAGATGTGAGTGTGATTTTAATCTCTTTTCCCAGTGCACCTAACATCTCAGCAGAAGCTATGGAGAAGGAGGCAGAGCTGGACAAGTACCTGGAATGCAGAGATCATAGCAGCATTGTTTGATCATAGGCAGAACCTGGAAACAACCAAAATGCCCCTTGACCCAAGAATGGATAAGGAAAATGTGGTACATTTTCTTTTCTTTTTTTTTTTTTTTTTTTTTTTTTTCTTTTTTTGGTTTTTCGAGACAGGGTTTCTCTGTGGTTTTGGAGCCTGTCCTGGAACTAGCTCTTGTAGACCAGGCTGGTCTCAAACTCACAGAGATCCGCCTACCTCTGCCTCCCAAGTGCTGGGATTAAAGGCATGCACCACCACCGCCCGGCGGTACATTTTCTTTTGTGAAAGACTATACAGCAGAAAAAAATGACATCTTGAAATTTGTGGGCAAATGGAAGGTTCTAGAAAACATCATATTGAGTGAGGTAACCCAGACCCAAAAAGACAAATATCATATATACTCACTCATAAGTGGTTTTTAAAAATAAAGCAAAGAAAACCAGCCTACAAATCACAATCCCAGAGAACCTAGACAACAAAGAGGACCCTAAGAGAGATTTACATAGATCTAATCTACATGGGAAGTAGAAAAAGACAAGATCTCCTGAGTAAATTGGGAGCATGGGGACCTTGGGAGAGGGTTGAAGGGGAGGGGAGGGAAAAGAAAGAGAGGGGAGCAGAGAAAAACTGATAGCTCAATAAAATCAATAAAAAAGAGCCTTAAAAAAGAAATCATAAAGAAGCAGGGGAAGGTGTCCCTGACTTAGCCCATGCCATGCGCACACTAGCCATGCTAGCCAGAGAGAATATCCCCATCCTCCCACGGGGGAGGGGACGACTGGCAAGCAAGCAGAATAGACTGAATCCTTACAAAAATGACGATGCTGATGCCCCATCAGCTGATGATCTGTGGAGAAGCTGCTCATCTGGCCGCAGATTCACCTTCGCCTCCCAAGGAGAGCACAGTTCAACTTTGCCGAGCCTTTGAACATCCATCATCAACTTTAAGGAAGGAGTCCGGCATGGCTGAGGGACCACACCAGAGAACTTGAGCGGAGGAACAGCTAGCCCAGAATGGATTGTTTTTAACTGTAAATTTGAGACTTATGTAAACGTGATTTCAAACTGTAATTCATGTTGTAAATCAGACTCCAGCAATTTTCGTTGTACGATTTTGGTTTTTTGGTGACGTGTAATCGTCCTTGTAGAAAGTGCTCATATTTAATTATGAACAATGATAAAGGAAATGTTTGGCTTGTTGTATGACACAGCAGATAGAGCAGCGGCCACACAGCTCGACGCTCGCTCATGTACACATGGTTATGAAGAATTCCAAAAGCTTCCAAAGCTGCACACCCAGGGAGTTATAAAAAGCTGTCTCTGTGTTCTGGTGAGGGGCTGGCTTGTTCACACAGCCACTCCTTCTCACCTGGCTCTAGGATGCCCCTCCAGCAGCCGAGAGCACTGCAGATGACACAGTATGCTCACGAGAGTGTCGATTTTGGGCTGAAATGATTCTTTGCACATCTTTATGAGCCCTTACACTCAGTAGGAAGCTGTCACATTTTTTTCCTATCATGATTGGCTGGGCCTACTGCTGTTCCTAATAAGATATTCTGAATTCCATTTTATCAATAAAGCTTGGTTTAACAAACAAGGGGGAAAAAAGCACACTATAGTTTTGAAAATGAACTGTTTGTTTGTTTGTTTGTTTCTTTTGAGACAGTCTTTACACAGCCCTTTCTGCCCTGGAACTCACTATGTAGACCAGGCCGGCCTTGAGAACACACAGGGATCCACCTGCCTCTGCCTCCTGGCATTGAAGATGTGCACTGCCTTGTCCAGCTTCGGGTAGATCCAATGACATTTTATTCTACTTTTACCAGGGCTTGTGAGGCAGGAATAAGGGAAATGAAAGCCCTAGGCAGTCAGCTACTTTCCAGGCACTGCCTGAGACGCAAATAGTAACACAGCAAAATCAGCTTCCTCTGAGACAGACAGCGTCTTTCACAAATGGTTTGGTCCATGGTTAACAATACTTTTTCTGATATGGCCAGCAACTTAACTTGCTCAGACAAGGCCAGAGACCTCCCAAGACAGGAGAAAACCCTGTGGGGACTTTCTTTCTTTCTTTTTTTTTTTTTTTTTTTTTTTTTGGTTTTTCGAGACAGGGTTTCTCTGTGGTTTTGGAGCCTGCCTTGGTACTAGCTCTTGTAGACCAGGCTGGTCTCGAACTCACAGAGATCCGCCTGCCTCTGCCTCCCAAGTGCTGGGATTAAAGGTGTGCGCCACCACCGCCCGGCCTGTGGGGACTTTCTATGTGTGCGTTTGTTTCTAAATTTTATCACCGTGTGCATGTATACACATGTCATAAACATGTGGAAACCAGAGGGTAGCTTTTGGGAGCTGGTTCTCTCCTACCATAGGATCAGGGAGTTGAATTCAGGTTGTCAGGCCTGTGCAGCAACATCTTTACCTCAGAGGCATTTTAACAGCCCAGGAAAAAAAATCCTGTTTACAACTTTAAATAGACCAGCCTGAAGCCAGGAGGTGGAAAATACTATTCTCTGAAGATATAAGGAAATGAGAGAGGCACTTCTACCCTGCTGAGATATAGTCTCCCCCACCCCCCCCCCAAGACAGTGTCTCTCTATCCTGGAACACTCTAAGTAGACAAGGCTGCCCTTGAACTCACAGAGATCCTCTGGCTTCCGCATGCTGAGTGCTAGGATTAAAGGCATGTGCCACCATGCCTGGTGAGATATATTCTTTAAAAGATTATTTTTATTTATGTGTTTGTGTGAGAGAGCATATATGTGAACATATGCCATGCGTCAGAAATTGCCCATGGAATCCCGAAGGTGGTGCTGGATGCCCTGGAACTGGAGTTACAGGCAGGCATGAGCTGCGTGACGCCGTGCTGGGAACTGGACTCAGGCCCTCTGGAAGAACAGTGTTCTTAGCCACCGAGCCACCTGTCCAGCCTCTGAGTTTTATTCTTAAATACAAAGACGCCCTTCCTTCCCTCTGTGCACTTGCTCGTAGACTCTCAACTAAGCCCACTGTGTTTGTTTTAGCTGCTCTCTGAGTTCCAGGTGGCAACCTGGAAGCAGGACCTGTTGCAGAGACTATGAAGGAAGGTTGCTCACTGGATTGGCTTCTCAGTCGGCTTCCTTATGCAACCCAAGACCACATGTCAGACCACCACTCCACAGTGGGTGGGACCTCCCCACATCATTTATTAATCTAATCAAGAAAAATTGACGGCCTCACAGACTGTCTGATGGAGGCATTTTCCCAGTTGAGATTGGTTCCTTGTTCCCAGATTACTATGCCTTGTACCAAGTTGATGAAACACTAACCAACACTCCTTCCTCAGTCTCCACTGAAGCCTGGATGTACACACTTTTACCCCAGCCCTCAGAAAGCAAGTGAGGCAGATTTCCCTTAGCTCAAAGCAAGCCCGGCATACATGGAGAGATGGTACAGCAGTTAACAGTACATGCTGATCTTGCAGAAGACCCAGGTTGGCTTCCCAGCATCCACAGGGTGGTTACCATCATCCATAACTCCAGTTCTCAGGGGGTGAGGGATTGATGTCCTAGCCTCCGAAGGCACCAGGCATGTACACGGCACACATACATCCATGCAGTCAAAAACATATACATAAAGCTAAGTTGTTTCTTTTTTAAAGATTTATTTATTCTGTATACAGTGTTCGGTCTGCATGTATGACTGCAGGCCAAAGGGGGCATTGGATCTCAGTACAGATGGTCGTGGGCCACCACGTGGTTCCTGGGAATTGAACTCAGGTCCTCTGGAAGAGCAGCCAGTGCTCTCAGCCTCTGAGCCATCTTTCCAGCCCAAAGCTAAATTTTTTAATTAAAAATTATTTATATATATATATATATGCACGCATGCACATGCTATGGCGTATGATGAGAGCTCAAAGGACACCTTGAAGGAAAAGTTGGTTCTCTCCTACCATGTGGGACCTGAGTTCAAGTTGTCATATTTGGTGACTGGTATCTTTCTTTACCTGCTGGTTCCTCTTGCTGGCCCTTCCCATTTTTTTTCTTTTTTTCCCCCTTTTTTCTTTTCTTTCTTCCTTCCTTCCTTCCTTCCTTTCTTTTTTTCAAGACAAAGCTTTTTCTGCGTAGCTCTGGCTGTCCTGGAACTTGCTTTGTAGACCAGGCTGGCCTTGAACTCAAAGAGATCTGTCTGCCTCTGAGACCACCACCACCCAGCTGGACCTTCCTTTTTTTTTTAATTAAAAATGTTGTGATGATTTTATAGATTTATGTGATGCATTCTGGTCATATTTACCCTTACCTTCCTGTCCCCCTATCACATATGTTCTGATTTCTATAATCAATCCCTTTATTCTATTTTTTAAAAGATTTGTTATCTTTATACATGTGCCTGTGTGTGGGAATGTGCACACGTGAGTGCAAATGCTCTGAGTCCAAAAGAGGGCTTGGATCTCCTGGGACTGGAGGTGCGAGCACTGCGATCCTCCTGGTGTGGGTGCTGGGAGCCAAACTTGTGTGTTATGTAAGAGCAGTACCTGTTTGGAACTGCTGGGGCATCTCTCCACCCTATTCCTTGTTATTCTTAGTGGGTTTTTGTTGTTGTTGTGTGTGTTTTCTAGGCTGTACAAATGTTGGTAAATTCCCTGGATTATTTTAATAATGCCTTTCTTTTCCTTCCTTCTGTCCTTCCGTCCTTCCTTTTTACCAGTGAGCTAGAGTTCCAGTCCCAGTAACCAAATAGGTGGTCCTGAGGACAAAGCTAAAGATACTGTGGAAAGAAAAAAAAAGAAATGGGCCTGGTGGTGGTGGCAGCGCATGTCTTTAATCCCAGCACTCAGGAGGCAGAGGCGGGCGGATCAACAAGAGCTAATTCCAGGACAGGCTCCAAGGTTACAGAGAAACCTTGTATCAAAAAGCCCCCCCCCCAAAGAAAGAAAGAAAGAAAGAAGGAAGGAAGGAAGGAAGGAAGGAAGGAAGGAAGAAAGAAAGAAAGAAAGAAAGAAAAAGAAAGAAAGAACGAACGAACTCACCTGCCTGAGATACAAGGAAGCAGGAAAATGTTTCCCACCTGGGAATGCAATCACCTCTGGCTTTGGCTTAAAATGTCTGAACATTCCAATTCTGGCTAGCCGCCAAGGGCAAGGTATGTGATGGTGCTCAAATATTTGTTGAATGTGTAAGACAATGAATGAAGAAGTGGAGATTCCAGAGCTGGAGCTGGGCCAGGCAGGAACAGACTGGCCCGTCTGACTGCCTTATCCCAGCACCTTTGGTATACACAAGTCAAGGCTGGTATCATTCCAACAACCTAATTACGCCAACCAACAACTTTGATTTACTGTCCTGACCACACAACAATGCCCCCACCCCTATCAGCAGGAAGGAACATTCCAGCCCAGGCAGCTGGTGCACAGCCTCAGGGGAAGACTGGAGATGAGACGTGCCCTTGGGTGCCATTCAAACCCAAGATACAAATGAAACCAAGATGGTGCCACCTAGCTGACCTCCCAAGCCATGAGCTTGGTGACATTCCTCCTTAGTTCTCTCTCAATTTTAACTGACTCTGAAGTGTTTTTGCAAACGCTATCAATCTGCAAACCCTAGTCCACCACGCTGGTGTTTAGTCAGCCTGGCTCTTCCAGGTCACTGAGGTAAAGAAAACCAAGAGTCAAACCTAAGAGGTAAGGAAAACTCAAAGTCAAGGCTGACTCGGCCTGTCGCTCACTGGCTTAGAGTCCCTGCGCCTGTAAAATGAGGGCAATAGGTGAGCGAGTAGGCTTTCAGCACACCGCGCGGCCGGCCGCTGGAGGAGTTTTGAACAGAAAGTGATTTGAGATGGGGTGGGGCAGGAGGCAGAGGCAGGGCTGTCTGCGCGCCTCCAAAGCTACCACTGGCCCTGCTGAGGTCCGGGCTCCACCCATCTGGCTGCGATCCAGAAAACATGGCCTCATTGCAGCTGCTAACTGCCCTCTGACTCCCGGGATGGTAACTGGGTACCAGACCCTGCTGCAGGAAAGAACTCACATCTGCCTGGCCCTGCTTGCCAGAGAACCAGTCACAGCAGCAGGAAGTTAGCTCTGTCCCTCTCCCTACTTCCAGATCCCATGTGAGGGTCCCCATGTTGATCCTATCTGTAGGGACCTGCATAGCGAAGGCTTGGGAAGGGCGGTTCTGAAAAGCCTTCTGTCAGGAAGAGACAGGAAACAGGTGGGGGTGGGCGGGTCTGCTGCTCAGCCTAGGGTGGACAGCGTTGTGCCTGGAGCGCACCCTGAACAGTTCCTGGCACTCAGCCGCAGGTGCTGAGTAAGTGTGGGCTCAGGTCCACATTCCTGTGGTTACTGTTCCCTGCCTGCCATGGGTGAGCACTGTGCTGGGCTCAGGGGACTCGACAGCAAATAAGACAGATTCACCTCCCACATCAAAAGCACTGCTTCAGCATCCTAAGATCCCCAGTGCTGGGTATGTGGTGCTAATACCCTTGATCCCAGCCCTTGAGAGGCAGAGGTAGGCAGATCTTTGCCTACATAGTGAGTTCCAGGCCAGCCAGAGCTACATAGAGACCCAATGTCAAAAGAGAAGGGGAAGAAACCTGGAGAGAGGGAACAGTCTGGTTTATAGGAACATGAACAGTTCTTTCCAGTCCTGCCTTCTTCTAGCTTCTTCCCAGTCTGCTGTCAGCTCAGTTGTGGCAGAGTAGGGTGCCCCCGTGTGGGCCAGATCCATCCTGCAACCTGGCTACCAGCATCTTTGCCTCTGTTGTCCCTTCCCTCCAGAGCTGTCCCCAGCGGAGTCAGGGCTGCTTCACCCCCAGCTGGCTTTCCTTGATCTAGACTCTTCCTCCTACTGCCTGGGAACATTTTCTCACCAGGCTGGGCAGTGGCAGGGCACACCTTTAATCCCACCATTACAGAGTGAGTTCCAGGAAAGCCAGGGAGACATAGAGAAACCCTCTCTTGACAACCCCCCCAATCCAACATTTTGTGCTTATCCAAGATTCTGTATTAAGGCCCAGCCCTTCTTTTGGCCTCACAGAACCTCCCTATAAAAACTGAAAGGAGGGCTGGAGAGATGACTCAGTGGTTAAGAGCATTGCCTGTTCGTCCAAAGGTCCTGAGTTCAATTCCCAGCAACCACATGGTGGCTCACAACCATCTGAAATGAGATATGATGTCCTCTTCTGGCCTACAGGCAGATACAGAAAGAATATTGTATACATAATAAATAAATAAATAAATATTTTTTTTTAAAAAAAAAACAACTGAAAGGAAGATAGCAGAATGCTTCTCCAGGGTCACTTCACCAAAATGAAGGGAGCAAGAGAAACCATAACAGAAGCCACGGTGTCCTCTGTCTTAGTCAGTATCCTATTGCTGTGAAGAGACACCATGACCTCAGCAACTCTTAGAAAGGAAAACATCGAATTGGGGTGGCTTACATGTCTAAAGGCTTACAGGTCCTCATCATGGCAGGACACAGCAGCATTCAGGCAGACATGGTACTGGCTACAACTTGATCTGAAAACAGCAGGAAGTGAACTGAGACATTGGGTGTGACTTGAGCATATGAGACCTCAAAGCTCACTCCTGCAATGTCACACTTCCTACTCTAACAAAACCACAGCTCCTCACAGTGCCGTTCCCATGAGCTTATGGGGACGACTACATTCAAACCCCCACGTCCTCCAAAACAGCCTCAGAGGTGACAGATTCTCAAGCACCGTGTGGATTTTAGCAGGCAGCGTCGAGCAGCAGTTAGTGTAAGGGAGTATGAATTTCCAGAGCCAGGATCATCGGGCTTTCTAAGAGGCAAGAAACCATAAAGTCATTTTTCTTTTCTTTTCTTATTTGTTTTATTTTAAGACACAGTCTCATATAGCCCAAGATGCCTTGACTAACTGAGCGGAGGATGAGGATATGACCTTGAATTTTTTTTTAAATCTTCCTGTTTCTAGAATGCAGGGATTACAGGCATGAGTCAACCCCCCACCCCCAGTTTTGTGCAATGACTGGGGATTGCACCAGGGTCTAGGGCGTAGTCAGCACCAGATGAGCTATGTCACTAGTCCCAAAAGGCTATTTTAAAGTGGTAGTTGCAGCTGGGGTCTCTAGAGGGCTCACATTTGCAATCCCAACATATCGGAGGATGAGGCAGGAGGATTGCTCCAAGTTTGAGGCCCGCCTGGGTTATATAAGTGAGCTCTAACCCAGCATGGGCTAAAGTGAGACCCTGTCACAAAACAAATTTTTTAAAATATAAAACATGTAATTAACCCATTGTGGTTGTTTGTAATTGACCCCCATAATCTCAGGAAGTGGCACTATTAGGAGGTGTGGCTTTGTTGGAGGGGGTTGGTCTTGTTGGAGGAGGTGTGTCATTATGGGGGTGGAGTTGAGGTTTCTTGTGTTCAGAATACCACCCAGTGTCTCAGTCGACTTCCTGTTGCCTACGAGATTCAGGACTCTCGGTTATTTCTCCAATCTCTCATCTGCTTGCCCACTTCCATGCTCCTCGCCATGATGATAATGGACTGAACCTCTAAACTGTAGGCGAGACACCCCAATTAAATGGTTTCCTTTATAAGAGTTGCCATGGACTGGGTGGTAGTGGTGCATGCCTTTAATCCAAGCTCTTGAGAGACAGAGACAAGCGGATCTCTGTGAGTTCGAGGCCAGCCTGGTCTACCAGAGCTAGTTTCAGGACAGGCCCCAAAGCTACAGAAAAACCCTGTCTCAAAAAAAAAAAAAAGAGTTGTCATGGTCAAGGTCTCTTCACAGCAACAGTAACCCTAAGACGCCCATGAACCCATCATTCACAAGAATTAGAAACTTCTAGCAGCTTGTGTCTTCTTATCCATCCTTATGTAAAAGGCAGATCACTTTCTTGAATTTTGTGGGTTTTTAAACTCCTGCCACCTAGGTAGATGTTGATGGAGGAAGGTCATTGGTTAAAAAATAAAGAAACTGCTTGACTCTCATAGGTTAGAACATAGGTGGGTGGAGTAAACAGAACAGAATGCTGGGAGGAAGAGGAATTGAGCTCAGACTCCATAGCTCTCCTCTCTGGGGCAGATGCGATGAAGCTCCGACCCAGGATGGATGTAGGCTAGAATCTTCCCGGTAAGCGCACCTTGGGGTGCTACACAAATGATTAGAAATGGGCTAGTCCAGGTGCGAGAGTTAGCCGAGAAGAGGCTAGATATAATGGGCCAAGCAGTGTTTAAAAGAATACAGTTTTTGTGTTGTTATTTCGGGGCATAAGCTAGCCAGGCGACCAGGAGCTGGAGCGGCAGGAACACAGCCTGCAGCTCCTACTACAAGATGTGACTAAATAAGATGCTTGTTTCATTTTACTTTTTTTTTTATACTGAAATGGTCTTTTAAAAATCCACTATTTTCTTGTGTGTGGTGTACATGTCAGAGGTCATAGGACAGCCTTCAGCATCTGGCTTTCTCCTTCCACCATGCAGGTCCCTGGGCTTGAACTAACGTTGCTAGGTTTGGAGGCAATGCCCTTACCCACCAAGCCATCTCACCAGCCTTAGTTTTACCTTTTGATCTTTGTAGAAGTGGTTGGCTCTTTGCATCTGGCAGGTACCCTGGCTCAGATATCTGAGCCTCCATCCCCACAGTTCCTTTCTCTGAGCTCAGAGACTCAATAATATTCTTCCCTTGTATCTCACATGCTGAAGAGGGCCGCTCCTCCTGCCATTCTTATTTCTGGGCTATTTTAGCTTCTTTCCTTATCCACTCTTGTACACGGATGTGTGGATGGTTGCTCCTTTGTCTACCTCGGCTGGTGCACACACTCACATTTCTGTGGTTTAACTGTAAGGAGGATGGATCCCACGGCGAGCAAACATTCCAGTTTCAAAGGTAATGTCAACTTGTTTTCCAGAGTGGTTGCACCGATTCACACTCTCGCGTGCAACTTCACACAATCCCTGATGATGGACATCATGTGTGCTGGTGGTGGTTAGGGACATGGACTCAGGGGCCTGGGGAGGAAGGGAAGGTGAAGGATGCAGGGGCTGGCAGTGGGAGGTCCCCACTCAGATTGACTTGTGCCTGGGGAAGTATGTGGCTGGCCTCTCTGATGAAGACTCACTTAGAGAGTTATGTTTTTTGTATCCAGTGACACTTATGGGTCCAGGAAAACCATTCTGTCCTGCTGAGCTGTGCCTTTCACATTGCAAGGATATGAAGATGGTCCCAACATTTTAGGCATCTTCTCTTCCTTCCTTCCCTCATTCCTTTATTTCTTCCTTCCTTCGTTCCTTCGTTCGTTCGTTCCTTCCTTCCTCCTTCTCTCATCTCTTTAGTTTTTTTTAATTGTGTGTGTGTATCAAAACACACACGTATTTATGCACATGCCATGGCACAAGGAGGAGATCAGAAGAAGAAGTTTGAAGGAGCTTGTTCTCTGCTTCCGCGCCCTCAGAGGCCAGAAGAGGGTTTTGGATTTCCCATAGTTGGAGTAACAGGAGGTTGTGAGTTGCCCAACATGGGTGCTGGGAAGAGAATACTGCTCCTCTGTAAGAGCGACAAGAGCTCTTAATGGCTGAGTAATCTCTCCAGCCCTGTGCTGGACAGTTTTAGGTCAATTTGACACAAGCTAAAGTCATCAGAGAGAGAGGGATCCTCAATAGAGAAAAAACCGACTCCATAAGATCGGCTGCAGGCAAGCCTGTAGGGCATTTTCCTAAGTAGTGGTTGATTGGGGGGATTGATGGGGGATTGAGGGGGGATGACCCCACTGTGGATGGGGTCATCCCTGGGCTGGTAGTTCTGGATTCTATCAGAAAGCAGAACAAGCCAGAAGGAGCAAGCCAGTAAGCAGCACCCGTCTGTGCCTCTGTCTGTATCAGCTCCTTCCTGCCCTGTTTGAGTTCCTATCATATCTTCCTTCAGTGACGGACTACAATGTGGAAATATAAGCCAAATAAGCCCTTTCCTCTCCAAGTTATTTTTGGTTATGGTGTTTCATCGCAGCAATAGTAACCTAACAAGAACAAGCCCCACCCTTGTTCTTTCACACCCCTACTCCCCTTTCTTTTGAAAAGTCGACAGAAACAAACAGCATATTTCAAACTCTGATCTTCATTGCAATTAACAGAGCATTAATTAATCGCTTACCACAGAAATGAAAGCCAATTACTTAGAATAGAAAGAAGCAGGAAACATGAATTTTAATCTGGGCTGCTGCGTGATTGGAATAAGAATGAACTTCTCGTGCTCAGATCTGGTCACTGGTGATCAAAGGGAGAGCATCTGGTCTCCTGTTCATGGGCCACCTCTTAGAGGAGACCGGGAGGACAGAGGGACAGAGTAGGTTCTGGCTGTCTCCTCTTAGGAAGGTTTAGGGTTTAAAAAACCTGCAACAGAGACTGGAGAGGTGGCCTGGTGGTTAAAAGCACTGACTGCTCTTACAGAGTGCCTGGGTTCAATTCCCGCCGACTACACAGTAAATCACAACTGCCTGGGACTCCAATTCCAGTGGATCTAGTGCCCTCTTCTGGCCTCCATCAGTTTCTGCATATAGATGGTGCACATAAATTCACACATACACACTTCCATATACACAATAAATAAATGAAGAAAACAAAGAAAAATCCCCTAGGACAGGATCCCTTGCTAAATGACCTTCCTTGCTTGGCTCACTGCCATTAAAGTGTCACACTGGAATGGTGATTCTGACTGTGACACTCTGCAGCCCAGACCCCTCCGGGAATGTAGGACACATTCCAGCCCTTCCCAGGACAGCCTGCACATGGTGACTATCAACGGATCACTTTGGTTCCTAAGTTCCCTGTAAAGTGACCTGGGGCTGGGGTCCAGATTACACAGCTCAGCTTCTCTCTCCATCCAGGAGCGTCTATTTGGTGATATTTAGTGGTCATTTCTAACTAAAGTTCTGGAGGCTTGGCCCTATCTTAGAGCTTGCTTCTTGGGGAGTGCGGGTTTGAACCTCAGGAACAAGGTTAAGAGGCAAGGGAGCCATGTGCACTAATGCACTCACATTTCATAGTCACTGAGCTAAGCATATCTCTGAAGACATCTAGGTCAGCCCCTCTCCAAACAGTGACTTCAGCTCAGCATGTGGCTCAGTGCTAGAGCCTGGGTGGTGGCCTTGATGGTTAAAATTCTCAATTTGATACAACCTAAAACCACTTGAGAATAAAATTTCTGTGAGGCGCTGACTATACTGGTTTGGCCTGTGGAGGATTGTCTTAAAGTTAATTCATGTGAGAAAACTCAGCTGACTGTAAGTGGCACAATTCCCAAGGCAGGTGCCCACCTCCACATGCCCAGGTTTCTCTATGTAACAGCCCTGGCTGTCCTAGAACTTGCTTTGTGAACCAGGCTGGCCTCAAACTCAGATAGATCCACCTGCCTCTGCCTCTAGAGTGCTGAAATTAGAGGTGTGCACCACCACAGCTCTCTCTGCTCTTAAAAAAAATGTTAATTTATTATTTTATGTGGACATCTGTGCACAGAGGTCATTGGAATATATCAGAGCCCCTAGAACTGTATTCACAGGTGGTTATGAGCTCTCATGTTCTGGGAACTAAACCCAGGCCCTCTGGAAGAGCAACCTTAACTGCTGAGCCATCCCTCCAGCCCCCTTCTTCTGCTCTGAACCTACGGATGTGATGTAACTAGAGACTACAGCTCCTGCCTTGATTTCTCCTCAACAATGTAAACGCTGATGATATAAATGGCAACCTGGATTATAAGTGGGAATAAATCCTTTTCTCCCCTAAATTGCTTTTTGTCAGAGTGTTTATTGCAGCACCAGAATTGAATCTAGGCCATGGCCCAGCCATCTCCAGCACAGCTCCCTTGGGACCCACACTCTTTTGACCCCCGGAGGTTCTATTGCTTAGCTTCTCTGTAGGCAAAAGCAACAAAGTTCTGTGTGGCTGCCCTCAGGACAGACGAGGTCCAGAGTAAGGCGGGAGAAGTCTCTGGTCTCCAGGTGCCTTCGTTTGTCCTCAGACACATTAAAAGTTTCCCACTGAGACCTGGGGAGAAAGGCCAATCTGAAAAGTCCTTGCTTTGCATCAAGACTTGTAGATTCTGAGAAGCCAAGTGAATAACCTTGGTGTGGGATGCAGTTGTAACCCCAGTGCTGGGGAGGTGGGGACAAGTGGACTTGCTTGCCAACCAGCCGAACTACTTGAGAATTCCAGGCCCGTGAGAGAGAGCCTGTTTCAAAAAGCAAGGTGGACATTACCTGAGGAGTGACACCTGAGATTGTCTTTTGGCCTCCACACCTATGTGCACATGCATGCTGTACAACTGCATACACATATGCAAACTGCACACACACACACATTCACACGCTCTCACGCAAACAGTACTGCATGGAGTCCTAGATAATGGAGCCACTGGCTCACAGTAGAGTGTTGGAAGGAGTCACTTCTTTTGTTCCCGGCTGCTCAGCTAGCTTATACCCGAAATAATCACAAAGAAACTGTATTAATTAAATAACTGCTTGGCCCATTAGCTCTAGCTTCTTATTGGCTAACTTTTACATCTTAATTTAACCCATCTCTATTAATCTGTATATCACCACGAGGTTGTGACCTACCAGTAAAGTTTCAGCTCATCTATCTCCAGCGGCGGATCCATGGCGTCTCTCTGACTCCGCCCTTCTTTTTCCCAGCATTCAGCCTAGCTTTCCCTGCCTACCTAAGTTCTGCCTTGCTATAGGTCCAAAGCAGTTTCTTTATTCATTAATGGTAATCACAGCACACAGAGGGGACTCCCACATCAGTAGAGTGGCCACCCAACACCTGCACACTGTCTCTGTAAGCATCCTGGTTACCGGTGGACTCTCTAGCTGCAGCTCCTTCAAGAGTGTCCTCAGCATGGCACTGAATGCTCCATCCAACAGCCTTGGTCTCTGAGCTAGGGACCAATTCACTAAGGTCCCCTGTATATCAGGAAAGGCCATGTTCTGCTAAGGAATGAGTCTCGTCCAGGGACTCTCAGGACGACACCTCTCTCGCTAAACCGGCAGGTCCCTGCCATTGCTGCAGCCCCAGTCACAGGTAGATGGAGCTGTTGCACCACACCAGATACCTGCCCTTGCCTGGTTGGCCAGGCTCACCAGGCACTCAACCCTATGACTATGTGAAAGTAGAGGACCACATAGGGTTCCAGGATGCTAACCACTGTCACCAAGACTGTGGTCACAACCCATTTGAAGATTCTCCCCAGGGAGTTGGGTGAGGGAACATCCAGTTCTCTGTGCAGCTAAGCCTTGCCTTGGTGAGGTCTTAGGGTCTAGTCCCTACCCTGTCATAACCTGTGTGTCTTGTTTTCTGACAGTCAAAGGTTGCCAAATTCCTGTTGCCTTAAGAGATGGCAGTGCCATCTCTATCCCCAGGTGAGCTTGTGCAGCCAGCAGGGGTGTCTGGCAGGAAAGCAGAGTCCAGGACCCTTTCCTGCTCTGGTTCCTGGATCTCCAGGGGCTTCATTGACTTCATGGCCAATGTGAGAACTGATAACTGAAGAGAGATCTCAGGTAATGGGAAACAGCACACCTTGCTCTGGGATGGACTCAGTCTCCTTCTGGATGGGGTGCAGACTGTGTTGGAAGGGAGAGGATCTGGGTCTCAGGGCACCAGCTGTGACACAGCCCTGTGACCTTGGGCAAAAAGTTTAATGCTTCTGAGTCTCAGAGGAAAGCAAGAGAGTCATGTTCCATGCCAGACAGTCTTCTAACACCGTGATGTGGAGGGCATGGAAGGGTGCAGATTCAAACCACAGCAGGAGAGATTTCGAGCTAGCTATATGTAGGAACATCCAGGCAGAGCATGGCAGTAATGATTGGGACAGTGGAGCCTGCCAACTCTATAATGTCATTTATGACACTTTGTCATACAGGTTGGAGAACCAAAGAGAAAGAGCAAGACGAGATGTGATGGTCAGCAGCAGGTACTGGGCATGCTCAGTGATATCAGTGAGGTTGCCATTATTCGGTAGGATGGGGGCGTGGCAAAAATGAGTACCTAGAGGGGCTGTTTGGAGGCCATGTCTCCACCCACTCAAGTATTAGAAATTTGATCGTCAGTGTGGTAATGTTAATAGAGAATCAGCTAGGAAGACATTGGACCATTTGGGGTGCTGCCCTGAGAAGGATTAATTCTTGTGGGGTTCTGAGAGTGTTGTTATTAAAAGCAAACCTGGCCCCTCTCTAGTCCCCCCCCCCGCCCTACCCCGTCCATTTTGTCATGTGAATTCTCTCAATCTTGATTTATCTCCCTTTTTTTTTTTTTGAGACAGGGTTTCTCTGTGTAGCCCCAGCTGTCCTGGCTCCTGGCACTAGCTCTTGTAGATCAGATTGGCCTCAAACTTACAGTGATCCACCTCCCTCTGCCTCCCGAGTGCTGGGATTAAAGGTGTGCACCACCACCACCTGGCTCTCTCCTCTGTCTTATAATGCTTGTCTACCATACTATGAAATAGCCAGGAAGGTTCTCATTAGAGACCAGATAGATGCAGTCACCAACTCCTGAACTGAATATACCTGTTTTCTTTACAAAACACCCAGGCTCGTGCATTTCATTACAGTAACAGAAATAAACAAGCTGAGAGACCCCCAGAAGAGCCAGGTGTGTGGGCATGCTGAAGGAGTAGAAGAAAGAAATGTTCTCATCTGGGGCTGAGGCTAGATGGTAGCCCTTTTCCTCCTGAGCTCAGAAGCCAGCGGGGGAGCAGAGAAGAGGGCAGAGCAGTTGACTTGTCCAGGCTGAAGCCGACAAACAGTGTACGAAAGAGATACAGAGTAGCTGTTAGGATTTCCAGCCTGACCTCCCTTGAACTTCAAACAGCAGAACTCATCACCCTCAGGACCTTGGAGGCTCCCTAAACCGTATCTCCACCCTGACTCTAAGTCTCCACCCTACCCCGTGCTGCTGGCATCCACAGGAACCGGCTGTTTCCGAGTAGGCCACAGAAAAGCTTCTCCAGGCCTTTGTGGAAACCATAACTCTTCCTTGGGCAGAAGGCGTGAGGGCAGGGCTGAGTCGCTGAGAAGTTAAGGTGCCACCTGTGGGTGCTGGGTTAGCCCAGCACCAGCCTCAGAGCAGGAGGAGGAACAGAACATCTTCCCCGGGAGCCTGCTGGCCCCACAACTACCATCAGCTAGCTGAATAAAGGTTTGAAATATTCAGCAAGTGTCCACGGAGTTGGGCAGAAAAACCCCCAGGCAGGACTACACTGTGAGCTGGGCCTCCGTCTCACCCTAACTGGGGCTGTTCCTGGGACCCAGGCAGAGCTGATGACCATGACCTCGAGGCCCTGCCGGCTTAGGGGAAAATCAATGTGTGTGAAGAAGGTTTCTTCCGAGACTGTCTGACAGGAGGGATGGTGAGATGCTGTGGCCCAAACCAACACCCAGACCTATTTAAAGCTCTAATGTTATAAAAGGTCTAGGGGTGCGATGGGGAAAGAGGGATAAATAATTCAGAAAGCGAATGGAGACGTCGCCAGTACCGACCGAGGTTCGTGCTGGCTGAGCTCGCAGCTGCACCCAGTCTCCTGGGAGAAAGCGCCAGCGGTGACATGGGCTGAAGGAGACAGGAGCGTGAAGCCCGTTTTGTACAACTTGGCTGGCTTTGCTTTTCAAAGCGCTTCTACAAGCCTCACCACTCCTGCCTCCCTCCCCAGGGCCCTGGGAGGTGAGGTGTTTCCCTTTGCCCATGCTAACCTGCTTGGGGCATGAAGCCCAGGACCCCTCGGACCACCAGCCAGGCCGGAACCCTTGCCTCTGCGTAGCCTTGTTCACACCTCACTAGTCTCCTCTCCCCGCCATCCTGTGTGATCCCGCGAGGGTCACAAAACGCTGTTGAATCTGGAGTAACAACAACAACAACAAAAAAAAAACCTTAGGTTTTTGTTTTGTTTTTTGTATGTATGATGTATATGTGAGTGTGTGAGTGTGTGTGCACACAGATGCCACAGCACACTTATGGAGGTCAGAGGACAATCTCCAGTGTCAGTCCTTGTCTTCTACCTTGTTTGAAACAGGGTGTCTGCTGTCCCTCACTGGGTATGCCAGCCTTGCTTGTCCAGTAGCTTCTGAGGATCCACCTGTCTCCTTTCATCTTGCCATAGGAGCCCCGGGATTTCAGATCCACGCTACTATGTCCAGGTTTTAAAATATGGGTTCTGGGGATTTGAACTCAGGTCATCATGCTTGCACAGCAAGTATATTACCCATTGAACCAAGACCTGTTTTTTCAAGGGTAGCTTTGTACAAATGTGTTGTCCTGGGGAAGTTCTATCCTCTCTCTGATCCCTCAAAGGCTTCACTTTTCTTTAGGATAAAGATGTGAGCATCAGTAGCTGGAGTGAGCCAGGTGCGATGGCACATGGCCACAATGCCAACTCCTGGGAGGCGGAGACAGCAGGATCAGGTGTTTATAGTCATCCTTGGCTACATAGTAAGTTCAAGTCCAGCCTGGGCTAAGCAAAACCACCTCTCTCTCTCTCTCTCTCTCTCTCTCTCTCTCTCTCTCTCTCTCTCTCCCTCTCTTCTTCTCTCCCTCTCTCCTCTCTTTGTCAGGGACAGGGTTTCTCTGTGTAGCCCTGGCTGTCCTGGAACTCTGTAGACCAGGGTAGCCTCAGACTCACAGAGATCCACCTACCTCTGCCTCCCGAGTGCTGGGATTAAAGGCATGCTCCACCACCACCTGGCATCCTGTCTCTTATATATACACAAAATAACAAAAATTGAAAAAAATTTAACTTATATAGCCTGATAATATCTGTTTCTAGTCTCTGATTAGGAGATAAGAAAATCAAGATTTGCCTTGTAAACGGTTTGAGTGGCAAGAAGTCCACTTCCGTGTGTTCCCTGAGGATCTGTCTTCTGCTTCCTGTCTCTTTCTTCTTTCAACTCAACCTGGGGAGCATGAGAGGGAAGTTACCCCTTGTCCTCTCTGAGTCTTAAAAACTCATTTAGAAAAGAATTCATTTTTTTCTAGCTCTTTCTCTTGTCTGGACCCAGAAGCCAGATGCTTATCGGTGTTTAATGAATCTAAGGCCTAATTATCGAATGTACTCGTGTTAAAAAGGCCTTTCAAGTCATGCAGAAAGCTAACACAGTCTGAATAAAAAGGAAAGAAACGCCTGGGCTCCTACCTGAACCGAGCCCTGTAAAGTCATCATGGGTGGTTAGGGGCTGTCTTCCAGCATAGTATACAGTCCCAATCCTGTACAGGTCATCAGAAAGGACAACTTTCAACTTTCTGCATTTAGTTCTCTTCCATCCTGCTTTTTGGGGACATCCCTGGCTGCCCCTCTGTGCCCCCACCAGTTACGGTTATCTCAGCTTCCCTTTGGTTTAGCCAGAAAAGCCACTGTGGTCTGAGTCTGCAGCTGGTTTTTCTAGAAGTCTTACTTAAAGGCTTTTCCTGCTTTCTCATTCAACTTACTCTAAGCCGATGGCTGCTTCTCTAGGATAAAATGGAGATGGGAGAATGTCAGGTTAGATTTGCTCAGGGGTGAATGGGGAAGGGGATAACGAGGAGGCCGAAGACTCTAGGATGATCCAAGGGATTTTAGCTGAGCAGCTGGGTGGACGGTGGTAACATTTATTAAGATAAAGAAGATAGGTAGGCATGGTGGCCCACACCTGCAGTCTCAGCACTTGGGAGTCAGAGGCAGGGGGATTGCTGCAAAATCAGACCAGCCAGGACTACATAGGAAGACCGTGCCTCAAACAGAAGAGGGCTGGAGAGATGGCTGAGAAGAACACTGACTGCTCTTTCAGAGAGCCCAATACCCACGTGATGGTTCACAACCGTCTGTAAGTCCAGGTGCAAGGGATCTGACATCCTTTTCTGGCCTTCTACCAGGCCTGCAGCAGAGCACAGACATACATGCATGTAGGCAAGACAATTATACACAGAAGACAGAAATAAATCACACACACACACACACACACACACAGAGAGAGAGAGAAAGGGAGAGAAGGGGAGAGAAGGGGAGAGAAGGGGAGAGAAGGGGACAAAAGAAGTCCGTTTCGAAGAAGAAAAAACATTTAGGAAATTACACATTTGTCATGGTAAGTTCCAGATAACTTGGCAGACCCAAACACCTAACACTTCAGGTCAGGAACTCAGGGATTGGTCAGCTCTAGAGGCGTATACAACTGCCCGGAAGCACTTCTGGAGACTGTGCACAGAGGAACGACAGGTCTGAAGACCTAAGCCCTGGTCCAGAGCTATCACCAACTGCTGGACTGACCTGCTGTGCCCTGTGTGGGACGATCTTCCAGGAGCCGGAAACAAAGAGGAGACCTGAATTGGCTCTTCCCTCTCCAGCCTTCTGGTCTTCCCGTATTGGTAAAACCTAACAGACTGCTAATAACAGAAATGTGTCTGTGGAAGTCGTTTCCCAGCATCACTGGCCTAGCGGAGAAGGATGGGCTGGGAGTTGAGAGACACCAGTTGAGCAATAGGCACATATACTGAGGTGTCTGCGTAGTGCCTAAGGCCAGTCAGAGTGCTGAGGCTTTCTCCCATACTCCTCCTGGGCTTTGGACTGCTAAGGGGCTACATATGGCAAACCTCAGGGGGCTCGGACTGGCATCCGCAGAGAGAGGTGCATGGTGAGGAAGCAGATCAACCCACCAGGTCTGAAACTGAAATGGAGCTGGTATTGTCAGGGAAAGAAGCTCACAGGGCAGACGCTGAATAATCTCAGTGGACCAAAGGATGATGAGAGGGAGTGAGGTCAGCGCTCCCCAGGAGGAGGCAGAGAAAGAGCTGGGATTCTGCAGGGCTCAGAGGGCTAATTCTCCTTCAAGCCTCTTGTTTTCAGTGTCTGGCTCAGTAAAGAGGGAACGTGGGGAAGTCTTTGTGCAATTAAATAACCCTGCCCTTGTTCTCAAGTCCGGTCAGGTTAGGTCTTAGTGAACCCCATCTGCGGTAAGGGAGGGTGGGAGGCAAGATCAAGGAAGTGTGTGGGCAGGGACAAGGGAAGCAAGGCAGCTCTTCATACCGATGCTCCCTTGTTAATGCAACAGTCTAAAAAGATCAGCACATCCCAAGGGCAGGGAAGCAGTTCTCCCCTGGTGGGCACAGTGTCACCTGCTTCTGCTAGCTCACCCTTCAGATTCTGTTCACCCTCAGTGCCTCCCAGTCAAGACTACAGCTCCCAAGCATGACTTCTAGACTGTCTGTTATTTCTCTATCAACAGGCTATCTAAACTCAGCTTTCTTCCCTGCATTGACAGAAGTTTCTGGCTAAGTCACACTTGCTTAGTCATTTGAGAATTGCTTTCCGTCTCTACGGTCTGAGATCCCTTTCTTTGCAAGGTTCCAAACACTTTAAATTCTCACCATTGGGGAAGGCATCCCATTATATCCAAACCTGCTCTTTTGTGACAAGATGAGCCCAGTGTACTGGGAACAGGACCCAGGGATCCTTGACCCTAAGCCAGGACTGGCCGCTCAGCTCACCGTTTATCCCCACATGGCATAACCCCCCACCTGGTCCGTCTTCCTGGAACTTCCAGCCTGCACTCTGCCTCTGATATAAACAAGGAAACAAAGATAACAGAACCAACACTCACCACAGATTTGGACAAAAGCTGTGATGACAGCTTAAGGCAAAATGCATTAACGTCTCTGAATATTTCATGCCAGGTACATTAGAGCAGGGACATGATTTATTCAAGGCTGATCCCCCATCATGGGTATTTAGTCAGTGGGAAGCTGGCTTCAAGGGTGCAGTGTGGGAAGGTTTTGGTTTCCTAGGTACTTTTCCCTAGGAGTTATAAATAAATCTTGTGTGGATGGAGGGTGTGGCCCAATGTCATCATCCTGTCTCACTCGGACCTCTTCAAACGTCATCCCTTTCTATGTGCAAGTGGCAGGGCTGGGGGAGGGGAGACCCATCCAACTTGAGTGTGTGGAGGGCAGAAGACAACTTTGGGCAGCCAGTTCTCTCCTTCGACCGGGTGGGTCCTGGGGTTGAACTCAGGCAAGTGTCCTTACCAGTTAAACCATCTTGCTGGCTTGTACTTTGGCATCTAACAAACCCGCTCATGACCATCAAGTTCTCGGAGTCCCACTGTCTCGTACCCTAACACAACAGGCCAGATGTGGCAGTCTTCTCCAGCAGCCAGTAATCCTCCAGCTTCTGTTGGAGGAGACTGCTTGTTGGTTCCCAGCTGCTCAGCCCTGAAATAATCACACAGAAACTGTATTAATTAAATCACTGCTTGGCCTATTAGGTCCAACTTCTTATTGGTCAGCTCTTACATTTTAATTTAACCTATTTCTAGTAATCTGTGTATTGCCACGTGGCTGTGGCTTACCCGGTACAGTTCCGTCTGGCTCTGGTGAGGCTACATGGCTTCTCTCTGCCTCTGCCTCCTCTTTCCCAGCATTCAGTTTAGTTTTTCCTGCCTACCTGAGTTCTGCCCTATCAACAGGCCAAGGCAATTTCTTTATTAACCAATGGTATTTACAGCATACAGAGGGAAATCCCACATGAAGCTTCTGCGGAGGGGGTGACAGAGTGAGCTGGCTTACTGGACAAGGAGAGGACTTGATTGACAGGAAAGAGAAATTCACAGCGGTGAGCAGCCCCGTGTCTCTTGCTAGCATGATGTGCTCATCACTGAGAGTCTGACATTGTTTATTCCCTTTGGCCAAGGTGTGCAAATTCATTTATCAGACACTGTATGTTCAGGAAACAAATGCCCCTACACAGGGACATGGGGGGATAGCTCAGTGATGGAGCACCTGACTAATACATGCAAAGACCTTGGTTCAATTCCCAGCATAAAAAAGCCCAAACAAAAGCCTGAGAGAGGTTACAACTGGTAAAGGTGCTTGCCCTCAGGCCTGATGGCCTGAGTTTGATTCCTGAGACCCACATGGTGAAGAGGGAGAACTGACCCCCACAAACTGTCTCTTTTTTTTTCAATATTTATTTATTTATTATGCATACAATATTCTGTCTGTGTGTATGTCTGCAGGCCAGAAGAGGGCACCAGACCTCATTACAGATGGTTGTGAGCCACCATGTGGTTGCTGGGAATTGAACTCAGGACCTTTGGAAGAGCAGGCAGTGCTCTTAACCGCTGAGCCATCTCTCCAGCCCCAAACTGTCTCTTTGTTTCCACACATAAGCCATGACTTATATCATCTACCTGTAAAAAGAGAAGGAAGGAAAGAAGGAAAGAAGGAAGGAAGGAAAGAAGGAAGAAGAACATCTTGAAATACCCAAATAATAAAAATAATCAAAGACAAAATTCACAAGAGGATTGAGCCCTTAAAAACCATTTGGCAGGGTTGGAGTTGGAGGAGTCACTTCTTGGTAATTCATGGTACTTTGTAGAACTGATTCAGCAAAGCTATGGGTCTACTTTTTAGTTTTAATTGCTGGTGTTAATTTACTATGAAGGGGGCTGGAGAGATGGCTCAGCGATTAAGAGCATTGACTGCTCTTCCAAAGGTCCCGAGTTAAATTCCCGGCAACCACATGGTGGCTCACAACCATCTGTAATGAGGTCTGGTGCCCTCTTCTGGCCTGCAGACATACACACAGACAGAATATTGTATACATAATAAATAAATAAATATTTTTAAAAAATTTACTATGAAGGATATTAGGAATCTACTTAAGGAGGAAGGCAAGATGGCTCAGTGGATAAAGGTGTGGCTAGCAAGTCTGTCAGGGTCCTGTGCTAGCCCAGACCATAAATTATTTCTCTGGACCAGACCCCAACATAAACTATCTCTCTCCGGACTGGCATGAAAGCACAGGAATAAAAACACAACTCACATGGTTTTATTGGGAGGGAGATTCTCAGTGATGCCTCATGAAGTCCTGAGTTCACATCCTGAAGAATTCCTCTCGCTTTATTCTCTAAACAGCTTTTATACCAAAACATAAACTGAGGGGTAAATACATTAGCATTCTGTCTCCTAGGTAACTAGGTGAATGGCTTTTATCACGTCCACAACTACCTGTGTGCTCTGTATGCTAGCTGTCATGTAGGCTTGAATTAGCATCTCTATCAGGCATCCTCCAAATTACAAAGAAAGGAACAAAACAACATCCTGACCTTTTGTTAGGTTAGCAACAGCCTGTCTGGAAGGTTACATGACCACCTCAGGTATGGCCTATGGCTTGAGAGCCTGGCTGCCACACCATATAGAAATATGAGCCTACACAAGTCCAATGACCTGAGTTACACAACTCAGGGATAGCCCTGGAACCCACATGACAGGAAGAAAGAACTGGCTCTGAAAAGTTGTCATCTGACCTCCACACTCTTATGGAACATGCCCTGCCCCTCACTTTGACCTCTACACACATGCTGTGATGTGCACTTGCTAACACTCATACAACAAACAAATTAACATAATAATAAATGTTAACCAAAACCCCCAAACCAACTCTAAGTAGAAAACAGGCAGGGAGCTGGGACTATAGTTCAGTTGGTAGAGTTCTTCTCTTCCGAGTCTGAAGCTCTGGTTCAATCCTAAGCACCATAAATCAGATGTAATGGCAAGTTCAGAAGTCATTTCTCTGTGGGTCCTGCATGCCCAATTCACACAACATACCATCAAACAGTCCAGGCAAGAGCAGTTTCTTGCCCAAATGGCTAGCAAACTCCATGAGGAGCCTCTTTGATGCCCACCATTCTTTTGAAGTAGCTTGGTGCTGCCAGGAACAGATGTGTCTCACTGTCATGAAAAGTCCTAAGTTCTTAAAACGTTTTAAAGGCCATATTCTGAAGGTCTCTGTAAGATTTGAAGAATACCTATCTAACTGAAATATATATCTATATATCTAGAAAACCTAACTAACATGGCTAGAAGCTTGACTATTACAGATGACTCTCTATTAACTTATATTTCATTATACATTACATTTTAAAATGAGCTAGACAATCACATTACCTTAATCAAGATCAGAAATACATATGCACAGTGTTAGGAATATTTCCTAACAAAAGCTCCCTGCCAACACAAAATTCTCAATCAAGCCAAATCAAAACAAGCCGAATTAAGAACTATCCAGGTTTGGGTTGGAGAGATGGCTCAGCAGTTAAGAGCACTGGCTGTTCTTCCAGAGGACCTGAGTTCAATTCCCAGCAACCACATGGTGACTCACAACCATCTGTAATGAGATCTGGTGCCCTCTTCTGCCTGCAGGTATACATGCAGACGGAACACTGTGTAGATAATAAAAAATCTTAAAAAAAAAAAAAAAAGAAAGAAAGAAATATTCAGGTTTAATGGAAGTTCTGCATTCTTGGGTGGCCCAGAGGGGGAAACCGGGAAGCCCTGCAAACGCAACTCCCCGGAGGAAGGAAAAGGAACCACATGTTCCTCTTTTGGGAACTTTGGAGTCCAGACCAGGCCTGAGGGTTGGGATAGATATGAGGGGCTGGGGCCTATGCTCCCAACTTGACACACAGTATAACAAAATTGACCTTAAATTTGTATCAATAAACCAAGATCCATACCAATGCAAACGATTCATATCAATATCATATCCCCCTTTAAATGTAAACAAACATTTATAAACAATCATTTAGGGAATTTGGGCATAGTTCTCTCTAAACTGCTTCCTGATTTTTATTAGGAGAAGTAATTTTTTGAGGGGTGTTCAAGGAAACCTTTCAGGGGGTCTTGGTCCTTCAAACCACATTAACTGGAAGGATTCCACAGGCTCCCATCTTCTGTGGAAACAAAAGTAGAATCTCTTTTTCAAAGCAACATAAATTCTTAGACTCAAATTCTGAAGTCAAGATACCTTTATGTTGGTTTAACTTAGCAGCCCATACAATAAAATATCACTCTGTATTTAGTTCCTTCACAGTCAAAAAATTCAAAGAAAACACAATAATATACATAATCCAGATGCTCTTTGCATATTCCATCTTTATGTGGCTTATTTGCTTTTATTCTATTACATTTTAATATTTATTTTATTATCTTTATCCCTTTACTCTCTTTAAAGATTTTGGTTTTTTTTAACCAATTTATTTTTATAACTCTCTATACTTTTTCTTCTCTCTCCCAAGCCTATCTACATTTATCCAACACTGTGACTCATTTAGAGGTCTTTTCCATCCGGATTTGTCTTTATTGCATATCTGTAATCTTTTCTGACTAGAACGGCTTCTTAAAATGCTAAACACTTTTTAAAAAACTAAGTGACAGTCTTGTTGGGCAAACAAGGCCCTGCATGCTTGTTCCTCCCAGTTCAGCATGGCAGAACTCTTTGCTGCCTCTGAGAGCCATGCTCACAGTCCTATTTTTAGGCATACAGTCATTCTATGTTGTCATTAAGCAAGTTGTAGCACTCTGTTCACAAACCCCATTTAAATGCTCCATAGCCAGACCTCCAAAAAAATGCAGCTAAACTTTTTTTTTTGTGTGTGTGTGTGTGTGTGTGTGTGTGTGTCTAGAGTTCCCTTCTAAGCTTTCTCAGCTTCAATGTGGATATAGTCGACCATGTTGGGTGCCAATTTGTTGTAAGGAGGCTGTTTGTTCATTTCCCAGCTGCCCACACTCCCAAAATAACCACACAGAAATTGTATTAATTAAGTCACTGCTTGGCCAGTTTCTTAAGTGTATTGCTAGCTAGCTCTTACATATAGAATTAACCCATCTCCATTATTTTACATTTTATCATGAGGCTCATGGCCTACTGGCAAGGTTTCAACATGTCTGTCTCTGGCTGCAGCTCCATGGCTTCTCTCCGACTCTCCCTCCTTTCTCCCAGCATTCAGTTTAGTTTTCCCTGCCTAGCTCTGTTCTACCTATCAGGCCAAGCCAGTTTCTTTATTAACCAATGATATTCACAGCATTCAGAGGTAAATCCCACCCACATCAGTAAGAGATGTTTTTTTGCATTGATAGTCGAAAGCAGGAAGGTCTCTGTTCACAAAGACAGATGTCCTGCACCACAGGGAAGAATGTCACAGAAGGATGCCAAAATACAAAACCACTAGAATTTAAATCCCTAGTGCCGTGGTTCTCTCAGTGGTCATGACCCCTTGGGGTGTCAAATGACCCTTTTACAGGGGTCCCCTAAGACCATCTGCATATCAGATATTTACATTATGACTTACAACAGTAGCAAAATTATAGTTATAAAGTAGTAACAAAAATAATTTTATGGTTGGGGGTCACTACAACATGAAAAGCTGTGTTAATAAGTCACAGCATTAGGGTGTTGGGGGTTGCAGACCCCTGGCCCCTTGACCTTCTTTGCCTGCCTCAGACCCTTTGCCTGCAGGAGTGAGACAACCTGCTTTCCTGTGCCTGCAGCTGCTCTGAGCATGAGACCCTCATGGGTTCCTGGTGGCAGGGGAGTGGTTTCTGGTGGGTTTTATAGCTGAAAATCCCAGGAGCTGGGGTGTGGCTATCAGTTAAGGATAAGCTTCCCTGGAGCACAATAAGGTTGGCATTCTTGTTTCAAGGATGATCCATGTTCCTGTGTCTCCTGTGTCTGTCTGTCTGTGTGTGTTTTTAAATCTCCAGCCTAGTTCCCGACTTGCATACTGTCCTGTAGAACAGGCTCTACATTAGGGAGGCTGAGAACCACTGCCCCAGTGTGTCACTTCTATTTCTCATTTTGTCCTCACACACACAGCAACTGGCCCTGAAGACACAGTTCCCTCTGGGACTCTGGGGTTTCGCTTTTCTTAGTTCGACCAGGTCACCCAGAGAAACTCAACCTCTGCTTTTTCTTTCAACACCACTGAAGGAAGTTGACTTTCCCTCAGAAGAAGTTGATTTACCTGCTCTGTATGCCCCAGTGCAACCCGTGGCATCACCTGGTAAGGGGGAAATAGTTCCTCCACAGGTCTGGGTGTATGTGGTGGTTTTGAAGGGAGAAGGCAAAAGCACTTTGGCCTGAGAACTGCCATTTTGACTGCAGACTCCATTTTACCTGTAGTGTGAAATGAAGTTACAGTTCCCAAGCCCTAGGGAAGCTGAGAACTTTCCAATGGCTGACCAACCTACTCCCTAAACCATAGAAACCGTCATTATGCGTCTTTAATTCTCTAGAAACATTATGTCTGTTTTTAACAACAGAAAGAACAAATAAGTCTGACTGGTTGAACTGGAAAGTTTGCATTGTATGTCGGTTGACAGTGATGGAACACACAAGGAAAGTTCCTAATCTTTGATTCCTGATTGGTGAAAAATTTTAACCATGACTTAGAAACAAATGTTTATGATTTTTGTGCTTTTTTTATTTTATTTTTGAGACAGGTTTTCTCTGTAGCTTTTGGTTCCTGTCCTGGAACTAGCTCTTCTAGACCAGGTTGGCCTCGAACTCACAGAGATCCACCTGCCTCTGCCTCCCGAGTGCCCGGCAATTTTTGTGCTTATTAACCCCACTTCTGCCCCTGCTTGGGGCTGTCAGGAGAGTCAAGGTTCCTGAGTCCTTGTCCTGCAGCCCTGATCCATCAGGGCTTATGCAGTGATTTATTAGAATCTTTGGAACCCATAAGTGTTGTCTCTCTCCTTCCTAGCGGTCATAACAGGCTACATGTAACACTTAGAGTAAGAATGATCCCCACAGGTGCATATATATGAGTGCTTAGTCACCAGGGAGTGGAACTTTTTGATAGGACAAGAAAGATTAGAAGGTGTGGCTCTGTTGAGGAATTGTCACTAGCAGTGGGCTTTAGGGTTTCAAGGCCACCCCAAGGCCCAGTCTCTCCCTCTGCCCACTGTCTGTGAATCTGAATGTAAGATTTGCTGTAGTGGAATATCTAACTGCTTCCTGCCATAACAATCATAAACTAACCCCCTAAGACTGTAAGCAGTCCCCCAATTAAATGTCTTCTTTTATAAGGCAGGAGAAAATCAACTCCAAAAAGTTATTCTATGATCTCCACACAAACACTGTGGCTCTTGCATTCTCTCTCTCTCTCTCTCTCTCTCTCTCTCTCTCTCTCTCTCTCTCTCTCTCTCTCTCTTTCTCTCTAATAAATAGCATTAGTTTTAAAAATGGTGACTGGGGATGTAGTTTAGTGGTAGACTGTTTACCCAGAGTGTTTGGGGCCCTACACTGAACTGTGTAACATTACATTACACATAAACAGATTAATGTCATGGGGCTGAGAGAGCCCCAAGACTTTAGGATCCTGTACAGGCAAAATGAAACCTAACCCAGTATAAAAGGAAAACCAAAAATTTGATTTTTTTTTCTTTTTATTATGTATACAATATTCTATCTATATGTATGCCTGAAGAGGCCACCAGATCTCATTACAGATGGTTGTGAGCCACCATGTGGTTGCTGGGAATTGAACTCAGGACCTTTGGAGGAGCAGGCAATGCTCTCAACCACTGAGCCATCTCTCCAACCCCTAAATTTTTTAATTTTTTTCTTTTTATTATGTATACAATATTCTATCTATATGTATGCCTGAAGAGGCCACCAGATCTCATTACAGATCCAAAAATTTGTTTAACTTATTAGGCACTGTTCTCAAACACTCATTAGACACTTCCTTCCCATTTAGCCAATCAAATGCTTCCTTTTTTCTGGCTTCCTGGGCCTTTAGCAAAGGCATCCTCTGGCACCTCTCCATCTCTGTACTGCTGGTGGTTTGATGTTGCCTGACCGATGAATTGTTTTGCTCAAACAAACTCCCTAAAATTTTACTATACTTAATTAACTTTATTATAATTGCTGGTATTATTGTTGTTATTGTTGTTGTTATTTAATTTGAGACAGGCTCTTGTATAGCCCAGGCTAGCCTTGAACTTGCTATGTAGGTGAGGATGACTGAACTCTTGATTCTCCTTCCTGTACAGCTCAAGAACTGGGATTATAAGCATCATGTCTTGCTTTTAACAACTTTTATGTATCCTTTGAATAATAATCCTTAAACTTGCCTTTCTCCTACATCTCAGATAGGCCTTGAACCTGATCTTTATGCCTCTGCTTCTTGAGAGGCTGGGATTACAGGTATGTGCCACAAGGCTGCGAAAAATTATCGTTCTTGTAGACCAATTATGAGCCAGATCAATCAGAAAGGATGTGGAGTAACTACCTTAAGAGATTCTTTCTTGCCAGCTCAGGCTACTCTCAGGCCTGTATACCACAGAGACCCCATTGGAGGCCTGAAGTAAGGCCTCAGGGAAGACCCACAAGCCAGTGCACCTCTTTATGCATAAAACCATACCTTTCTCCAGCCCCTTGCAGCTCCTTCTCGTCCTAAGAGGCTGTCTGTCAAGATGTAGGAAGCATCTACAGACTATGTTGAAATTACATGTAAGCCTGGTTATCCTCACGGTGAACTAAATGACAGTCCATTCTTTCTCCGAGATGAGAATTAGGTAATTTACTGAACTTCTTGTAGGTTGTCATGGCTGGTAAGGGGGAAACAAAATAGAATGTTCCTCCTTCTTAATCCTGTCCCATTCCACTCTGAAATTTGTAGATCTCCAAGAGAGAGAGTCTGAAATTGCACATGCCACCATTCAACCGTCCACCCCTCATGGGACACAGCTTCACCTGTCACTGACTACAGTGTGCCTGGACATCCTTCTTACGGAGTGATAAACAGCCCTTCACGACCCCAGCAGCTTAGCTTCCTGGGCAGTTCCGGTCCACTGCAGAGAAATAATTGAATCTAAAATTGGAGCTAGCAGGAAAGTGACGTCTCCTTTCCTGTGGTCTAGGCATGAATTCAGTATGAGCTGACCTGTAATTGGTTCAGCTTGAGGCAGTAGTGCCTCCAGCATTACCCAACTTAATCAAGATCTAAATGTAATCAAGATCAAAATCTAAAGCCCTCTCCCCTTGGAGTCAACCTGTCTGACTTCTTCTTTGGTGCCTGATCTCTAAACCTCCCTCTAACATGCCAGGACATGGAGATGTCATTAGCCCACCATGCCAGGACATGGAGATGTCATTAGCCCACCATGCCAGGACATGGAGTTAGTTGTCCCTAGTCCTAATTGTTAATGGCCATCACCCCCTGGACTTTGCCATATGTATTAGCAATTTTTCTTGTTGCTGTCAGAAAGTCCCTGAAGAGAGGCAGCCTAAGGCAAAAGGCTTATTGTGACCCAAAGTTTGAGAGGTTGCAGCCTGCCATGGCCGGGAAAGCATGGAAGCAGGAGCTAGAGGCTGCTGATCCCATTGCATCTGCAGTCAGGAATCAGAGAGAATGAATAGGAAAGGGGGGCAGCTATAAAATTTCAAATCCCCACCTCCAACCTACCCACCCACTGACCCACTTCCTCCAATGAGGTTCCACCTGTTGAGGACAAGTGTCCAAATACATGAGCCTATGGGGGACATTTCACACTAAAAAAGAACACTCCCCTCCCAAATCTATCTCTTTAGAATCATGTGCTAAAATAAACCTTTTCTTTTTAAGCAGCTTTTGGTCATGGTATTTTATTGCAACAGAAAGCTAATGAATACTCTCTGCTACCATGTGGAATATTCTGTTACACTGTGTAAATGATGATGTGATTGGTTTAATAAAGAAGATGACTGACCAATAGCTGGACAGGATAAGGTTAGTCAGAAAAACCAGACTAAGGACACTAGGAAGAAGGACAGAGTCAGAGGATCGCCAGCCAGACACGGAGAGGAACCAGGAGATGCAAGGTGAAAGGGAGGTAATACCACATGACAGAATGTAGAGTAATATAAATGAGTTCATTTAAGTTGTAAGAGTTAGATAGTAATAAGCCTGAGCTGTTGGCTGACCATTTATAACTAATGTTGAGTCTCCGTGTAGATTATTTGGGAACTGGCAGGTAGAAAAGAAAAGTCTGCCTGCACTACCATAAATACCATTACAGATGTCGAATTCATAAACATTCATCTTTTTGACCACACCAGGGACCAGATGGGGAGATAGATGGTTAGCAAGATGAAGACAAACTCAAAAGTAACACACCAGTCTGGTGAGACCTCAGGGCCCCTGCCTAACACAACTCAGTGGGACTATAGGTTGAGGGTTCTCAAATACTATTAATATTAATTTCAAATGTTTTTAGTGTAAAAAAATACAGCTGCTCAAATGTCACCTGATAGAGCCTATTTATTTATTTATTTATTTATTTATTTATTTATTTATTTATTATGTATACAATATTCTGTTTGTGTGTATCCCTGCAGGCCAGAAGAGGGCACCAGAGCTCATTACAGATGGTTGTGAGCCACCATGTGGTTGCTGGGAATTGAACTCATAACCTTTGGAAGAGCAGGCAATGCTCTTAACCACTGAGCCATCTCTCCAGCCCCTAGACCCTTCATTTTTGCCTCCCTGTCTGCCAAGCAGCCCCTTCTTCAATAACCACCCAGCTGTTTTGAACGCTCAGTGGTCACACAAAGGAAACTCTGCTCCAGTAGAAAGGACACCTGAACTCATAGCTGCTACTGATGCTATAGCTCCTACATCAGGAGGCCTCACTCCAGTCAGAACCTCTCTCGGCAGCTTGTAGCAGCTTAGGAAGACTCTTCCAGGCAAGAACTCACTGCTCCGCAGCTATTCTTACTTAAGGCTGGAGGAAAATGCTTCCCCAGAGACTCAGCAAAAAGCCTGTGATTTATGCAATGCAAGGCGATGGTTGGTTCATATGTTTCTGGTTGTTGCATAAGTGACACTTGTTGACTGATGAAAACCGTGAACACTCAAGACTGATCTGGTAGAGTTACAATCAGAGCAGGAGCGTACAATTCCCCTCCTTCCAGGCTGCTTCTCAGTCTCATCAGGTCGGTGGTCTTTATCATGGACACAGCGAGTAAGCTCGTTGTCCAAAGAACAAAGGGTTCTATGGATACTGGCGCAGGCCCACCCAGCAGCACTGAGAAAGCAGCCTTGTGGCACAGACCTGTAATCCCAGCCCCTCAAGAGGCTGAGGCATGAAGATCAGGTTGAAGGGCGATCTGAGCTGTAGGAGAAAGGCAATTCCAAGGGTTATTATTCAAAAGGATGCATAGATGTTGTCAAAAGCTAAGCATGATGGTGCAAACCTATAATCTCAGTGTTGTTTCCCAAGACATTGACATCGCAGTCAAGTTTATTGGTGCCGGAGCTGCCACAGTTGGGGTGGCTGCATCAGGGTCTGGCATTAGAACAGTGTTTGGTCATCTGATTACTAGCTGTGCCAGGAACCTGCCTCTCAAGCAACAGCTCTTCTATGCCATTCTGGGCTTTGTCTTCTATCTTAGTTGGGGTTATTATTGCTGTAAAGAGACACCATGGCCACAGCAGCTCTTCACAATGGGGGCGGGCATAGTGGCACACAGGCAGATGTGGAACTACATCTTGCAGGCAACAGGAAGTTGACTGAGACACTGGGTGGTATCCTAAGCATTGGAAATCTCAAAGCTTGCCCCACAATGGCTTTCTTCCTTCAAGAAGGCCATATGCTCTCCAATAAAGCTATATCTCCTAATAGAGTTACTCCCTATGAGATTATGGAGGTCAATTACATTCAAGCTACTACATTCCACTCCGGCAAAGCTAAACCTCCTAATGTGTCATTCCCTATGAGATTATGGGGGTCAATTACATTCAAACTACCACATTCCACTCCCTGGCCCCCATAAGCCTGTAACAATATCATAGTGCAAAATTTATTTGGTACAACTTCAAAAGTCCCCACAGTCTCAACAATGTTTTAAAGCCCAAAGTTCAAAGTCTCTTCTGAAATTCATGCAATCTCTAAATTGTAAATCCCTACAAAATAATTTAAAAATATATCAGATACATCCAACATATGATGGCATGGGATGTACATTACCATTATAAAACATGAAGAAAGGAGGAATAATGAGAAAATACCTGACCACAGCAAGACCAAAAACCAGCTGGGCAAACTCCAAACTCTGCATCTTCATATCTGATGCCAAAATATTCTTCAGATCTCCAACTGTGTTCAGCTTTGTTGACTGCAACACCCTTCTTTCTCTTGGGTTGGTTCCACTCCCTGTTAGTAGCTCTCTTCACCAGGTAATCATGACTCAAGCCTTTTTGAAATCTCAGGTTCTCCAAGGCAACCCAGGCTTCAACTTGGTATTCAAAATTTTAATATTTATAAAGAAAGGCTACTAGAAGATGTTGGTCCTGAGTTACACAGCCGTGATTTTTCACCCATCTTGTATTCTGTTTGCATTGCATTATAAACAATAAACCAAATTAGTTGATATGTGTTAATAAAATGTGATTAAAATAAAACTTCACAGCTTCACGCACTGGCCTCTCTACAAGGCCTCCATTCAGAGACACTTGTGACAAATACCTGGCCTCAGTGGCTTTATTCCATAATTCCTTTCTTCTATCCTTAACTCTAAACCCAGAACCACATGGCTTAAGCCAAGTTCTGCTGCTTTCTGGGACTAGAGAGGACTCTTTTGTTCAATTACATCTTTATCAGCTTTCTGTCTTTCACTGCCTAAGCTTAGATGTCCTGAAACTTGCTCTATAAAACAGGGTAGTCTCGGGCTCAGAGATGCACCAGCCTTTGCCTTCCCACTGCTGAAATTAAAGGTACACCCTACCACACCCAGTTCTAAGCTTTTCTTTAGTTTCTTTCCAAGGGTTGGAAATTTAGTTAGGTGGAATCTTGCCCTGAGGTCACTGTTCCCTTTATTCTATTTCTTAATCTGTTTATTTCCTTGAACACATTTATGATCTGTGTAAAGGAGGGCTACTGATTTTTTTTGAGTTAATCTTGTATCCTGCTACATTACTGAAAGTGTTTATGAGTTGTAGAAGTTCTTTGGTAGAATTTTTGGGATCACTTATATAAACTATCATATCATCAGCAAATAGTGAGAGTTTGACTTCTTCTTTTCCAATTTGTCTCCCCTTGATCTCCTTTTGTTGTCTTATTGCTCTAGCTAGGATCTCAAGTACTATATTGGATAGATATGAAGAGTGCAGATAACCTTGTCTTGTTCCTGATTTCAGTGGGATTGCTTTGAGTTTTTCTCTGTTTAGTTTGATGTTGCTTGTTGACTTGCTGTATATTGCCTTTACTATGTTTAGGTATGTTGCTTGTATCCCTACTCTCTCCAAGACCTTTATCATGAAGGGATGTTGTATTTTGTTGAAGGCTTTTTCAGAATCTAATGAGATGTTCATGTAGTTTTTTTTTTCAGTTTGTTTTTATAGTGGATTACATTGGTAGATTTTTTTTTCTGTATGTTGAACCATCCCTGCACCTCTGGGATGAAGCCTACTTGGTCACGGTGGATGATTTTTCTGATGTGTTCTTGTATTAGGTTTGCCAGTATTTTATTGAGTATTTTTGCATCATTGTTAATGAGTGAGATTGGTCTATAATTCTCTTTACTAGTAAGATCTTTGTGTGGTTTGGGTATCGGGGTAATTGTAGCCTCATAGAAAGAGTTTGGCAACATTCCTTCTGTTTCTATTGTGTGGAACAATTTGAGGAGTATTGGTATTAGTTCTTCTTTGAAAATCTTGTAGAATTCTGCGCTGAAAACATCTGGTCCTGGGCTGTTTTGGTTGGGAGACTTTTGATGACTGTTTCTATTTCTTTAGCAGTTATAGGTCTACTTAATTTGCTTATCTGGTGTTGATTTAATTTTGGTAACTGATTTAGTTAGGGTTTTTATTGCTGTGAAAAGACACCATGACCGCAGCAACTCTTAAAAAGAAAACTCTTACAGCTTCAGAGGTTCTGTCTGCTATCATCATAATGGGGAGCATGCTCCCCTCCATGGCCTCTGCATCCGTTCCTGCCTCCAGGTTCCAGCCCTGCTTGAGTTCCTGTTTGAAGACCTCCAATGATGGACTATGACCTGGAAGTGAAAGCCAAATAAACCTTTCCTCCACAGCATATCTCACAGTGTCTTAGAAAATTGCTCAGCACGATGACGCTCCAGTTGCTCACAGTGGAGGGTTAATTGCATCCTGGGAGAAAGCTCAGTCGGTAAAATGCCTACCACATGGGCATGAGGACTGGAGTTAAATCCCCACCCCAGGACCCATGTTAAAAAAAAAAATCTGAATTAGTGATCGTCCTTGGCTGAAAACATGAGGTGGATGGTGTCCGAGGAACACCTGAGCTTCACTAAAGTAAGGCCTCCTTAGGATTACTTCCCCCAAATCCTCTTTGTAATCACACTCATCTCTCTGTCTTTCTCTCTGATCTGTTCAGGGAACACAAACCAAGACAAGATACCTTTATTTCTGGTATTCCAACTTCTCACCCTGCAGTGGGCTGCCAGCTGGATCCACACAGTGGTTTCAGAGCTAACACTGTTCCCTCACCATGGAGTGCCACTCTTGCCCTGGGCAAAGTCTCGGATCACAGAGGCCCTTACCGAGCCTTGCTGAGGATTTGAGAAGCTGAGCAGTCAAACGCCACAGCCCACAGCTGGCACTCCCACTATTTGCCTGGGGAGGCAGGGATTCTTCAGTGCAGGGGGGGTGACACACTCCCCCTCAGCAACAAGGCTGAAGGAAATCTTACTGGGGTAGGAATTGCTCTGGCTGGAAATGACAGGTCTGGAGGCTGAAGGACCAGCAGTTCCATTCTGCAATGGGCACTCATGAGACAACGATGCGGCAGACCCTTGTTGATGGTACTCAGAGAAAACCTGAACCCACGGGCATTTATTCAACTTTTTTCACGATTCTTTCTGTTGACGATCCTGATGAGTGATGGTAGACAAACCATTTAGGTGCAGGCTTTCTCTCTCTCTCTCTCTCTCTCTCTCTCTCTCTCTCTCTCTCTCTCTCTCCATCTCCTTTCTCTCTTCTCCTCCTCCTCTTCCTCCTCCTTTCTCTCCCCACCTCTTGTGGTACTGGTGATTGAAACAGGATCTTGTGTATTTCAGGCGAGTGCTCTACCATTGGCCTACACTGCCAGGCCTTATCAGACATCTTACTTGTTTGCTTGCTTGCTTATTATTCAGCATGTGTATTCCACGGTCCACATGCAGAGGTCAGAGGATAAGTTGCAGGAGTCAGTTCTCTCCATCCACCGGGTGGATCCTGGGACTCATACTCAGGTCATCAGACTCAGTGGCATGTGCTTTTATCGCTGGACTGTCTTGCTGGCTCCCAGGCATTTATACTCTCAAAGCTGAGAAAGCCGGGAAAGGGTTCATGGGTATTTGCCAGCCAAGATGAGTCTTGAATTGCCAGTTGGCAAAGGGAACACATCTTCAGCAGCAGGAACAATATATGAATAGGTAGGGATGGAAGAGAGCCCACGGCTGGGTCTGCGGCTTCTTCTACACTGGGGCTCTCTGAGCAGCTTGTTGCTCTGTGCTGGCCCTTGACTCCTGCACTTGCCTTGCCTTCTGCAGCGACTGGCACTAAACTAGATGAGATAGTAAACCTGAGTGTGTGGTGGATGAAACGCTAGAAATAGGAGAACTTAGAGAGTGAGCAAGGCAACCGTACCCCACCCATCCCTAGGGAAGAAGACGGTGCAGGAGAGAGGTGCATGGAGCTGGTCTTCATTTTTACTGAAGCAGCCAGTGTGGTTGGAAAGATTCTATTAGACTAAACAGTGGTAAACACGGGGTTGGGTTATGGGACAGTTGATGAGACTTTATGTTTGCTTTTTTCTTTTTTAGACAGGGTTTTACTGTGTAGCCCTGACTGTCCTGGAACTCAGCTATGTAGATCATACTGGCCTTGAACTGACAAAGATCCAGCTGCCTCTGCCTCCTGAAGGCTGGGATTAAAGATGTGTGTCACCATACCTGGCCCTGACGAAATATCTTTAAAGTTGTTTTGAGACAGGACATTATGTATTGCAGCAGCCTGGCCTTGAACTTGATTCCTACTCCTGATCCTTTGGCCTCTGCCTCTTGGTGGTTCATTTGACAGACGTAGGAAGAGGGAACCTCAATTAAGGAGTCGCCTCCATCAGATTGACTTGTGGACATGTCTGTGGGGCATTTTCTTTATTGCTAATTGATGCAGGAAGGCCCTAGACCACTGTGGATGTGCCGTCCCTGGGCAGGTGGGCCTTGACCATATAAGAAAGGGGGCTGAGCAAGCCAGAGAAAGCAGGCCAGTAGGCAGTGTTCCTTCATGGCCTGTTTCACTTCCTGTCCTGACTTCCTTCAACGATTGTGAGGGAAGTGTAAAATTGTGACCTAAAGGTGTAAAATGAAATAAACCTTCCCTTCTCCGAGTTGCTTTCGGTCACGGTGTGCATCGCACTAACAGAAGCCAAAGCAGAGCAGCCTCCTGCCTCCTGATTGCCCTGCCACACCCAGCTTTCCTGAGTGGCTTGTTCAGCATGGCTTTAGGAGGTCCCTTCGTACCAGGCACTTTCTTTGGTCCTGGGAACACAGTGCAGAGTGGGAAAGGCAGCCTGGGCAGGGCTAATGGGACTAGCCCGTCTCTATCATCCCATGCCTCATTCACAGCAGCCGCAGGGAGTGGACCGACACAAGATCCCCACCTTCTGATTTATTAATTAAGGAAACTGAGGCCCAGAGATGGGAAGACTCTTAGTTGGGTACAAAGTCACAACTACGTAATAATAGAACGAGGATCCATGCTAAAGCTCACTCTGACTCCCTTCCTGTCATGGTCTGTCTAAATTTTTTTTTATTATTTATTTAACTTGTGTAGGTATTTTGTCTGCATGTGTGTGCACTACTTGCATGCCTGATGCCTGAAGAAGGCATTGGATTCCCCTGGAGCTGGAGTTACAGGAAGTTATGATCCACCATGTGGGTGCTAAGAATGTAAGCCAGGTCATCTGGAAAAACTACCAGTACTCTTAACCACTGAGCTACCTCTCCAGTCATGGTCCTTCTAATACATACATACACATATGTATATATATATATATATATATATATATATATATACACACACACATACATATGCACACATATACATATGTATTTATGCACATATATACATACATGCATGCATACATAAACACATATATGTTAGGTAGGGTTTTTATTGCTGTGACAAAATACTATGACTAAAAAGCAGGTTGGGGAGGGAAGGGTTTATTTGGTATACACTTCCACATTGCTGTTCACCACTGAAGGAAGTCAGGACAGGATCTCAAACAGGGCGGGATCTCGGAAGAAGGAGCTAATGCAAGCCATGGAGGGTGCTGCTTACTGACTTGCTTCCCTTGGCTTGCTCAGCCAACCTTCTTATAGAACCCAGGACCAACAGCCCAGGGATGGCCCCATCCACCATGGGCTGGGCCCTCCCCCATTAATCACTAATTGAGAAAATGTCTTCCAGCTGGATCTCATCGAGGCATTTCCTCGACTGAGGCTCCTTCCTCTGATGACTTTAAGTTATGTCAAGTTGACACACAAAACCAGTCAGCACAGTAAACACATACATATTGTTTTTCACATATGCGTCTGGCGGTCAGAGGGCAACTTTCAGGAGGTGGTCCTCTCCTTCCACTGTGGGATCCAGGAATCAAACTCAGATCATCTGGCTTGAGCACCAAGCACTTTTAACCTCTCACCAAGAACCGCCAAAGTCTTTCTGTAGAGACCAACGGTATGCAAATCCCCAGGTTCCCCAGGGTCAGAGTAAAGGACATCAGTGGCCCTCTGAAGGTTTAGATGGAGGAGAACAGTGGTCCTCTGCCTACCCCTGTGGCAGTCTCAAGCCGCAGAGGCAGGAGGGACAGAGAGCTAGGCTGAGATGTTTGCAATGATTTGCCACGTCAGCTCCCACCTCCTGTGTCGTGGTCCAGCTTCATTGTCAACTTGAATAAATTAAACAAATCACCATGGAAACATACCTCTACCTGTGTCTGTGAGGCTGTTTCTGTAAAGGTTTTACTGAGGAGGGAAGACACCTTGAATGCTCCAGACATAGAAATAGAAATAGATACAAATAGAAAGAGGGTTGCGAAGCAGCGTTCATCTTTCTCTCTGCTTCCTGACTGTGGTGGATGCAATGTGATCAGCTGCCTCAAGCACCTGGTGCCATGCTGTTCCCTCAAACTGTAGGACCCTGAAACCGTGAGCCAAAGCCGCCCCTTTCTTCCTTAAGATATTTTGTTATATATTTCATCTCAGTGATGAAAACAGCAACTCATACGTATCACCTCCATGAAATCCAGCTTTTTCTCAGACACTAATAATTTATTCCAAAAGGAGAGAATGCATCTGTGGGGTCCTAGGCTGCCTAATTCCCTTCATGGCTCTCATCTACTTCCTCCGTGCCTGGAAATTAGAAGATGGTTGGACAAACAGAAGTTCCAGACAGACTGCTGCTGGTCTGAAAGTTGTTCCTTGAAATCCTCCTTCTAGCTGTGGGCTTTGGGGGCTGGGGAGAAAGGTTGCCAAGGGCTCTGATGAAATTCAAACAGCTGTGGGCAGTGGCTTTAACGGGCACTGAAGGGAATCAGTAATCCATCGTTTCATCAGACCGAGCCAGATGTTGGGTCATGGGGTAGAGGCTTTGCTAGGCGGGTGGACTGGCAAGAGATTAGCAGCCCCTTTTCCAGGGGTGGGAAGCATAAGAGTCCATGCACTGTGGGAGGAGTCTATGCCAGGACCCGGGTGATGGCTGTGGTATACTGGATACCCTGTCTGAATATCCAGACCCTTTTTTAGGAACCTTGCTACCTTGCTTATTCACTAGCTAAGCCCTGACCAAGAGCTAGATGCTGTATGTACTCTGTGCTAAGAAACAGAGTCAGTGAGACAGTATTTGGGATCCGGGGTCTTCAGGACCCCAGGAGGAGAAAGACAGACAGGTGACTAAGGAGCTGACTCTTCCCCAAAAGGCTGTGTTATGCATGTAGAAACAATGGTCTATTCTAATCTAGGATGTCTGGAGAGACTTGATGGTAGGAAGGTGAGATGCCTAGCCCTGATAGATGCCTGGGGTTTGCTAGGTGAAGAAAGGGAAGCCCATCCCCACCTCAGTTACAGTGAGACTGTCAGTTTTCCAGAATGTGTCAACACTGCAGGTGTTGTCACAAGGCTTTGCAGAAGCATCCTTTCATTTGCTGCTTGCATGGCCCTATGTAGAAAGGTTTCATTTACAAACGAGGAATTATGGGGTCCAGGGTAGTTAAGCCTTGGGGAACTGAAGTGATTTGGAGGTGGGGTGGGCCTGGATGATGAGGACAGAAAGGCAGGCAGGTGCTGAGACCTGAGGGAGGCCTAAACACTGAGCAGTGTGGAGTTCATGTCATGGTGCAGAGTGGTTTGATTGACTTCTGCTTCTGAAGATCACTATGGTAGTGATAAAGAGGTGGGGCTGGAGGCAGCAAGGCAAGGAGGCCGTTACCAGGAAAACTTTGCCATCCGGGGAAGGGTAATGCCTTATGACATTAGCAGTGGAGGAAACCTGACCATGGGAAGAGAAAATGGGCAGGAACTTCTGGCCACCCAAAGGGGAAAACTACGCAGTCTCACAGCCTTGAATTGGAACCCTAGTCATATCATTTATCATGGTCTCGACAGGACAGAGAGAGTGAGGCAAGAAGCGGCCTGTCCCATTGTGTTGCTCAACTTACAACTTTTTACTTGAATATGAGCTCCTGGGGGGTAGCATGAACGGGAGGGTTCCCTGCCTAGGTGACAGCAGGCAGTCCTTCCCTGGATGGCCTTTGCTGCTACTTCACGTAGAGGTGAGCTTCGGGATAGGACTCAGTGGGAAAGATGAAGCACCGTACCATGTGTGGGCAGTGTCCCACGGCTCGCTGCTGAGGTCAGAGGGCAACCTTAAGTGTCGGTCCTTGCCATTCATTTTGTTTTGAGCCAGGCCTCTCCTGCAGTTCACTTCTGCCTAGCCAGTATAGCCCGTGCATGAGCTTCTGGTGATGCTCGTCTCTCCCTCTGATGCACCAGTACGTCACTGGAACGAACTGGGATTGTAGACACTCATGCACTGTGTCCAGCTTTTAAAAATTACTACTGTTAAATGTATTTCTTCCACCACGTGGATTCTGGGGCTTGAACTCTGGTCCTCGGGCTCAGCAGCAAATGCTTCACCCTTAGCCTTCTTGCCGGCCCCACTTCCAGCTTTTTACATGTTTCTGTGGGTCCAAGCACAGATGCTCAGGCTCACACAGCAAGTGCTTTGTGCACCGAACCCTCTCCTTGGCCCACAATTATGCTTCTTTAAAGAAGGAAAACGCCTCGGTTTTTCAGTTTTGGAAGTTTCTGGGATAAGAAACCGTTTTTCTAAAAATTAGAAGAAAAATAAAAGACTACCACGATGCATTTATGCGGTTGTGTGTGAGGACATTTCCTCCTCATTTCTGATTTGTCCAGAGTACAGGTGCGTATGATTCACAGCAAGAGAAAAAATTAAAAAGCCCCCTGGCAGCAAAAGCCACATTTGGTATATAGAGTTGAGGGCCAAGAGGATGGGAGAGGCACCAGCAGGTCTAACCAACCGGATGCAATAGAATAAATGTTGGCTACACCAGGAGGCTCTCACCTGGCGAAGCCAGACTGAGACATACAACCTGACAGGTGAGTGCGTCGCCTTCACGGGGTAATAGCTGAGACTAAAGGTGCTCTGTAAGGATGCTGTACAGGGGTGGGACGACAGAGATTTCTCAGCCACAGGCAGGATGTGAACTTCTGAGCTTTGATTTAACTATAAGAACTGTGTTCTAGCCGGGCGCTGGTGGCACACACATTTAATCCCAGCACTCGGGAGGTAGAGGCAAGCGGATCTATGAGTTCTAGGCCAGCCTGGTCTACACAGTGAGTTCTGGAACAGCCGGGGTTACACAGTGAAAGCCTGTCTCAGAAAAATCAAAAACAAAAGCAAAATAAATAAAAATAAAATAAAATAAAAATAAGCATGTATATTGTATGATGTTTTACACTTTTGGCTTTTCGGGGGGCCCGCCACCCAGCTCCCAAATAAATCACACATGAAAGCTTATTCTTAGTTATGAATGCCCGGCCTTAGCTTGGCATGCTTCTAGCCAGCTGTTCTTAGGTTACATTATCCTGACTACCTTTTGCCTTTGGGTTTTTATCTTTCTCTATCTCTGTACACCTTTCTTTACTTCTTTCTCCGTGATAGCTGAGTGGCTGGCCCCTGACGTCCTCCTCTCCTTGTTCTCTTGCTCCTCGTTCTCTCTCCTCCCAGAGTTCTCCTTCTATTTATCCTCTCTGCCTGCCAGCCCCACCTATCCTTGCTCCTGACTCACTATTGGCTGTTTATCTCTTTATTAGGACCATCAGGCGTTTTAGACAGGCACAGTAACACAGCTGCTCAGAGTTAAACAAATGCCGCGTAAACAAAAGTCACACACCTGAAAATATTTCCCAACACACGGACTGGGTGTAGATGCGCTGGTTTCCATCCCCAGGGTTCATGTTTTGAATGCATAGTCCCCAGCTGTGGTGCTAGTTGGACGACTTGGAGGAAGTCTTTAGGAGGAAGAATCTGGTTAGTGGGAGGTAGGCCACTCTGTGTGGCCTTTGAAGGTTCTAGTCACTAATTCTGATCTAGTTTTCTCTGCTTCCTGGTCACACTGAGTGAAGAAACTCCTGCAGATAGGTTGTCTCCTGCCCACATACCTTCACTCCACAACCAATCAAAATTCTTCAGAAACCAGGCATGGTGGCACATGTCTTTAGTCCCCCAGCACTGGGGAGGCAGAGGCAGAAGCAGGCAGATCTCTGTGAGTTCAAGGCCAGCCTGGTCTACAGAGAAAGTTCCAGGACAGTCAGAGTTACTGTCCTGAAAAAACCAAAGGAAGGAAGGAAGGAAAGAAAAAATATCAAAATCCTTTTGAGACCATGGGTCAAAATAAACCCTCTTCCCCTTATATATATTCATTTCTGCCAAAGATTTTGGTCACAGCTATGCAAAAATAGCTAACATAGAAAACTGGCACCAGAGAGTCAGGCGGTTGGTGTAGCAGACCTGGTTGAAGAGTTCTTTGGCCTCTGGAGCTGGTTTCTAGAAGGAATGAGGAAGTGATTACAGATGGGGGCCAGAGAAGCCCTGGGATACTATAAGCTCTACTTGATAGGTGATTCTGGGGGGAGATGGGAAGGACAGAACTCAGGCGGGAAAGACTGTGTGTCCCAGGTGTGAGGCTGCACAGCTGCCATGCTAGCACATCGGAAGCTGAGGTCGAAGGGCTTCTGGGAACTGAAAGTCAATTTGGACTGTATAATGGATGCCAGGCCAGTCAGGACTACGAAGCAAAGATGCTGTTTCAGAAGAAAAAGACATGCGGTGAGGGAAGGGGCCTGCTTGTGAGGTTTCAGATGGAAGCAAGGACCCTAGGGAGCAAGGGAATCGGGTTACGGGCCATTGGGGGTACATTCTGGCAAAGAAACTGATTACAGTTGCCCATGTTTTGAAATCTGAAGCGAGGCTGAAAAATCAAGGACTCATTTGTTTGGCAGAGGATATTAATCGACACCACAGCATCCGCGCTGTTGGGTGGCTGTCGCTTGCTGCTTTTAGAAAGATTTACAGTGAGAATCAGGAGACAAAAAGCCGAGCTGTCTTGTATTTGTTAAAGTCGTTCTCATCACTAAGGAGAAGCTGCACACCTCGCAGTGTGCTGGCAACACTACACCCACACACTGGAGAAACAGTTAAGCTGTTAGGAACACTTGCTGCTCTTCCAAAGGACCCCAGTTCGAGTCTCAGCATTCGCTGGCGGCTCCAGTTCCGGGGAATCCAATAACCTCTTCTGACCTCCAAGAGGAAGTGGTGTTCGCAAGTGGTCAACAGAATACATGCATATACAATAAAATAAAAAATAAATGACTTCAAAGAGTGATTCAGGCACCCCACAAGAGGTGGGGACAGGTGGAGCAGGAGAGGGTGACCGGGAGCCAGCCTGAGAGTTATCAGTGACGAAGCGGGTGTGTGACTGTGGATATGTTCTTGAGCTCTTTCTGACACACGGGCTCCAAAGCTCTGTGCCAGGGAGCATCGTGGGTAGTGCACACGCACTTCTCAGTGACCCTCTAATGGGCACTGCCCGCGACTAGATGAAGCAAATATCTGTAAATGGACCGACCTGGCATCTAATGGCTCTCTCCTGGAAGAAGGATCGCGTGTGAATTCCAAAGAGCTCCGAGGACTGACGATAGAACTTCCTGTCTCAATCCCCTAAAGTAAGGGACGCATTAATGCCCCACCCTGGAAAAGAGGCTTCGCTTCATTTGCTCTTCAGCAACCCCCAGACACTTAGCAAAGCCAGGCTAGGCTGTGTTCACAGGGCCCCTTTAGGAGTATTTCCAAGTCCTTTTCCTCTCTGGTCCCGGCAGGGTGGAACTCCCTAAGGATTCGCGCATCCTGAGTAGGGTACGGACCCTCAGTTTATATTCCCTAAACAGCTGCTGGGCCTCCAGGCTCACAAAGCTGCCTCTGTCACTGATGTTTTGGCGGCTCTTACTGTCCACCTGAAGGGACCATCTTTGTTCCTGGCTTGTCTGCTCTTAGAGTGGGAGTCAGCGCTGGCATGCACACTCCCAGGAGTTCAAAGGACGGGAATGCATAGCAGCCTGGTACATCAAATACATTTTGTAAGTTAGTATTTCTAATAGTAACATCTTAAGGGCAATAGTTGCAATATAAAGAAGTAGTTTTCATGGAGCTAGGTGTGGTGATGTATTCCTGAAATCCCCATACTTGGGAGGTGAAGATAAGAGTAGAAGCTGAGGCTGGAGAGATGGCTCAGTGGTTTGCCTCTGACTACCCCAGCCAGCTATGGGGTTTTCTGGGACGTGGTTTCTCAAAGACTAGGTGGGTAAGGATTCTGCAGTGACAAACAGAAACAAACACAGAGGCAGTTTGAATCTGAGTGTATTTTGCTGCTCTCAAGCAGGGATTTTTGTACAAGAAAAACCGGTATTACAATTCTAAAAGATGTGTCCAGTGAAGCAGACACAAAAAACAATTATCATAATCATCTGGCACAAGAAAACACAAAATCAGTCAGGTATTATATTTCCTAAACAGAGAATTTAAAGAACCAATTGCGAATGAAACAGATAACATCATAATCACTAAACAGAACAAAATACAAAAAAAAAAAAAAACTTATAGTTAATGGCAAACTTTTAGGAGCGAGCTTAAAAAGTCTTTAAGGGTACTTAGTTATGACTCCTAGGTCATAACTTGATCAAGTTAATAAATTTCCATGAATAATTCTTATCTAACATCTAGCTTCTGTCTTATTAAAAATCCTCAAAGTTCAACTTTAAACTATACTTAAACAATGTTTTCTATTCCACAATGTCAGAGCCAACCTCACCTATACACACACAGTCATACAAATTCATATATAGTACGAGGATATTCTATCAAAGTATTATTTTGTAATTATGTAAATGATTATGAAGCAAAGCATTAAATCTCTCAGAAAAGAAGTCATGGCCAGTGACCCCATTTCTAGGGGTGGCTTCTTATCCAATTTTCTCGCTTAAAATCTCGGCCCAGGCTATCAGGAACATCTTGTAAATATAGAAGAGGAATAGAAGAAGATAAAGCAGACAAACTGTCATGAGAACTACGGCTCAATATTTTTCTCCGGCTAGAGCGTTCCATAACCAGTTCCAGGAGACCTCCTCCCTTCGGAGTCTAGCCCCTCAGTCTGTGAAACTTGTCACACAAAATCTTCTAGGGTTGGTGTGACAGTGGTCAAGAGCACTAACTGCTCTTCCAGAGGACCCAGTTAGATTCCCAGCACCTACTTGGCAGTTCACAACTGTGTGCAATTCCAGCTCTGGGGGATTAGATACCCTTTCCAACCTCCTTGGACACACTTGAGCATGTGGTGCACATACATACACACAGACAACGCACTCGTACACATAAACTAAACTAAAATATTTTAAAAGTAATATCGGGAGTTCCTGGCTGGAGAGATGGCTCTGGAGTTAAGAGCAGTCCTTGTTCCTGCAGAGGACAAGGGGTTCAGGTCCCAAAACCCATGGCTGGCCAACCCATTCTTAACTTCAATTCTAAGGGATCTAAGATCCGTTCTGGCCTCTGTGGAACTGCACGCATGTGGTGCATATAAGCAAAACAGTCATACACATAAAATAAGAATAAATCTCAGATTTTCAGGGGGCTGTGGAGATGGCTCAGCAGTTAAGAGAACTGCTTTGCAAAATGACCAGGATTCCACTCCCAGCATCCACATGGTGGCTCACAACCATCTCTTAACTCCTGTTCCATGTGGTCCAACTCCCCCTTCTGGTCTCTGGAGGCACTGCACACACATGGTACACAGACAGACATGTAGGCCGGCAAAGCACTCATATGCATAAAATAAGAACAAATATAAAAAATTTCAAAAATAGCTCAAATTCTCTCTTACAAGGTTACAGCACTGTGACCAAAATATCTGGCAAACAAAGGAGGAATGGTTTGTTTGGCTCAGTGTTGTAATGGATTAAAAATTGCTGCAGATCCCTGAGTAGCTGCAGTAGCAGAAACACTGCAGGTCTCTGGAGCAGCAGAGGCAGGCAGCGGGTCATGTGGTGGCAGGCAGGAGGCAGCAGGTCCCGAGAGCAGGAACTGCACACAAGACCAGGTCTCTGAAGGCGGCTGGCTGGTCTTGGCCAGAGAGCCTCGTGGTGGCAGAGGGTGCGAGACATATGGATAGGCATGTCATGCAGAGTGAGGTTGGATATTTATTTAGTGGTTATGGAAGGGAGGGGAGAAGGGGAGAAGAGCAGAGAGGGAGAGGGAGGAAGAGAGAGAGAGGAGAGAGAAGGGAGAGAGTGAGATAGAAAAGAGAACTCAGGCTGGGAGCTGAAGATCTGCCTGTCTCAGCAGATGGGGGAGGGAGTGGGCATGACTTGTCTCTTAAAGAGACAGAACAATCATTACAAGAGGCTCTCAGTGTGTGGCCAGCATGGTGGAATCATGTGACTGGAGGCGTTTCCTAACACAGCTGGCCAGGAAGCAGACCATTCCAGAACTAGAGGCCTTGCTTTAATCTTCAAAGACCTGCCTGCAGAGCCATTAATGTGGCTCAGGGGATAAATGTGTTTGCAGAACTCTGCCAACCTTAGTGCAAACCTAGGACCTATGCTAAGGAAGGAGAGAATCAGTTCTTTCAAGTTGTCCTTTGACCTCCAAATTGTGGGCCTAACTATGCTGTCTGGACTGGGGGTGGGGGTGGAGATTGTTGTGTTGGGGGACACTTTCCAACCCTTTACAGTAGTGGTTCTCAACCTGTGGGTAGCAACCCCCATAGGAGTCACAGATCAGATGTTACATTATGATTCAGCACACACCTTTAATTCCAGCCCTCAGAAAACAGAGGCAGGTGGATCGTTGAGTTTGAGGCCAGCCTGGTCTGTAGAGTGAGTTCCAGGACAGACAGTGCTAGACAGAGAAACCCTGTCTCAAAAAAGCAGAAAAATGGGAGGAGGGGGGCTCTTATTTTGCTGTCCACATCAGTGTTGAACTTTTAGCTCAAGGCATCCTTTTCCCTTAGTGTTCCATAACTGAGACTGTAGGCACACACCGCATTCAGCTTGAGAATCCAGATCTGTGAACCCACAGAGAAACCATATCTCATAGACCCTCAGAGCTCCATTTACACAGTCACTCCATACATTTGTCCTCCCACACCAGGCACCTGTCCTTTCCTTGTGATGTGGGGTTCCCCTCTGTACGCTGTGAATATGTTTTACTACCAATGGTGAATAAAGAAGCTGCTTTGGGCCTATGGCAGTGCAGAATAGAACACAGAGGGATTCTAAGAGAGATAAAGGAGGAAAGAAGGCAGAATCAGAAAGACGCCATGTAGCTGCCAAAGGAGTAACATGCCAGCATCCCTAATCCACAGCCTAGTGGAGATACACAGAATAACAGAAATGGGTTAATTTAGGATGTAAGAGTTAGTTAACAAGAAGCCTGAGCTAATAAAATGAGCAGTGTTTCATTAATCCAGTTACCCTGTGACTATTTCTGGTCTGGGTGGTCGGGAAACAAAAGAGCAGTCTCCTCCTACACCCTCATACACAGATATAATTCTGCTCCTCACACTCAGAAACAAGTTCATTTCACAAACCAGAGCAGCGAGAACCTAATCCAGAAAAAGATCTGCTGTGTGAGGAATGGGAGGAGACCAGCTGCAATCTGAGACACCAAACTGACAAAAGAGGTGAGGGGACTGGAGCTAGCCCCCAGAATGACCAGCCACGAGCCACGGGAGAAGCTAGCCCCCAGAATGACCAGCCACGAGCCACGGGAGAAGCTAGACCCCAGAATGACCAGCCACGAGCCACGGGAGAAGCTAGACCCCAGAATGACCAGGAGGAGCTAGCCCCCAGAATGACCAGGAGGAGCTAGCCCCCAGAATGACCAGCCACGAGCCACGGGAGAAGCTAGACCCCAGAATGACCAGCCACGAGCCACGGGAGAAGCTAGCCCCCAGAATGATCAGGAGAAGCTAGCCCCCAGAATGACCAGCCATGGGCTGCAGGAGGAGCTAGCCCCAAGAATGACCAGCCACAAGCTGTGGGAGGAGCTAGCTCTCAGAATGACCAGGAGGAGCTAGCCCCAAGAATGACCAGCCATGAGCCACGGGAGGAGCTAGCACCCAGGGGACTCTAGAAACTGGGATCAGAGAAAGAGCCACATGGGGATATCTGAAATTCCCCATCAGTGGGGACCCCATGATCAGGTCTGTGGTTCTCCTGGATTCAAGTCTGAGCTCTCCTGAGGCTCCCTAGCTCAGCAGCAGACACTTCATAGTGTCTCCGTTGTTAGAACAGCACAAAGACCACAAAGGAAGTCATGTCCTGACACATCTGGCAACACACTAACTTGGCAGGTCTCTTGGCCTCCTTCCAGGTCAGGCCCCTCTTGTCCTCTTTATTCTACTTGTCCATCAGCTAAGACTCAGAGGTCATTCTTCCCCAGCCCGTCCTCCCTCCTACTCACTGTAGAGGCTGCAGGAGACAAAATGTACAGAGGTGCTCCATCAATGGCCTGGTGTGGAAGTCCTTCTGTATATGTGTTGCTTTTATTGGTTAATAAAGAAACTGCTTTCAGCCAATGGTTTAACAGAATATAGCCAGGCTGAAAGAGATATATATAGAGAGAAAGTAGGCAGAGTCAGGGAGCAGCCATGTAGCTGCCTGCAGGAGACAGACCGTGAGCCCGCTGAATCTTTGCCAGTCGGTCATGACCTCCTGGTGATGCACAGATAAATGGAGATGGGTTACTTTAGGATATAAGAGCTAGCTAGAAAATATGCTTAAGCTATTGGCCAAAGAGTATTTCAAATAATATAGTTTCTGCATGATTACTTCAGGTCTGAGCAGCTGGGAACAAATGAACAACCTCCACCAACAACGGCCAAATGTTTTACTAGTGTTAAACACACACTAGAGACCTGTACAAAGCCGTTTCTTCAGGCAGTGTCAGAACATCAGAGTTCTCAAGTCTTGTTGCAACAGGTAGAGTCAGGACGTCAAAGAGTTCGCAAGCCTTTGCCAGAGGCAGACAGAGTTTCCCTGGAGACAATCAACCTGACCCAGGCTGTTTGGTGCGCCATTCACTCCAGACTCTACCTGTTAACCCATCAGAATAAAGAAGTCCCCAGTCCCCTGCCCTGGATGAGCTGGTCATCTTAGACCCAGTTAGTAATTAATGCGTGAAACAATTAGACCCAGTTAGTAATTAATGCGCAAAACAATCCCACACCAGTTTGGATTTAAAGGGATATTTATTTTAGGGGTAAAACTTACAAAACACCAACCGTCAGGAAAGGAGTCTCTAGTCGCTGGAGCAAGAGCCGGAACCAAGAGCCGGAACCAAGAGAGCGGGCCGAGACTTGCCGCTCTTTTTTAAAGAGAAATACACCACGTCCCAGTGGGCTGGTATTTCAGTGGCTATTGGCTGAAGGAGTGGAAGGTGCTCCCACAGCAAGTAATAGAGCACAGACTTCTGCTTCCTCCATGAAGGATTAACTGCTATGGCCATTACCCCCATGCTAAAAATAACCGGAAGAACAGACACAATAAATGAAAGAACGTATTTTCAGACCCTGGGCAATAGTCAGTGCAGGGCACCTGTGCAGAGCTTGGTGCATCTTTTGCTCTTTGACTGCGGACAGCTTCAGGCCATCCCTACCTGACTAATGTTGATAGTGAGCTTATGAAATGGTGGATTTCACCGTTTCCTTTCACACGTGAATATCAGTGCACTTTACTCTTACTCACCCCCACTACCTCTCAGATCTCCCCAATAGTCTTCCTTCTGTTTTCATGCCATACAAACACGTATATTTCATGTCACATAAATATATAGATTTCAGGGGGCTGGAGAGATGGCTCAGCGGTTAAAAGCATTGCCCGCTCTTTCAAAGGTCTTGAGTTTAATTCCCAGCAACCACATGGTGGCTCACAACCATCTGTAATGAGGTCTGGTACCCTCTTCTGGCTAACTGTATAAATATTAAATATATATATATATATATTTCATCTAGAATTTGCATATGAGAAAAAATGTGACAAATGACTGAGATACCTCATTTAACATATCAGATTGTACCTGGCCCCCAGGTTCTCCCAGCATCCCTCAGTCCCTACCTGTTACAGGATCCTTCCTGCTGGCCTGGGCTGCCCATTCTCCAGATGCTCTTTCCCAATCATTGCTGTTACCTCTCCTCCTCTGGGCCTCTCAGTCTCCAGGGCCAGTCTCTAACCTGTCTGTCTCCCTCACATGGCCAGGCCCAGGGTCATGACCACTGTGCACTCTTCCAGATACTCCTGTTTTTGGCTACGCTCTTCCTTCTCCACCACCATACCTAGGAGCAAGCATATCCTTTCCTTTTTATTTCTTTTTTTCCATTCATTTGCTGTTGAACCAGTCATGTCGTTCCTTTTTTATCTCTTTTTTTCACTCAGTATTTATTTAACGTGTTTTGTTGTGCTGTGGCGGGAGCAGCAATCCTGTAACACAGCAGCCTGTGGAGGCCCAAGGACACCTGCAGGAATCAGCTCCATCTGCCCACCATGTGGATTCTGGGAAATCAGGTTGTCAGGTCTGGTGGCAGCAAGCACCCTTACCTGCTGAGGCATCTCCCTGCCTCCACCCTTACAATTACAAGTGGAACATTAGTGATAGAAATCAGGTTTTGCTGTTTTTCTATCTTCATGTGTATCTGAATTTTTAATATAAATGCAGGGAGGTAAAGCTTCAGCACAAACCAAAGCTCCGATGAACGAGTTGGAGCGGTTCAGCTTTGTAACAATTAAACGTTAATCTGGGGTCTGGAGAGACGGCTCAGCGGTTAAGAGCTCCGGTGCCCTTCTGGAGGACCAAGCTAGATTCTCAGGACCCACGGGGCGGCTCACAACATCTGTAACTCCAGTTCCAGGAGGATCGGATGCCTTCTCCAGATGTGCATATGACACACAGACACTTGTGCAGGCAAACAAACAAATAAAAAAAACAAAACAAACCATATACATAAAATATATGATAAAAATCTTAAAAGAAAACATGGGACTGGAGAGATAGCCCAGTGGTATTTACTGCTCTCCAAGAGGGTCGTTGTTTGACTGACAGCACCCACGTGGAGGCTCACAGTCATCTGATTCCAAGGGATTCTACACACTCTTGTCCTACAAGGGTACCGGCTATGCATGTGGTGTGTTTAGACGCGCACGCACACACACACAAATATTTTTGTAAAAAATTAAGGACATAAAAGTCAGATGGCATCAAAAGTTAATTCTACCACAACTGAACAACCGAAGAAAGAAACAGTACACTTTACACATCCCTTCCAGCGCACAGAAATGGAGTAAACGCTTTTCTACTTTTCCTTAGGCCAACATTATCCTAAACAAACACAGACGTTTGTGATAGTGTTAATGTCGACTTAACGTAACCTAGCATCATCTAGGAGACAGCCTCTGGGCATGCCTGTGGACAGTTATCTTGACTGCCTTCCTAGGCATGAGAAGAGCATCATTCTAATGGTTGCCTGGTAACCAGGTAGGCAAGGCTGGTAATTCTTGAGGAGATGGAGAAAACTTTTTAAAAATTTTTTTGAGACAAGATCACAACATAGCGGAGGATGACCCTGAACTTCTGATCTTCAAATCTCTGCCTCCCGATCGCTGGGCTGGCAAACATTCACCAATATACCAGCTAGGCTTCTGCTGTGGAATTGAACTCGCAGCTTCATGCCTGGTAAGCAAGCACTCTCTCCGCCATCAGAGTAAAGTCCCCAGCTCCAACATGAAATCCCAATCACGCAAGTACTGCACAAGCGTGTGCAAACTCAACTAAATATCCACTTCAAATAAGGGTATTTTGTTGCACGCAAGATGCGCTTCAACATTGGTTAGAATGAAAATAAAATCAAGGAGGTAAAAATCTTTCCACTGTGCATCAACAGACATTATCCGTACCCTTATATCTCTCCATTTTGCCCACAGAGGCCTACGCCTTCCCTCCTGAAGACTTTCTCTTCAACCCCAAGACTCTGCATTGAGAGGAGACAAAGGTTAACCTCTTCCGCAGGGAGAACTCGGAGCTGCGGGTTGAGCGCTACCCTCACCCCTCGTACTCCTCCTGCCGCAGGATTTTTGTGATCGCAGCACCAGGTCGGTCTCGCCGCCAGGGGGCGCTGTGCGCCCAGATGCCAGGGTCGGGAGCCCCCTCACAGAACCACATAGGGACGCTCGCTCAGCCAAAGTCTGTGCTCCCACAGCAACCCTCCACCATCCATTCCCCATAGGTTACCCAGCCCGTCCTATGGGAAAACAAAGTGAGAGGGTCCCAGGGAGTAAATGTCTAACCCCACAGGCTAGGGGGAAGGAGGGCACTGAAGGCTTCACAAAACTTGTCCTGAGACAGATGTGCCCTCTTAACCAGAGGCTAATCTCGCTCTCCAAATCTTCCGCACATATCTCAACCACCCATCCTGCTTCTTTATCCATCCCATCCTAGGCCCTGCTTCTTCTCTGACATCTGTAATTGACTAAAGTCTACAACTGCAACCAATTGTTTCTGTGTAAACGTAATTAAAAGACTTTCTCTCTCTCTCTGGAAAGATTATTGATGGGCAATCAGCTTAGCAGCAGCTTATTCTTCAACAATCACAACTAAAGCAGATCCCACTGGCAAGTCGATGGCTAACCAGACGGCAGTGTTCTTTAGGGGAGGAGGCAAGGACACCCCCGCCCCCAGGACCAATGGAGTAAAACCTCGACCCTCTAGCCTTGAAGACTGTCCTGGGTCACTCCAGCGATTATAACTCAGTTCACAGGCTGGGGGAGATGGTCCAGTAGCTAACGTGCTCATCGCACAACCATGGGAACCTAAATTTGAATCTCCAGCACACACATTAAAAAAACAAACGAACAAACAAACCAGACTGCCCCTGTCATCCTAGTGATGGAGAGGCAGAGAGAGATCCCTGGAACTCAGAGGCCATATAATCTTGAGGTGTCCATGAGCTCCTGACTGAGCAAGAGAGCCCCTGTCACTAAAAAATAGGGCGGAGAGCTGATAGAAGACTCTTGACATAGTGCACACAGGAACATGTACAAAAGCATAAACCACACATATCCCCCGGCTCCTCACCTCAAAACAACGGTAAAACCCCTCAGTATGCTCATCCTCTTGGTAACTGATGCCTGTCCTTGGTAAGCCCTGTGGCACTCTGTGTGGTGGGATTTAGGGGTTTAGGAGCCCACCCACCTCAGTATCCCTGAGTCTAGGATAGGTTCCACTGTCTAAGTGGCCACCTTCTGAACATCTGGCTCTCCATTCTTGTGGAGATCCCAGAAGAGATTCTCTGTGTAGCACAGTCTCCAGCTCGGCTGGCTTTGGCTGGAGCGAAGCTACATGGCTTGGGAATCCACGTGCACAGTTGAAGTTAAAGAGAAACTCAGTACCGCACCCGAAGGAAAATGATCCCCAAATTCCTGGAAACCGAAGGATTGAAATTGTGACCAAGGACCCTCTGTCAACTATAGCAACCCAGTGCCCCTCAGCAGGATGTCTCCCTTCCTGCCTCAGAAATTCCAGATCATCGAAGGCCTCTAGAACTGATGGCCCACCAGTATACTCTTCTTCCGGTCTAAGGTGTGAATTACGGCTTCTGCAAAAGTTGCTAACCAAAGCATCTGCCTACTCAATTTTCTTTAGTGTGCAGACCGCTGTGCAAGGGGCTTTAGTGGGAAGGCTACGCGATCTGGGGAAGGCTGTTGGAACATTGACCTCCAGTGTTGCTCAGACGGAGCACAGACCTAGTGCACAGGGTCAAGGTGCCTCTGCAGTTGTGGGAGAAGATAAGGGCTGCCTTGACTAGCAATGAAAAGAAAGCCGGAAACTGGGAAGTACTGTCATTTCCTTCCTCCTCACCTGCCACACCCCAGGCAGCCAAGCACTCCTTTAGGTCGGAGAGCTTATGTCTTACCTGGATTATTGCCAGTTCTTCCTCCTTCGCTCACTTCTTCTCTTCACCCCCTCCCTTCTCTTTCCTTCCTCCCTCCTCCTCTTCTCCCTTCTTTTCCATCTCTCTCTCCCTCCTCCTTTTCTCCCTCCTCCTCTTCTCCCTTCTTTCCCTCTCCCTCCTTCCCCCTCCTCTTTTTCTTCCTCCTTCTTTTTTGACAAGGGTCCCAACACGGCATCCTGCCAAGTCCTAGATCATAGCTATGTAATCACACCTAGCTTATGTCAGAACTTTCGAATGGAAGACTGCCCACCTCCCCTGTTCTCTCTCTACACGCATTACCGTGTTCTAGATGCCCAGGCAGGGTGGCAGCCAGGGAAGGAAGGCCCATGGCTTCTTTTTCCTCTCTGAGCAGAAGTGCCTGTAAGAGGGTGTTAATAACTCTTGCTTCACAGGTTCCCATGGGGGCAAAATGACCAAGGGACGTGCAGCTGGCTCACAATTACCGTGACTCTTCAGGGCTCAAGGGGGTGGCACTGCTGTTCTTAGCCCCCTTCGCTTTATGCCTGATTGTTGCTCATTTTTGTGGTTCTGAGTGAAATTCTGTGTAGTTTTGTTTGTTTGTCTGTCATTGTTGTTTTCAGGTAAGAAAATGCTCTGGTTGCTTTCATGAGTGGAAAAGAGGAAGACAAAAAAAACCAAAAAAACTCTGTGTGTGTGCATGTGGTTTTTTTTTTGTTTTGTTTTGTTTTTTGTTTTTTGTTTTTTTCGAGACAGGGTTTCTCTGTGGCTTTGGAGCCTGTCCTGGAACTAGCTCTTGTAGACCAGGCTGGTCTCGAACTCACAGAGATCTGCCTGCCTCTGCCTCCCAAGTGCTGGGATTAAAGGTGTGCGCCACCACCGCCCGGCCTGTGCATGTGTATTTTTAAAAGTGTATGTATAGAGGCGGTCAGGGGAGATGGCTCATCAGCAGAGTTTGTACTGGAGCAGCTCTCTCCAGTTTAGACTCTGAATTTAGTTCCCAGCACCCACACTGGGAGGCTCACAACTGCCTATAACTTCAGCTCCTGGGGACCTGATGTTTCTGGCCTCCTTACACACACACACACACACACACACACACACACACACAAACACAAATAATAAAAGAAAAAAGTAAAAATATTTTTAAGACGTACATGTAAGTACTTAAGGGAAGCTGGGGAGGTGACTCGGTGGTGAAATGCTTCCTGTGTAGACAGGAAGGCTGAGTTTGTATCTCTAGCCACTACTTAGGTTTTTTTTAAAAAAAGGTCATAGTGGCACCCTCATAATCCCATCACAGAAGACGGAGACAGGAGGATCCTAGAGACTCCCCGGCCAGGCAGTCTAGACAGTTTGTATGCCCTGGGTTCAGAGACCCTGCCTCAAGCAAACAAAGGAGAAGACCAGCAGAGAAAGATATTCAATGTCGACCTGTGGCCTGCATATGCGCACATTCCACACACAAAACAATGAACTGGGAAATGCAGTCAAATAAAGCACGTGTAGGTATCTCCAGCCTCTCCTTCCAGGCAAAACTGGCAATAGGTGTCTCATCCTCACTTTGATACAGCTGAGGTTATCCTTTAGGAATCCACCTGAGACAGCAGTGATGCAGCTGTTTCCCTTCAGGTAATACAAAAAAAAAAAAAAAAAAATCAAACTATGCAGAAACATTCAGCAACTAGATCGAGATTATTATATTGTTTTTAACTTAAAAAGGTTTACTTTTTAGATTTTATTTATTTTATGTGTATGAGTGCTTTGCCTCGATGTATGTGTGTGCACCACCCGCGTACCTCGTTAGAGGACAGAAGAGGGCATCAGATCCCCTGGAACTAGAGTTATAGATGTTCGTGGACTCCTTGTCAGCGCTGAGAATTGAACCTCCGCAAGAGCCACTCGTACTCTCCATTCCTGCGCCAGCTCTTCCGCTTTGCTTTGCTTGTTTTGTTTTGTTCTGAGACAAGCTGGATTGAAACTCGATACATAACCCAGGCTAGTCTTCAATTTGTAGAAATCGTTCTGCCCGACCCTTTCCCTGTGCCCAGCCCCACTGTTAGGCTCACAGTGGTAAACCAGCACACTCATCTTAGGTCAGAGTTCTCTCATTTCTCAGTCAACTGGTTGTAGAATAGTGGTGGATATTGTAACTATGGAGGGAAAGCACAGGGAAATGGAGCAGGAATAGGAAACACAGGAATCGGAGCATTCCCTCTAAGAGTCTCTTCTGCTCTCAGGAGCTCAGCCAGTTCTACTGTGTGTGTGGAGACCTCGTGCATCTGATGAGAAGAAGCTTCTGGAAATGTCCACCGTTAGGGATTCATGACTAAATATCATTGACCTGGGGTTTCTGAGGCAGGAGGATTGCCACGAGTTCAAGGTCAGCCTGGGCTACGTAATAAGATCCTGTCTCTAAAAAATAAACAGAATAAGCAGGTTGGTGGTGGCTCACAGCTTTAATCCCAGCACTTGGGAGTTCGAGGCCAGCCCTGTCTATAGCACGGGTTCCAGGACAGCTAGGGCTACACAGAGAAACCTGTCTCAAGAAACAACAAAAGAAAAGAAAAGAAACAAAAACCCAGGATCAGTAACAACAAATGAACAACTCAGAGTTGGACTGTCTGCCAGTCTGTGCTTAAGACAGACCAGGATGCTTGGCTGGTGTGTTGTGTGTGTCATGTCAGACAACAAGAGCAGTTTTCATGGTAACGGCTTTGATGCTGTGCGGGAGGATAAAGGGAATCTCTGCCCTCAGGAGTGGTCCTCTGTGTGCTCAGCTCACGTATCTCTTCCAACTACATTTACAGCCACACGAGTCCCATAGCTGCTGGCCTGTGCCCATCCCACACTCACACTTGGTGACAAATCACATCCCAAGGACTGACTTCAAGGACCAGCTAGCTACTCACACTCGCCCATCTCAGCCACACGGGTGGAGTGGGAGTGTACACTGTGTGCTGGGCTGTGAACAGCCTGTGTGCCCTAGCCCAGTCACCTGCCTCCGTCAGTGTTGAGGCTGAGCTCGTTTCTATACATTCTGAGCATCATGCTCAATTGAAGGCATGGAGATGCCAAACTTCACAGATGTAGAAATGCCATCTGCACACATGTCTGCACAACCCCATCTTTACACAAGGGTGCATGTGCAGTTATCTTGCTGAAGTTCAAATATAGTAGTTGCATGAACTGGGGAAGGAGCAACTGAACTGATGTGGGCCGTGATGCATCTGAGTGACGTATTCTGCCCCAGGCCTCTCCCTTAGACTGCCTTAGGCTTTATGTCTCTGGGTTTTGTTGTTGTTAGATATCACAAGAGACACTGAAAAGGATTGAAGGGTATGTGGGCACAGGATCAAAAGAGAAAACAAAGCTCCCTGATGTGGGAGTCCCCTCTGTGTGCTGTGATTAGCATTAATGAATAAAGAAACTGCCTTGGCCTGTTGATAGGGCAGAACCTAGGTAGGCAGAGAAGACGAACTGAATGCTGGGAGGAAGAAGGGTGGAGTCAGGGAGATGCCATGGAAACTCTGCCTGAGACAGACGCCAATTAGAATCTTTGCCGGTAAGCCACTGCCATGTTGCAATACACAAATTAATAGAAATGGGTTAAGTTAATATAAGAGTTAGCCAATAAGAAGCTAGAGCTAATGGGCCAAGCCGTGATTTAATTAATACAGTATCTGTGTGGTTTTTTTGGTTCTGGGCAGCCGTACTGAACAAGCGGCCCCCTCCTACAGCTCCCCAAATACAGTACTCAAATGCAGTCATCAGTTTCTAGATTGCAAGGGTGCACTTTCAGAAGGCTACAGTAAAACACATTGCAAAGATGACAAAAATTTTCCATGGAATTTATTTTCATTTTGAGAGTCATGTGGTCTCTTCCCAATGACTCAAATATGCTGTCATAGCACAAAGATAGTCATAGCCAGTAGTAAGCAAATAAACCTAGCCTGTAGCCTATGTTTCAATAACATTTATTTGCAAAAAAAAAAAAAAAAAACAAAACAAAAAACCCCGTGTGTTTAGTTTGCACAAGACATAAAGAACCTGGGGGCGAGCCGGGCGGTGGTGGCGCACGCCTTTAATCCCAGCACTTGGGAGGCAGAGGCAGGCGGATCTCTGTGAGTTCGAGGCCAGCCTGGTCTACAAGAGCTAGTTCCAGGACAGGCACCAAAGCTACAGAGAAACCAAAAAAAAAAAAAAAAAAAAAAAAAAAAAGAACCTGGGGGCGCCAAGATGGCGTCACAGTTCCGCAGGCTTTCCATTCTTTTTCTGTTATTGTTGTTTTTCTTTTGACAGGGTCCCTGTGTGGTCCAGACTGGCCTCTATCTCCCCATCCTCCTGTTTCGGCTTCCTAAGTGCTAGGGTTGTAGGTATGCACCACCATGCCCAGTTTGCCAAGGACTGACGGGGCTGCATGCTGCCTCAACCAGAAAGAACAAAGTTCTCCAGGCAACATCAGTCTTGTCCAGTTTTGTTCTGTGGTTTGAAGTCCTGAAGTGGTGATGCTCACCCCGCCCCCTTCCTTCCCTCTGTGAATGTCCTCTACCAGCTCCCATTCCTCTTCCCTTTCCTCTCCCCTCTATTGCTTGCCCTTACAGCTTTGGGTGATTCTAGAGAGGGACTCTCACCCTGTCTTCCTTCTGAGTCCCCATCTATTCCAGGGTACAAAATGAGATACATAATGGTGGAAAGAATTCCGTGTTGCTTCACTGGGCAGGGCATGCCATCAGCTTGTTGTGTGACTGCGTGTGACCGAATTACTTAACCTTTCTGAACTACTCTCTCCTCGGCTGGCAAATGAAAGGGTTGGCTAGCTGGCTTCTCAAACGCCTTGCAACTGTAATTCTGCGGTTTTAGGGAGCTGTAGTCTCAGTGCTGTGGAGCCGTCTGGGGTTATTAAGCAGAATGTCACTCACAGACTTTAATGAAACTGCCAGGAGGCCAGCAGTCATCAGTCACGTGATTTAAAGTTGTCAACTTCCCTAAGGCCTGTGGAGCTGAGGGTCTGGGGGTTCCCGGCGAACTTCAGAGGTTCTGAGGTGCCCTCACCAAAGAGGGAGAAAATTGACTCTAGGAACCTCATGGGTCGAGAACACTCATTTATTTCTAGACTGTCATTTGGATAGCTACAAGACACAGACAGATTTGGACTTGGTTGGATACAGAATTCTGGGAAGCTCGAGGTGGGGGTGGGCAGAACAGTTTCTCTTTTTTGCCAGACCTTCTTATGGGGTGCTCTCCTGGCACCCCTCAGGGTTTACCCAATAAACTCAACCTCATGGCCAGGTCAGGAGCGGGGAAGGCCTGGAGGACTTTACACAATGAATTGGGGGGCCAAGGGAGGTACAGAATTGGGACACTGAGGCAGGTGGGGGCTGTGGGAGGCTGGTAGCTCTCAGGAGTTTGTGGGCATCACCTCCATGCTTCCCACTCCAACCCCAGCTCACGTGGATGGCACAGCTGGTGTTGAGGGGGGAGCTGAAGCAAGACCGTGACAGTGTCCAGGAAGGAGGGAGAAAAGAGCCCCCCTTTTCTTCCAGCGTTCCTTCACTGGGCTTCACAGCAGCCTGCAGAACCTGCCTTCCGACCTCCAGGAAAGCAGGCTTTCCTGTCTGCTCCGCCAAAGCTGTCTCATTTGTAACCTGAATAATTCACTCACCCATCTCTCCCTGAGCATTAGGAGAAAAACAAAGCCAGCCCTCGCCCTGTGCTCAGGTTTCCAGGGCCCAGAGGGCAAGCCAGGAGGCTGAGAGGCTGTCCCAGGCCTTCAGCTGTCCCTTGGGTGTCAGGGGTGACAAACACTTGAAATGGGTCACAAGATGTTTCTTCTACTCTAGAGCTAAAGGTGGCATTGACAGTTCTGAAATGTTTTTAAAACACAACGAGACAAAACAAAGGCTATGTCACAGAGACTCAATGTGGTCCGCAGAATATAGCAGATTCATTTTCTGGCTCTTTCCAGAAAATATTTGCCAACCCCTCCACCTATCCTCTGACCTCCATTCTTCAGTGTGGAAGAAGGCCGTGACAGCCTTTGGCCTCTCCATGGGCACCGTAGCCTATGGCCCTGCTGTATGCAGAGACTGTTAGAGGCCTGCCTTACTGCTCATCACATTTAGCAAAAACAAAAATAAGGCCCGAGATGGGGTGATATCAGAGTCTTAGTCAAATGCTTAGGGAGATAGGGGAAGCTAAGACTCCATCCTAAACTATCCCTCATTTGCCTTCTCAGGGATGGGGCATCGTCCAGGCTGGTCTCTAACACACCCTACTCCCTAAGGCCTTGATGAGGAGTGTAAGCCAGGATGCTACTCCCAAGCCATCTATCAGGCCAACCTGAAGACCTTCAACTTTGAGCTGTACTCTGCCTAACTCTCTGCCTTCCAGGTACCTATCTAGGGAGATGGCTGAGGCTCTCAGAAGAGAAATGCCAGAGGGGCAACGGGGTGCCAGCTCACAGTGGTCCAGCTGCAACTGGGCCGAGTGACCTCTGGGCTATCGTGGGAACTTTTTGGATCTGGGGGACTGAGATGTAACCCCACTCTGCAGTGTGTAGGGGTTCTGGATTTTTGTAGATGGGAGATCAGTGGCCTCACTCAAAGTTCCATCTCCCAGGAAACATGCTGCTGCTGTCTAGACAGTGTTTGCAGGGTTCTGCTCTCTACATTAAATTACCATGAAGACAGCCTGGAATCTCAGCATCTGAGTTTTGGAAGCTCAAACTGTGAGATCTTGGACAAACCATCACATCCCTCTGTGACTCAGTTTCCTCATCCACTAAAACAAGCAAAAACAAAAACCACATGAAGTTCAGGTCCCGAGGACCTGTCCATCCCTTGGACAGCAAAGGGTGTGAGCCACACACCCTGCCTCACAGAGCTGGGCTAAGGAGTTGTTGGACCTCATCTCTACTTTCCAGCACTGTCAAAAGAGATTTCCTTGGCTTGGCATCAGAGGACAATGTCTCCTTTAACATCTTAGCATCTTGCCGGGCATGCAAGACTTTGTGACTTTGTGTCTTGTGATCAGGAGACAGTCAAAAATCAATGAGACTCTCATCCACCCATCCCCACCACACCCCTGGCAGGTAGCTCAGAGGCCATGGTACCACACACTTTAAACTGCTTGATGTCTGTCATCCACTCCCGAACTTGACAAGATATTCCTTAAGGACAGGATTACGGGTGTCGACCTTTGTTCATAAGAGAGCACATATCTCAAGTATGTGACTGAAGATACAGCATTTCTGCTAAGCAGCATGACTAACTTGCCAGTCTGATGTTGCATTTGACATGGGCACATGGGACTACATGTCTGGGTAAGTGAGTCCTCACATCTGCTGGCTGGTGTGACCAGAAGCCATTCTTCAATCCAGACAATCAAGACAATCCAGACTGTCCTGTCTAAGCCATGACCCCGAGGGTTATCGTGTGACCTAGAAAGCAAGTGGTTAGAAGGTTAGAGAAATCAACAGGGAGTCAGCCTTTGTAGCATGCCAGAGAGCACTGGGTCATGCAAATCACTTAGAGGTCACTGCTGCTGGTCTCCTAAAGCCATCCAAGCTGGACACGGTGGCCTGGTGGTCCATGCTGACGTCAGTCAGACAAGCGTCACCACTGTTTGCTTCTGAGCCACTACACAAATTGCAAAGGTTGTGATCTACCTTTTAGGCCACAAACCCTACCCTGTAACAGTATGGCAAATGTCCCAAGCTCTGTGATGGGTCCCACTTTGCAAGTCTTGATAAACATCTCAGAATGTCTGTCTCCCTTTGCTGCCTACAGACAGGCTTTCCAGCCTTCTAATCAACCAAACCCTCTTCTTTCCTTTCTTTCTTTCTTTCTTTCTTTCTTTCTTTCTTTCTTTCTTTCTTTCTTTCTTTCTTTCTTTCCTTCTTCCTTCCTTCCTTCCTTTCTTTCTCTCTTTATTTATTCATTTACTTTTAATTAAAAAAATCTTTTTTTGTATGCCAGTGCTCTGTCTGCTTGTATGTCAGAAGAGGGCATCAGACACAACTTTATAGATGGCCGTGAGTCATCATGTGGTTGCTGGGAACTGAACTTAGAAACTGTGGAAGAATAACCAGTTCTTTTAACCACTGAGCCAGCTCTCCAGCCCCCCTTTCTTTTTTTTTTTTTTTAAGTTTTGTGTTATGGGTATTGTATCTGAATGAATGTCTGTGCACCACATGTGTGCCTGGTGCCTAGGGAGGCCACATAAGGGTATTGGATCCTTTAGAATTGAGTTATAGATAGTTGTGAGCTGCTGTGTGGGTGCTAGGAATTAACTTTGGTCCGCTGCAAGAGTGTTCTTAACCACTGAGCCATCTCTCCAGCCCCCAAACTATCTCCTGCTGTAGCTAGCTACCAGTGTTGTGTGTTCTATGATAACCCCCACTTTTCTTAGGATCCTAGAACCTGTGTTTGCTCCTGTTTGTTAACCTTCTTACTGTGCGCAATGGGGGCCGGGTCAGAGACATCGCCTTGGCCTGTCAGTCATTTGCACAGACAACGATGACAACGGCATGCAGCTGATTAGCCAAGGCACACACGGAACTGCTAAAGAGTTTGATTAAATTTTTAATTGCCCCCTGTTTTGTGGGGCAGGCAGCGAGCCATGGTGATAATAATCTTCTTGGGTGCTGTCACTGAGGACAGATCAATTTGACTAGAGGAGGGCAGGCAGGAACTGCAGGGAGTTAATGGCTGTAAGAGTAGAGTAAGTAACAGGGGACAGTCTGTGGCAGAGGTGGTAGGCAGAGTGGTTACTGGGTCTGGAATTCAGATATTAGGAAAACTTCCTCCCTGAGTGGCCTAGGTAATTTCCTAGTTCTCTACTTTTTCCTCCCTTAGGCTTTCTTTTTTCCTTTCTTCCTTCCTTCCTTCCTTCCTTCCTTCCTTCCTTCCTTCCTTCCTTCCTTCCTTCCTTCCTTCCTTCCTTTCTTTGTTTTTTAAGACAGGTATATGTAGCCCAGGCTAGCCTTGAACCCCTGACCTTCCTGCTGAGTGCTAAGATTACAGATGTGTGCCACTAGGGCCTGCTCTACTTTCTTTTTAAAGGCCTGATATTTTCTAGTAGTAAACCCATGCTAAGCAAAGAGGAGAAAACCAAGGCAGGCAGAACGTCAGCTTTGCCAATAAGGGCAAACCACACCCTTGGTAGCAGTGCCTAGAGTGGAGATAGACTCAGGAGACTGTCTGGGGCGCGTTCTTATGGGTCACATGCCCATCTTATGGTGCTGCCGTCCTGGCCCTCCAGGGCTTGGCCCCGTGCTACCCCGGGTGAAAGGGGAACAAGAGGAGAGGATGAAGCACCCACTTCAATACCTTGGTGGTTTTGACCTTGTGTCCACTGCTGCAGCTCCACCCTGACAGGTCCGGGAGCACCTTGCACTCCTCCCCCAGCAGGCAGGGCTCCATCTGACACCACCACTTCTGCAAGACGATGGCGGCTGTGGGGTGGGAGGCAGGTGAGGCTCTAAGCTTTGGGAGCACAGCACAGCTGGCCCGGGAATGGGGCGTACCTGACCACATAGCTTGAGCTTTGATGGCCACCTTTCCTTCTCTTCTCCCTAATCTGGACTGTCCAAGGGGACAGCATTGTTCTTAGGCTGAGGGCCGGGGACTATCCCAATCAACTTCATCACTGCCTCATACCCAAAAGGCAGAAGGACACCATGCTGGGAGGCAGGTGATGCTGACTCTGAGGCAGCTGTCCTTAGCAGAGAGGTACCCCCGTCAGTGCTTTCCTTAGTATATACAAACTGCTGTCCAAGCCACATCCAGGAGTGTAGAAGCTGGCATGCGGGCTAGCGAGGGTAAGCATGGTGATCCAGATGCTGCCAGAGCGTGGGAACGCAGGTGTGGGCAGAAAGGAGGGAACATGGGTGTACAATGTGAGGGATCACATGTGACCCCAAGGAGAAGGCAAAGGTAGGCTAGGAATAAGAGGGGGCTTGTAGAAGAGGGCCTCTCTGGAGGAAGATGTGGGCCAAGGAACTAGTGTGCGGGAATGCATCCCTGTGCGTGTGAACCAGGTGGCAGGTGTGTGTGGCCTGTAACCAGAGCTTTCTTCCTCTAGGACACAGGGCGGGTCACGTCTGCCCTCTCCTCCAAGATGATCTCCATTACTTGAGACTGATAAGGTAAACCCCAAGATGGCTATGAAACTGGATCCTCAGCAGATGGGGAGGCCTAAACAGACATTCTTATCTCTGCTCTGGGCCTCCTTACCCACCTGGCTGCGCAGGGCCTGGCCATTCACTCACCGTCCACACAGGAGGGCTTTGCCCTTGTAGTGCCCGCCACCTGGCCAGAGAGGCAGGCACACTTGACGGTCTGGGAGCGCTCCTCGATGCGGTTCCGGTTGCAGCAGCGATGCGCGGAGATCACCTCACAGGTGCCCTGCTTTACTAGGACTGAATGGGCCAGCAGGGGAAGAAAGGTCAGGAGATCCAGGCCTCCAACCTGCTCTCCTCCCTCCCACCAGGCTGCAGGTTCCCAATTCCTCTTCCTAGGTCATTTAAGAGATACCCAGAGCTGGGGCTGCCACTCAGTGGTAGTGTTTCCTAGCATAGAGGCACGGGCTCAGTTCATAAATTCAACATGCACACATACATAGCGACAGAGAGAGACAGACGAGAGAGAGAGAGAGAGAGAGAGAGAGAGAGAGAGAGAGAGAGTTATCTAAAGGTAAGGGAGAGAAGAGAAGATGAAACCTTCCTGTTACCTCCCTACCCCACCCCACCCCGCTGAGGTCACACTCAGTACTCTTTGAAAGCTGGAGTTACACGCCAGCCCCCACCTTCCACTTTCTCAGGGTGAGGGCAAGGGCCCCAGGGCTTACAATGCGTGGGGGAGGATCATCCGCTTACAGAGGCTTTAGCCATCCCAGAAGGAAAACCCCAGAATTAGGCCAGGAGACTAGACTTAAGCCTCCACCGAGGGCCTCTCACTGTAGAGCACCTTCCGTCTGGAAAGGATAGTACCAATGTGTCTACCCAGGCCTTCTCTGGACCGGGCCATAGAAGAGGGCAGTTTCCTGGGCGATGGCCAGAGGAGTCACCTCTGCAAAGTTTACTCTGCCCCAGAGATCTGCCTGCTTTGTGGGGTGGGTTGGAGTGCCTTCTAGCTCTCCAGATGTCCTAGCAAAATCCTCTCTAGTCTCTCACCACCTTCCCCAAACCTGTGGCTGTGGGAGGCTGCAAGGAAGCAGAGGCCAGCCATGTCCACAGCCAGGCCAGGTAAAGTGCTAGCACCCAGCTGCCTGGGCTCCAGTTGCTCGTGGTCCGCTCACTCATCCTGTGGAGAGAAATACATACTCCGCTTAGCTCAGGGCAGACGGTCCCCTGTACTCAGGTTCAGCCCCTTCTCTGTGCTGTGCTCTAGAAGCCCCAAGGTTAAACAGAATGCATACCTTGTCCCCAGGCAACTTGCAGCCAAGCACGATGCCACTGTCAGAAGCAATGAGTCATACAGAAGGACCAGGGGATAGGAAGGCAGAGCCTGTGGAGGAGACATTTAAGAGATTTTGCAGAGCGAACTAAAAGGCTGTGCCATGTGGGAGACAATGATGCTGACTCCCACTTTTTGAGCTCTCCATCCAGACACCTCACTTGTGTGCTCTTGACTGCATTCCACTGCACAAAGGATTACCATTGCCCGTTTTACAAATAAAGCTCAAAAAGTTTGGCTATAATTCCCACAGGCATCAACAGAGGAGCAGAGGACACTGTGGAGAATCTGAAAATGTGTTCCCTCCAAATTTCTGGGACTACAGAACAGAACACAACACAACCAAAACCATCCAAGAACTTTGCAATGATGTGTACAGTAGACTCCAGTGAGAATCCAGTCTTATGGGGGGGAGGGAGCAACAAGCAGGAGGTGTGTACACACAAGACAGGGCGTGTTTTACTTAATACGTACACACCATGTCCGGAAAGTGTACATTCTTTGCCATTAAAAAGGGAAATTTGTTTCTTGTCTAGAAGATGGAAGTAGGAGGAAGAATTATTTTTTCCCACCGATTTCTTTCTTTTTATGTATTTGAGTTTCAAATCGTGCGACTGTAGCAGCAGTGCAATTCAATCTGAACATAATTTAAATTTTTTTTTAAATATTTATTTATTGTGTATACAATATTCTGTCTGCGTGTATGCCCGAAGGCCAGAAGAGGGCACCAGACCCCATTACAGATGGTTGTGAGCCATCATGTGGTTGCTGGGAATTGAACTCAGGACCTTTGGAAGAACAGGCAGTGCTCTTAACCTCTGAGCCATCTCTCCAGCCCCCATAATTTAAATTTTTGAGAGAGAGAGATGCTTGTAATCTTAGCACTTCAGAGGTAGCAGCAAAGGGGGATCATTGGTACTGTGAGGCCAGCCTGCTTTACACAGTGAGCTCCAAGCTAGCCAGGGCTAAATAGGAAGATCCCATCTCAAACAAACAAAAGCAAAACACAGGGCTGAGGGGGGTGGCTCAGTGAGTAAGAGGACTTGCTGAGCAAATATGAGAATAACAACACAGATGTAAAAATCTAGACGATGTAAAAAGATCCCTGGATCACCGGACAGCCTAGTGATGGATTCAGGGAAAGACCCTGTCTGAAGGGAGTAAGGTGGAGAGTAACAGGGCAGGAGGTTTCTGCTAGACGGCTTCCCCTGGCCTTCCCATGGGTACACCATGTACACACACTAAACTAAATAAAGGAAAGAAGGAAGAGACAAACCTAGGCTAGAAGTTAAATGTCTTGCCCAAGGTTGATGGCATGAGAACTCAGGACCCAGAAGTCTACCCTAGGCCCACTGCTCTCTTCCTCCTTTCTCCTGTGAACCAAACAGGGCCTCAGACATCTATACCAGAGGGTGGGTAAGAACCAGAGAGAAACCAGCGAAACGGAAGCACAAAGGCGCTGGGAGAAACTAGCCACAGATGAGGCAGGAAGAACCCCAGGAGGAGGTCAGGGTTGGCCTAGATCACTGGCCCCAGCAAGTGCCAGCTCAGACGAGGAATACCAGGAGCCAGACCAAGAGATACAGCTGCTCCCTTGGAGGGGATGTCCTCTCCTCGAGTCCCATCTCCAGCTGTCTCACTTACCGTTCCTGGAGTCTTCAGGCTTCTGTCTGTGCATCTGCTGGTCTCAGACTCATTTCACCTGGATAAGTAGGGAGCAATTTGGAGGTAAATTCAGAACAGAGAGAGGCCAGGCCACTGCAGAAGCTAAGAGAAAGCTTGGACTTAGATGAGAATAAGGGAATGGGATGGACAGCTTTGGCTGTTCCTGTGACAAAGGCGGTCATTTCTGCTCTGGGGATCTGTCCCTAGTCCCCTGCCCTCCTCCCCCAGACTATGGGAACCTGAGGGGGAGGTGACCCTGAAACGAGAGGCTGGGTTTTCTTTTTCCCAGGAGTGAAGCAGACAGAGGTGAGAGGCTATAAGGATCAGGGCTGTAGTCTCTCTGGTCTTGGGACAGAGATAGGTCAGAAATGCATACAGACTCTGACAGCTTTGTTCCCCCTGGGGGAGAATCCCGAGGTCTCCAAATTCCCCTTGCCTCCACCTCCAACCCATCATGAGCCTGGCTTCCTGGACTCTTCTGGAGCTGGCTTAATTCTACAGCTGTCCTTTCAGAGAGCTAGCCTCGCGGCGCGACAGGTCTCAGCGTCAGTGCACAGCCCACACGAGCTTCTCCATTCTCCCCCAAGGCCCTGCCTTCACTCAGTCTCCACTGAGAAGTAATACTGAAACACACAAGCTGCGGAGCTCTGGAAAGGCCTAGAGAGGGGAACGAGGGTGGTGGAGGGGGTGGGTGTGTTTCCACCCTTCTAGATTTGCTTCTTTTCCGAGTGGGTCTCCTCTTACAGTCTGTGCCAGGTGGCAGGGAGGGGGCTCATTTTGACCATTGCAAACGCCATTCTTCTCTTGGCGACATCCTATTTCTGTCTGAGCGTTCCCAGAGTCCCATCCAACTCAGGCATTTCTCCTAGGTACTCCAATGCTCAGAGAACTTAGGGGAGATGGGGACTCAGGATTTCAGGCATTCTATTCTCTCTTCCTTCAGTGCTGGAGGAGGAGGCTTCTGGGATTTGTTCTTCAGCGGCTACCTCAGTTTCCTGGGGCTGTTTTCCTCATTCTCCAATTCAGGCTAAGGTGATGCTGAAAGAGCAGCCTGCAAGGGGTCAACAACAACCTTTGACCTTGCTTTGCTTGCTCCTGTCCCCTTTCAGCGCCCATTCTTAATACTGGTACCCACCTGCTCCAGAGCAGTGGTCCCGGTTCAACCTTCTGGCCTGAGGTCCTTGATGCCTCTGAGCTTGTGATCGAGACTCACAAAGGCGGGCTCTCCCCCGGAGTTGCCAGGTCGGGTGTTGTCTAGTCCCGAGCTCTGTCTGTGATGGATCAATCGTTATCAAGTTGCTGTGCCCCGAGGAGAGCAGGGCAATGGCTAAGTCGGCATCCCAGTAAACTCGGCCCTGAGCACCGGGATGCTCCGGGCCTGGACCCACCAGCCCTGGGGGTGGGGTGGTCAGCCGGGTCCTCCAGAGCTTGCGGCCTTCAGGCTGGGGAGCGCGCGGCCGCTTGGCTTGGGAGTCGTCCCTGCTGCCTCAACCCTTGCGGGTACCGCCGCCTCCTTCGAGACAGCGTGGGGCGCTCTGAGGGGGGGATGAGAGCAACTGGTACGCAGCGGCCTCTGGTGGCGCAGGGCGAGATCAGGGGTAGAAGCCCACCGGCTCTGTATTCATGGACGCGACAATTAGAAACAGGTCCCTGAAACCTCCATTCAGGAATGCGGCCCCCAGCCCTGTTGTTCAAGAGAGTTAGGTGGTGTTCTGGTAGGGATGTGGGTGGGCGTTGGGGCTAGGAGTCGTCTTCACCTACAGCATCTGTAGGTTAACATTTAAATCTGAGCTCCTTAAATCTTAAAATCCAGTTCTTCAGACCTCGCAGAGCAGCTCACACATATAATCCGAGAACTTGGGAGACTGAGGCAGAAGAATTGTCACGAATTCTGGCCCAGCCTGGGCTGTAGTGTGTGAGACCCTATCCAAAGGGAGAAAAAAAGCAGAGATAGGGACAGAGGAGGGGCAGGAGGTTGCCTGTAAGTTTAAGGACAGCTTTGTCTATACGGTTTACACAGGGTTCCGTTCCAGCTAGGGCTGCTTAGTCAGACCATATCTCAAAATGAAGGAAAGAGAGAGTGAAGGGGAGCAAATCCATTTCTTTGTTAGGACATTGGGGTGTTTTTTGAGGTGTTTTCCAGGCTAGGAAGCTAGGACCACTGTTTTGGAAGATTCCGATTTTGCACCAAGTTCTTTACCACAGGGTTTCCCATCTGATATCAAAGGGAATTACAGTAAATTCTTCCAGCACAGAAGTTCTGCCCTTCTACCCAGGAGGACTAGGGGCAGTACCAGGATGGAGAACCAGACTGGAGGGCATCAAGAGGCTGGCAAATGGCCCTGTGAATACCAAATATGACTTTCATCTTGGGAACCACATCCGAGGTTCCTAGTGCCTTCATCAGAAGAATGGTAAGTAATCCTAATTACAAAATTTTAATAGGTTCATATTTTGGGTTCATTAAACACTTGAGGGCAGAGGTGTTTTGTGAATCTGTCTCCTTACAGGAAGGAGGTGTTCACCTGTTATTGTAAGGAAGATTTGGGGAGGTGGTAAAGTGTCAGTGAGAAACAAAGAATAAGCCTGGTTCCGGGTCCTGAGCACACAGGCTGGGACAGGGGGTGGGATCTCCCCTCTCTTTCACTCTCTCTCTTTCCACTGTGATCGATGCTGGTGATCGAACCGGGGTCATCAGGCTTGGCACCGTTACCTGCTATATCATTGCCCTCACCTCTTTAAGACAAAGTCTCATTATGTAGCCGTGGCTGGCCTTGAATTTACCATGTAGCCCGGGCTAGCTATTAACTTCTGATCCTCCTGCCTCTGCCTCCTGGGATTGCAGATGTATGCTACCATGCCTGACTAAGAGGGCTTGTTCTGAGAATGCTCTGTTCCCCTCTGTGGCTCAGGCCTGGTTCTCCTCTGCCACTGAGGGATGTCTCTCAGCTCCCAGGAGAGAACACAACTCATAAATGTGCGTATCCTGCTCTGCTCCCCCCACACACACCCCCCTTTCCTCTCACCCTCTACTGCCTCAGGGAGAGGACCTCTCACCAGGTGTGGAGAAGTCAGGATGGAAGAGGTGTGATGGCCCAGGAATAGTGGAAACTTCAGAGGTCTGAGAACCCTCTAATTTGATTATGGGTGGGAGCCAGAATGGTTCCAGGGAACAGAGGAGCAACTGACCTCAGGGGTCAAAAGGCCCTAGCTCTATGGCCCATTTTGGTGGCCATATCACGGATGCTGTGAAGAGCCAGGAAGCTGGATGGTACTGGAAAGTGATAGGTAAGCTGTCCCAGAAACACTGAATAATAAAACCAAAGGTTATTTTTTCTTCCTCCAGTCTTTGGCTTCCCACCGAGACTATGGAATTTATCAAACAGTTGGCTTCAGTTTTTCTCAGACACGAAGAAAACACCCATAGTGGCAGTCTGTTCTTTGTCCCTGGATGCCTTTGCTGCTGGTTTTGAGTTCGGATTGTAACCAGTGCACCCCAGCTCCACCCCGGTGACCTCATCTTTCTCCCCAAAACTCGGGCATAATTTCAGCAGGTCTGTGTACTTCGTTTGAATGACCACTGCGGAATTTTTATTTAGAAGTGGTCAAGACGACCACCTCTTTGGGGGAGGTGCAGGCTATCCCAGGGTATGATCAGGAAGCGCCAACTGGGAGCCTGCGGGTCGAATCACAGCTATGAATTGTGGTTCCTTCCCTCAAGGGCCTTGACTCCTGTGGAGCATATGTTGGGGATAGACGGGGACGTGATCGACTCTCTAATCCAAAGTGTAAGGGCAGACCGCTTTCCGAGGCAGGACAGTAATCCTCTCCCACCGGGAAGGCAGAAAAACAGCCCACCTGAGCTGGGTCCAGCTCTGTTCTAACAGTGGGCTTGCCTGCAACCCAGACAAGCTTTAAAACTGGCTTTTGTCTCCCCCTGGCGGTAGCCAGAGACCTTGCTCAGCGCCCGGGTTCTGCTGGAGCCTCTGAGGGTGGGAATTTAGGATTCCCGCTCCCTTCTGCGCCTTTCTTCCTAATCTAGAGAAACCAGCATCAGAAACAGGTTTTGACATGTGCATGGCTCTCTAAGTGGCGGTGTGATTCTTGGGCAAGTCTAATAAAATAACAGGAGATTGTCCACTCCCGCCTCATCTGTAAAATGGGTGTAACCCACATTGTGGTGTTTGTGCAGCAAGTCCTCAATAATTGCAGTTATTTATTATGCCGTTAGCCTTTGAACTAACTGGCCAGCAGAAGTCTAAATATGGAGGAAACGTTCTAGGAAAGTGGGATGGGGATGACAATCCTTCTCTAGAATGTGAAGGTGACCTTTGACAGAACAGTGCCCAGGATTTTGTCCAAGGACTCCCGATCTGGAGAGGTCAGCCGCCGGGCTTGTATTTGTATAGCGCTCTCTCTCTCTCTCTCTCTCTCTCTCTCTCTCTCTCTCTCTCTCTCTCTCTCTCTCTCTCTCTCCTCTCTCTCCCTCCCCTCCCTACCCCCTCTCTCTCTCCCCTCCTCTCCCTCCCTCCCTTACCCTCCCATCTTCTCCTCTCCTCTCCTCACCTCTCCTCTCCTCTCCCCTCCCCTCCCTAACCCTCCCCTTCCTTCCCCTCCCATCCTCTCCTCTCCTCTCCCTCTCCTCGATTCATCAGCTACAGCCTGAGGTGTTGTCACAGCAAGTGCTTCACACCCAAGTGGATGTTTCGCTCTGAAGTCATCAGCTTCAAAGCTTTCCATGCTGGCTGGCCACCCCAAACGGAACGCGAGGAGGCTGCCTTGCCCACCCCTGTCACAATGGGTAAATTCTAACGGATTAGATTTAGCGGGTGTCTAACCTACAGAACGACTGAAATATTTCCTTCTCTCCGCTTCCTTCCCACAACAGACCCCTTCCCCTGTGACACTCTGGCCGAACGACTGCGGGATGCGGATAAGAGGCGGGGAGTTGGTGGGGGCAGTTCCCGCAAGATTTAGAGCCTGGGGAAGTTTGGCCTGAATCAAGAGAGGGCACCACCCACTTGGAGTCTTAGGGGCGGGGCCTCTTAGGGGGCGGGGCCAAGGCCAAGGGCGGGGCAGGGAGGCAGCATGCTAAACCGGGTGCGCTCGGCTGTGGCGCACCTGGTGAGCTCGGGTGGCACTCCGTCCCAGCGCCCTAAGTCTCCCGATCTGCCCAACGAGAGCTCCACGCCGCCTGCCGCCTCAGAAAAGCCTAAGAGCCCCCCGGCGAGGCCTGGGAGCGAGGTCAGGGCACCCCTGAAGACCGCAGAGACTCGGGCGAGCTTCTCCAGACCCACCTTTCTTCAGCTGAGCCCCGGGGGGCTGCGACGCGCGGACGACCACACAGGCCGGGCTGTGCAAAGCCCCCCGGACACCGGTCGCCGCCTGCCCTGGAGCACAGGCTATGCCGAGTGAGCACCCCTGGGCTCCCAGCTGAGGATGGGACTCCCACCCTCCCAGGAGACGCGTCCCGGCCACTGGGATGCGTCCCCCGCACGACTTTCCGGGGACCTTCCCAGGAGTCTTCACCCTTCCAGCCCTCTCTCGGACGGGGTGCAACCTCAATAGGCTTCTTCAGGACCTTGCCCACCCTCCTCGCCGGTTCAGGACAGTCCCCTCCTAGGGAGAAGGCATGGCGCACCGAGGATGAGTTGGCCGGTTCACAGTCGCCACTTGCGGTTCACAGGCTAAGGGAGGGGAGGTTCGAGAAGGAGCAGTTCCTTTTCCCAGGGAGATCACGGGTGGAAAGACTAGTTCACTCGCTTCCTGGCCCCAACGCCCCAGTTCCCTGTCCTTCTTACCGGTCCCCTCCCCCTCCACACCCAGAAATAGCCCGCGACACCAGAAGGCCGCGGGCTTCCCGGGGCGGGGGAGGGGTCCGCCTTCGGCCCGTGATGGTTCCCTTTGGATGCCGGTCTGCAGACAGACAGATGCTGGTAGAGCAAGGAAATAGACCCATTTGGTTCGCACCGGCCGAGCGTCAGCGTGCACCCAAAACATGTATATTTTCATCTTCGGGGAAAAAACGAGCCAAGCCACCAGGGACATGGGGGCACTGAGGTTGTGGAGGGAAATAGTGGGTGGCCCCTTACCCTCACCTCCTCACTCGGCTTCCCACGTGGAAGGAGTCTATAGCTAAGAGACTCTTGCCCAGTCCAGGTAGACCTTCTTTTCCTCTTAACCTCACTTGGGCTGGAGCGCTTCCACACTACAAAAGAGACCGGAACTTTCACTGGGTGGTTTTAGGGTGAGGGTGGATGTGCTCAAGAATCATTGGCAGAGTTGGTTGAGACTAGAGGTAGGAATGTAAATTTTTGATTGGTAGGGAAGTAAAACTTACTGCTTCTGTCTGGCCACACCCCCCAGCACCACCTTCCAGAAAGCCTCCTTTGCCCAAGGATGAAGGAACTGAGACAGGCAGTTTCTATGAGGTGGTACATTCTGCCACCCAGACATTACTTCTTGCTGGCCCTGCCTTCTCCTCTTCCCTCTGGCTTGAAGCCCAGGCAGCTGTGACCTTTTTCAGCTTGGCCAGCAGGCAGGAGAGGATGTGTGTGTGTCTAAGGTGGGGTTATTCCAGGACCTAGGCTGATGTCTAACCTGATGTGGGACCCTCTCTGGCCTGCCAGGGTTATCAATGCTGGCAAGAGCAGGCACAATGAGGACCAGGCGTGCTGTGAAGTCGTGTATGTGGAAAGCCGGAGGGGCGTTTCCGGGGCCCCCAGGGAGCCTCCCCGGAACCAGGTAATATTTTATCCTCTTTCCTAACCTCCAGGGATTTCCGGCCCTGGTTCTAAATCCAAGAGGTGCAGAGGTTCTATCTCTACCACAGAAGCTCTAAGTGGCTTCAGTTAGATTAGTTCCGCATGAATGTTTGCTATTCCATTTAAAACATAGCTGCTCATGTATTTATGGATGATTTAACTAATCATCAGTGCTGATCTTTGGATCCTTCATATTTTAAATTTGCCTTTTCTTTCTCTTGACACAGTAGGCCTTGCATGAATAAGTGAATAAATCTTTTACCTTAACTATTTCACTCAGATCTCCTATGTGATTTTTATATGGGTGCTTACTGGTTTGTTCTGCCCTGTCACCCTCCTCCCCGACTGACTTCCGACTTTTCCTTCATCAGGGACTCTGCTTCTACTACTGGGGCCTGTTTGACGGGCATGCTGGTGGCGGAGCCGCTGAAATGGCTTCCCGGCTCCTGCATCGCCACATCCGGGAGCAGCTGAAGGATCTAGTAGAAATACTTCAGGACCCCTTGCCACCTCCCCTCTGTCTCCCATCCACTCCAGGAACCCCAGGTTTCTCAGATCCGTCACACGTGGTCAGCTCTCAGTCCTGCTGGTCTCCACAGAAGGAAGTAACCCACGAGAGCCTGGTAGTAGGGGCCATCGAGAATGCCTTCCAGCTCATGGTGAGTGGGTGGGTGGCCTGTGCCCATCACTTACTGTCAACACTGTGGGGGGGGATGTCAGTGAATGGGTGGCCCCCAGAATCCACACCACCTTTGAAAGCCTGAGCAGAACCTGGTCCTGTTACCCTCTGTGGTTCTTCTCTCGCCCACTCTGACCTACAGAGGCAGGTAGGGCAGGTGACCCCTTTGACCCTTCCTCACCTGGCAGGATGAGCAGATGGCTCGGGAGCGGCGTGGCCACCAAGTGGAGGGGGGCTGCTGCGCGCTGGTCGTGATGTACCTGCTAGGCAAGATGTATGTGGCCAATGCAGGTGACAGCAGGTGAGTGGGGAGAGGGGTTTGGCAGTGGCCATGTCAGGGGCTCTCCAGGATGATGGGAAAGCAGACAGTCAGGTGGCAGAGGGTCAGGTATAAAAAATTCGAGGGGTGGGGTGGGGGTGGGGCGGTGACAGCACTAAGGCAAGGTTGGAACTATCTACAAGGGAAGAAAAGGTGAGGGCCCGAGTGAAGCCCCATCAGGTTCATTATGGGGAGGGTCTGATCCTTCTGGAATTCTCCACGAAGGGGTCTGAGAAAGTCAGATCCAAACTTTGTCTGTCTCTGGGCAGGGCCATCATTATCCGGAATGGTGAAATCATTCCAATGTCCCGGGAGTTCACACCAGAGACGGAGCGCCAGCGTCTTCAGCTGCTTGTAAGTAGGGGCCAGGCTTTATTCTTACACCTCTCCCTATCAGAAAGCTTCCTACTGGGACTGTCCCGGGAAGGGAGTGGGCTGTGAGTGCTGGGTGAGCTGGAGGGGTGATGCAACAGGAAGAGGCCTGAGCTGCCATTGCTGGCTCTGCTGAGGAAGGAAGTAGAGCCAGAGGTGGAGGGTGAGAACAACAAAGGCTCCAGCAAGGGCATTATCTTCTAGCGTCCTCTTGTGGGCTCTATCTGCATTGCCTGGGTCTGAATCCTGCTTTGTGTACTTTGCTAATTGTGTGACAATGGTTCCCGCCTCACAGGCCTTTGTGAGGGGTGAATGGGTTACCTTATTTAATATTAGAGGAGCGGGTAGTATGCAGTACAATGGAAGGATCGGCTATAGTTTAACAGCTCTGTCTTGTATCAGAGTGTGATATGAGTGTAATGCCCTCTCTCCTGTCTGGCCCCTCCTAACCTCAGGGCTTCCTGAAGCCAGAACTGCTAGGCAGTGAGTTCACCCACCTGGAGTTCCCCCGAAGAGTTCAGCCCAAGGAGCTGGGGCAGAGGATGTTGTACAGAGATCAGAATATGACTGGCTGGTAACACTTCCCTCAGGGCTGGGGCCGTTCCCATGGCAATGCAGCCAGTCCTTCACCAGCAGCTAGGTGGAAGCTGCAGGCTGGGGCAGGCTGGGAGTCGGGGACGGCCATTCCTTGGAAGGCCTTGTGTGTGTGGGGGGATGCTGTTCAGAGGGGTTAGGGGCTTTGCCACCTGGGTGATGCCTCCTCTGCTCCTCCCTTCCCAGGGCCTACAAAAAGATTGAGCTGGAGGATCTCAGGTTTCCTCTGGTCTGTGGGGAGGGCAAAAAGGTAAACTCTGTGGTGGAGGTGGGAGAGGGCAGGAAGCCCCACCACAGCTTGTCCAGGGAGGTGGAGGTTTCACCGAAGAGTAGGTGTGGGAGGGGTCTATGGTTTCAGTGAGTCCGAGAGAGGAACTAAAGAGCAGCCATCTTTCTCATTTCCCTCAGGCCCGGGTCATGGCCACCATCGGGGTGACCCGAGGCCTGGGAGACCACAACCTTAAGGTCTGCAGCTCCACTCTGCCCATCAAGCCTTTTCTCTCCTGCTTCCCCGAGGTGAGCACACCTTCCCTTCAGGAGGCCCAGGCTGGCTTTGTCTCCGACCTCCCCGTGGAGCAATCCTCACACCTCACACATCTCCCCCCTCCCCTCCAGGTACGCGTGTACGACCTGACGCAGTATGAGCACTGTCCAGATGATGTGTTAGTGCTGGGCACGGATGGCCTATGGGATGTGACCAGTGACTGTGAGGTAGCCGCCACTGTGGACAGGGTGCTGTCGGCCTATGAGCCCAATGATCCCAGCAGGTAGGGGGTTGCCTGGAAGGGACAAAGGGGAACAGAGCCTGGAGACCCACATATGGGCCTGTCTCTGTCTTCTCGTACACGTGTCGGTACATGAATGTGCACATGTGCTCCTGGCAGGTATACAGCTCTGGCCCAAGCTCTGGTCCTGGGGGCCCGGGGTATCCCCCGGGACCGTGGCTGGCGTCTCCCCAACAACAAGCTGGGTTCCGGGGATGACATCTCGGTCTTCGTCATCCCCCTGGGGGGGCCAGGCAGTTACTCCTGATGGGCTCAGCCCCATCCTTCTCTCACTGCTACCCCAGCCTTTCCATACGTCTCCCAGCCCCAGAAATGAAGTTGTGTTCCTGCCCCTCGAGTGGTCATTTAATTGACAAAGGAACGCCCACTAGGTCCAGAATTCTAGCAACTGAAAAATAAACCGGATGGATAAAGGTGTGTGTCATTATTTGCTTTGACTGGAACCTGCAAAGTGAGTGATGGAAAGAACCAACAGCCCATTCCTAAAAATGTGACTACCCAGATTCTCCTACTGCTCTCTTTGCCCACTCGGTGTGCTTGCCGCGAGTGGCTGCATTTGCCTCATCCAGCTGCGGCTTCTTCCATCGGCCGATACCCACCAAGTCCGTGTGTCTGGCCCAAACCTTTGCCGAGCTTTAAGACCCATGCATCCAGCCATCTTCTAACCACCTCCTCTGTGGTACTCTGGTGCTTCCGAGCAGTGCACCTCAAACTGAAGTCACCATTTCCCTCATAAATAACGGTTCTCCTGCTTCATCCTTTTATGGCCACCCGTCATGGCTGCTCAAGTTAGTAATCCCCCAGTTGGCCATACCTGGCTTGTGTATCTTCATTACAATTCTCAACTGCTTCAATCATGCGGGCCATGTAACGTTTCAGGAAATCAGCTGCCTGTATGATGGTATATGCAGTGTAGCCCAGCTGTGTCCTAGGCTGCGCCAGCTCAGTTTGTGTAAGTGTACTTACTGCTCTTCACACAGGATGGAATTCCTCAGCAACACTTTCTCATAACATGTCTAATATTAAGGGATGTGTGACTCTGCTGTTGACTATTTTAAAAATCTTTCATATTTGCCTTTATTCCTGCCTCCCTCGTCACATTAGCTCTTTATGACACCAACTCCCTAACTTCAGAGGCTCCCTATTGTGCCCAGAACAGACTTGAAGTTGGTTCTGAGCAGGATTGGGTTGCTATTTCCTTCTCTGGCTGCACTGTCTTCCTCCAAACTCTGTGGGCTTGTCAGAGCTCCAACTTGCTTTAAATCTCACATTACCATTCTTGCCTATTTCACCTGTCCTCCCGGTCTGCATATCCCCCATCCCCTGCACGCTGCAAAGGCAGTTCACCCTCCAGGATTATAACTGCCCATAGGGGGAGCCAAGTCCGACTGTTTTGCCCCAACACCCCTGTAACTTCTGTGAGCCTCCATGTCTCAGTAAAGTGTAGATAACAGTACTACCTCATAAGAACTGTGCGTAGTGTGGGCAGGGTGAGCAAGGTTCATGTAATGACGCTACAATAAATGTTAGCTACGTTAGGTTGTCTGTGTTCTTCATTTAGGCTGTATGTTATGTGAAGGCAGAAACGTGTGGTTAGTAACAGCTCTCTGTTCACAGCCAACCAGTGCTTACTGAATGAATTAAAAGGCTCAGGCGCCAAACTGCCTTTCACCACCTCAGTTACCTGATTTGCCAAGCGTGTGGTTTGTGCTTTGGATCCCGAGCAAGTGACTGTGTATGTATCTGCCTGTGTTTGAGACAGCTTTGGCAACCCTGCTCCCTCAGGAGTTCTGGGTTACAGGTGTAAGCCCCAAGCCCAGCTGCACCTGCAGTAGACGCCATGTGACTTCTAACATGCGTTTATTCGGCAAGTCTTTGTTGAAAGCTGTGATGAGCAGAAGATTAGTTAGACGGTGCAGAGGGCAGGTTGGAGGAGGAGCATGGGGGGCAGCAGGGAGCCAGCACCTAGGTCTAGGTGCCCTGTAGGCCTGACTGTAAATATGATTTTTTAAAAAAGATTTATTATGTATAGTGTTCTCTCTGCATGCATGCCTGCAGGCCAGCAGAGAGCATCAGATCTCATTCTAGATGGTTGTGAGCCACCATGTGGTTGCTGGGAATTGAACTCAGGACCTCTGGAAGTCTTGACCAGTGTCCTTAAGCCCTGAGCCCTATTGATTGATTTTTGAGACAGGGTCTCATGTAACCAAGGTTGTCTGGAACTAACTCATAGAGATCCACCTGCCTCTGCTCCCTAGGACCTATCATGGTCCACCTCACTGTAAATTCTTGCTCTCACAAATCGTTTGCCAAACCACTTCCCTGGGCCTCAGTTTCTTTACAGGCAAAACAGAATGGGTGAGCTTATTCCTGAGACCTTAGTGTTTAAAGTATCCAGCATTTGCAAATAAAATACTGATAGACTTCCTCTAACACCCACCTCCTGGGCCCTTTATAAGGAAGGGCATACAGGGTCAGGTAAGTAACTGTGAAACACATCAGACTGGGCTCAACAGCACAATACAATAGGAGTATGAGCTCAGTTCCTAGTTGGTGATGCGGAAGCACTTCCAGGAGTGTGCTCTTAACAGGATATAGGGAAATTCCCGGCGAAGGAAGGAAGGGCCTTGTAAGGCGACAACGGTAGCTGGGGACTGCACATCGCAAAAGGCCTCCAAAGCTCAGGATAGCGTCGTGTTTCACTTAGCGCAGTGATTCCTGGAGCAGAGAGTGGGCAGTTTCGGCATAGCCGGTCCCCTCGGTCACGGCTAGGGCGAAGGAGGGCTGCTTGGCCACGCGAGGGCAGCAGCGGCCCTGGCTGACCCCACCCTGGGAGCCGCTCAACTTTCCCGACTCGGGTCCGCCCCCCACGGTAGGAGGGTTGGAAGTAAAAGGGCCGAGGCCGAGTCCTCCGGGGTCCCACCGCCCAACAATTCAGACGTCTCCCCGGCACGGTCCCTCTAGCTCCAGCCCCACGCCCGATCCTCGGTCAGCAGCGGGGGTGACCTGCGGCGGCCCGGGGCGGGGAGCAGAGGCGGGCCGAGCCAAGGGCCGCCCCCGTCGACCCCCCCCCACTGGCCCGCCCCGGAGCGGTGTTGGAGAGTGGGGCGGGGTTCGGGTCAGTCTCAGCCTCCGGCACCGGCCGCGCAGCTGGAGGCGGCGGAGCGGAAGGTACCCGGGCCCAAGCTGGGGGGTGGCAAGGCGTCGTGGGAACTCGGTTCCGAGGAAAGCACTTTCCCGGTTTTCGGATCACTCGGGAAACGGCCCGGGAGGGGGCTCCGGGCTGGCCATGGAGCAGGGCAGGCGCTCTAGCCTCCTGGGTTAGAGCGTTCTCGAACCAGAGCCTCTTTCCTTTCTGAGCCTCCCTAGCCGGGCCAGGGATCCACTTGGATCTCTGTGAGCGACACTGCCCAGACGCTCTAGTTCCAGGAGGGGCGTAAGGAACAGGGCCTTGGGCCGACTAGGGGAGTTCTGGCCTGGGAAGGGGAATGGCGGGAATAGGGGCGGGGTGTTACTATTGGGGGCTGCCACTGCCTGGCGGGTCTGGACGCCGCCCTAGATGGTTTTTGGAGCTAATCTGAACTAAGAGGTTGAGACGACAAGAAAAGATTCCACTCCCGTGTTGTGTATGAGCGTCTGAGAATGAGAAAAAACCAGAACACCAAATCCCAGACTCTGCCTCCTACCCTGTTGGGAGGTTTGGGAGTGTTAGGGGATTGGGCTGAAAGCTGGGATCCATTTCTTCCTTCTCTTCTGGCTTTAAAGTTAAGGAAGAGGTATCGCCTGAAGAGTGGTTCTTTGCCTAGATCTCAATAGAGCAGAGTACAAAGGCCTGTTGGATCACCTGGGAAACCAAGAGAACAAGAAGAGCTAGTGTTTTGACCCGGGGAAGGCCCCACAAGTTCTAGACGCCTCTTCAGGCCCTGCCTGAGGTTTCCTGGTCTCTTAGGGTCAGTGGGGCAGTTCCTCTGGGACCGCGCTTCACAGGAGTGTGTTAGTTAGCCTTGCCGGTTTGGCCTTGGGCCTCAGGTCCTGACTTGGCCTGGGTCTCCAACTCTTCTGGGCCAAGAAGAGGCTGGATGCAAACATTTCTGAGCTGGGGGCTCTAAAGCTCGTGCCCTGAAGTTCTGGCCTCTGCCTCCTACCGTGTGGTGCCAACCATGTTGCCGTGGGACAGCAAGTGGCGCATGCATGCGGAAGTGACTAGCGTGTAGTAGTCATCACCGACCGTCAGCACTGCCCACCTTAGGCTGGGGCTGTCTCATCCAGCCTGTAGACAGCTGGACTTGGTTGAATTAAATGGGAGTGGGTGGGGGAGTTGGAAGAAGTCCTGTGGGTTACCTGGATATACTTCTCAGACCTCGCCTTTAAAGGAGATAGCAGCCGCAGAGTGAATGCCTTCTCCGTCTTTTGGGGGTATCAGGGAGAACAATCCCCTGTGGTAGGGGATGCTAAGTGGGGCTGTGCGTACTCAAGTCCTATAAATTCCCTGTGACTCATGTCCTCTTCCCTCGCATCCCAGTTGTGTGTGTGTGTGTGTGTGTGTGTGTGTGTGTGTGTGTGTCTAGGTCTAGGAGGTAGGAGGAGGAACCACCCAGAAGCCTGATACTGAAAAGATTCAGCCTGGGGCTAGAGTATTCTGCTTCCGAAAAGGCAGGCACAGGCCAGGGTCTGAGCTGGTGGTGTGTAAAGGAGCCCAGCTGAGCCAGACAGGATATGGGATTGAAAGGAAAAGCCAAGTTTGGGGCTGGGATCGGGTTACTGTCCCCTACTTAACTGCTCCCTGCCTGGTCCAAGTTTAGGCTGATCCTCATTAGTCTTTTCTTTTGGGCTCCTCCCAGCCTGGGCTCTAGCTCCCTCCCTCTCACCAACAGCCTGGACTCCATCTCTAGCCCCAAGCTGGCTGGTACTCTACCTCCCTGTCTGTCTGGTAGGCCTGGGGACCTCAGTAGCCTGGTCAGCCCCCTTCAGCTGAGAAGAAAGAAGCTGTGAAGGTGTGAACTGCTTGTTCATGTGTGCTGGGGTGCGGGACACATGCAGACCGAGAAGTCACAGGGAGGTGTCTGCCGGCCTAAGGGTCAGCTGGTCTCCAGGAGGAAGGGGCTGTTCCAGAGAGTGGGTGGAGGTGATTCCCAAGTGAATTAGCTCCATACCGGCAGTGCTGTGGTAGATGTGTGGCTCCTCACAGTGTGGTCATTGTCCCCTGTCAGGGGCTGAGTGACCCAATGTTGCTGCCAGGCCTGGGGAGTGGGGGGGCAGCCTGCCTGACCGTGAGCTGCCAGGACTGAGCCTTCTTTGTGTGACTTGAGATTTTGGGGAAGGGGTGGGGTGGGCCAGGGAGCCAGCTGGCTGCTTCTACTGTCCCGGGGCTGTTCCCACTGTACCCCGGCTTACTTCCTCTGCTTCTGTTCTCACTTATGGGGTGCTGTGTAGGCCAGACAGACTGGATCACTCGCCTTGCTTTGAGAGCCAGCCATGCACCCACCGTATGTGTCAGACTCGAAATAACGTGCCCAAACCTCGCTGAACCTCAGTTTCTCACTTTTGTCAAAGTAGGATGGCCTGGGGTCAGATGGCTCAGCAGGCAGAGGGGCCTGCCAAGCAAGCATGATCTCCCGAGTTCGAGCCCAGGAACCTACTGGGAGGGAGAAGGCGAGAACTGGCTCTGGGTTGTCCTTTGACTTCCACATCCACCTACTAGGCAACTGGAGACCTGAAGATTCTTCTCAAAATACCCAACAAAACGTGTGTGTCCAGGAGATAGGAACGCCTAGAGGCTCTACCTGTGTTCCTTGCTCACCCCTACCACCTGTAGCTGATGTCTTTGTGACCAGGCATGCATGATTTCTATGGAGGGACAGTCTATTCTAGCTTGCATTTTAGTGGTTATTAATGAGTCAAAATCCTGGCCAAAAAAAAAAAAAAAAAAAAAGCTGATAGGCAAGGCAGATAAATCTAGGTCTCTTGGGAGCATTTGCATGTGGACAGGATTTAAGCCAGTATTCCTGGCTCCCAAGTGTCCTCTTCTTCCTTCTCCTGATCAGTTCTAACCCACCCAGAAAGACCTATCGTGACCAGCATTTCAAGGTCTTTTGCCTGCAGGATTGGTTCTTGGTGAGAACAGACCTTGGCAAGCCCCCTTCTCTTCCTTTGCTGGATGCTGTGGTTTTCATGGAAGCTTGGGGGCCTCAGAGCAGTGCTAGTGGCCTCACTGGGTTCTCTTTTTTCTCCCAAATCCCCTGCCTCTTGACTGCCAGTTTAAACCATGGCTGCAATACGGAAGAAGCTGGTGATCGTGGGCGACGGGGCCTGTGGGAAGACCTGCCTTCTCATTGTCTTCAGCAAGGATCAGTTCCCGGAGGTCTATGTCCCTACAGTCTTCGAGAACTACATCGCAGACATTGAAGTGGATGGCAAGCAGGTGAAGGCCAAGACTTTCCTGCCTGGGAACCCTGCCCCCATTCCTATAGGGCCCTAGTGTGTCCTTTCTTAGCACCCACGTACGTCTTTGCTTCATTTCCCTGCTGGAAGTTAGGAAGTGAAACTGGAGCCCCAGAAAACCTGGATGTACTATCTGGTTCGACCACATACTGGCTCTGGAATCTGAGCCAAGCCCCTTTGCCTCTGGGCTCAACCTAACTCCACTGCAAAATGTGAATGAGGGCAAGACCTACCCCCAAAGGGTTGCCGTAAGAATTACATTGTACTTCCAATGGCAGCTCATACTACACAAAGATCAAGCCCGCCTTAGATTGTTGGTTTTGTGACTGGTCAGTACGGCTCAGCACATACTGAGTGCTGCAAAGATGATCCCTAAATTTATGGGACCAGTGACTTCAGAGGACCTTGGGGTGTTAGGTTTGGGATCCCTGGGCTAGCTACTCAGTAGTCCTATGTGTCAGGTGGAGCTGGCTCTGTGGGACACAGCAGGGCAAGAAGACTACGATCGCCTCCGGCCTCTGTCCTACCCGGACACTGACGTCATCCTCATGTGTTTCTCCATTGACAGTCCTGACAGCCTGGGTAAGGCTTCGGAGAGGGAGTGTTGGGCCCTGCAGGTCTCCTTTGCGATGGAGACAGTAGCCCTTGGGGTGGGGGTGAGGGCTGTGCAAGGGTACCCTGTTTAGTAGTCCTGGTGACAGCTGTGGAAGGCTGGGCTTCTGCTGCTCTGTGCCCACGCCTACATCTTTTGGGGTATCTCTGCAGAAAACATTCCAGAGAAGTGGACCCCGGAGGTGAAGCACTTTTGCCCCAATGTGCCCATCATCCTGGTGGGGAATAAGAAGGATCTGAGGCAAGATGAGCACACCAGAAGGGAGCTGGCCAAGATGAAACAGGTGGGTGAGGCAGCGGCGCGGTGAGGAAGGGTCCTCGGGGGTCAAAAACTGGGATGGAAACAGCTGAGAGCCAGCCTTAGCAGGAACTGTGATGTTCACCTCCTGCCGTCCCAGGCCTGTGTGCTGGAGAAGTCACCTGTCCAAGGCGTTTTTTTTTTTTTTTTTTTTTTTTTTTTAAACTTATTCCAGCTTAAGGTCTGTCTCTTTGGCGTTGGGGCTAAGATGAAGAGCCATCCTCATCCTCAGGGGGCAGCTGTGTCAGATGAGGGTTTGGAGGCTGTGCCACTGCAGTGCCCCGAGAGGGAGGGCATTATGAATGGGGTGTGCACTCAGAGACTTGCTGAGGGACTCTAGCCAGAGCACTGTTTTATTTAGAGCAAGGTAAGGAAGGTAGGCTCTCCTGGGAGGATAATTAAGGTTTTAATTGGGCAGATGTCCAGTCTGTATGTTAGTAAAAAACATTCTGGTAGCTATGGAGGATGGACTCAAAAGAGTGGTTGTCTCAACCTTTGGGGGTTGTGTGTCAGTCACATCATGACTCATAAAAGGAACAAAATAACTTTATGTTTGGGGGTCACCAAACAGGGGGAGCTATATGAAAGTTGAGAACCAGTGGACTAGAGGAAAATGAGAACGCAGGTCAGTTGCTCAGAGTTGAAATGGGCACTGTAGGAATCAGGCTGGGCGGGAAGAGAGAATAGACAGAATTCTGAAATGGCAAACTTGGGTCTTATGGCCCCAGCCTGGAAGCTGCCTGTGGTAGCTGGGTGTTCTGCAGGGCGTATAGAGGATATTTATTTGCCTCTTCTTGTGACCCCACATCTTGTCTTTGCAGGAACCTGTTCGATCTGAGGAAGGCCGGGACATGGCAAACAGGATCAGTGCCTTTGGCTACCTTGAGTGCTCAGCCAAGACTAAGGAAGGGGTGCGGGAGGTATTTGAGATGGCCACTCGGGCTGGCCTACAGGTCCGCAAGAATAAGCGCCGGAGGGGCTGTCCCATTCTCTGAGTTTCCCAAGGTCTCTCCAATTTTCCCTCCCTCCCTCCTCATGGGTTCAAAATACCCCTACCCCTTTTCCACCCTTGTAGGGCTCCATGCTGCCAGTTTCTTTTTTGGTTCGTTCCTGCCCAGGACTGCATAAGTTTTCCCAGCCCACCTGGGGGCTGGTAGGCCCTTTCCTCCCTGCCTCTGGGAACCAGGCTCGTGCCCTGCCCTGCCTGAGCAGGGCCCCTCCGCCTGCCGCGTTGGTCCAGGGGTTGGGCCCGGGCTCCTAGTCCCTTCGGCCTTCCCTCTCTCACACACCAGCACTTTATGTATTTCTGGCTCACAGGAGGAGTCTGGGGTGGCATTTCTGCTTTGGGTAGTAGCCTCACCTCTGACTTGACTCAGTGGGAGGGCAGGACATGAATAAAGGTCAAAGGTTGCACCATGTGCGGGCAGCTTCCTGTCTTTACTGGCCTACCTTGGCTGTGAGCCTGGAGTCCCATCTTTTTCTCGAGTTGCTGGCTAGGCTGGGCCCGTCTGCCGAGGCGGGGCTGGGGGCGGAGGCAGCAGGGGACAGGGTGGAGTCTAAAGGATGAGGTCATGTTTGGCTGACTGCCTGGGTGGGTGAGGGGAGTGGTCCGTACCTTTGGCTAAACATAGAAGCCTGTGGGTGGCTTCCCTGTCCACTGGGTTTCCTGTCTTCCACGTAGTTTTAAAGGGGTGTGGCTCTGGACAGATACCCTCCTGGAGGGTCAGCTAGGGGGCACAGGAAGCAAGCAAGGCGTAAGCAAGAGGCTTTTGCATAGAACGGCATTTTGTTTTTCTTGAAGCAGCTCAGCGATAGACTGCTTGCCTAGCATATTCGCGGCTGTGGGTTCAATCCCCAGTACTGCGAAGGAGATGGAAAAAAGAAAAAGCTTTTCTTCCTCCCCCTTCCTCCAAATATTAGCAGCTTGGGTTAATTTTCCCTAGCAGAGGAAGGGGTGGAAGGGTTGGGGATGTAAACGTCCCAGCCTTCCTGTCTCTCGTGGGGACAGGTGAACTGGGTTCTGAGGAATAGGCAGCAATAAGGCTTGGCTGGTCTGAGAAGGCGGCAGCTGTGTCTTCAGAGCTCATTTCTCCACTCTGGCTCCACTTGGAAGGACAGGCCTCCTTCACCCTCCCGCTCCTGAGGGAGATTTTGGTGGCGGTGGGGCCCTAGGAAGAGAAGGAGACATACTTGGTTTTCTCTGCCGCTTCTTTCCACAGCAGCGCCTCCCCCGCCCCTCGGAACACCACGGCCCATCCATACCTGAGGTAGAGGGGCTGAGTTTGCTCAGACCTTGGAGTAAGTCCTGGCCCTGCTGCAAGTCCAGTTTAGCAGGGAAGGGGCATCCAGTATACCCCCCGTTTTCTTTACAGAACTCCAGGAATCTGTGGGGTACAGGGACATTGGCATGGGCAGCTGTGCAGGACTGACTGAAGAACAGAGGCAGAAGGCAGAGTGGCTCAACTTCACTTAACAACTCAGGGTGGGCATCGTGAACACCAAGAGATCTGAGACACACCTGTCCTAGGCTGGGACTCATGATCACCAAGAGCAATTATGGGATGGGAATGCTTACGTTTTCCAGTCCGGGTCATGGCCTAGGAGGAGGGGGTTGCCCACTACGATGAGCAAAGCCTTGGCCCGGGTCACAGCCACGTTGAACCTCTGGAAGGAAGAAGTGATGTCATGGAAGGGACAGGCCCTGAGGACACGTTCGTGCCACCCACAAGCCTGCAAACCTTGGGGTTCTTAAGGAAACCGAGGTTAAAGTCCAGATCCAGCTGCACAAAGCTCTGGCTGCTCCGGACGGTGGAGATGAGGATGACGCTTCGTTCTTGCCCTTGGAATTCTTCCACGGAGCCCACCTAGAGGGCAGAGGCAGGCCTTAAGACCTAAGAGGAGCCATGGCGACAAACCCACTCTAGGGAGCAAAGCTGCCAGGAAGGTACAGACAGGCCACTGGTTACTTGTAGATCATCTGAGGGGAGTGAGGGGCCAGGTCTGCCTGCTGTGGAGGCCTGAAGGACAGAGCCAGTTAGAGAGTGGGGCCTGGAAAGGATTCAAATCCAATCAAGTGGCAGGCACCACAAAGAAAGCCCCGAGCAGAGTTCTCTTCTCTGGAGACACAGCCACTAATTTGGTCAGAATTTCTGAGGGAGAGGCCTATACACCCTAAAGCAGTGGTTTTTCAACCCTGGCTCCACACGTCAGGATCACCTGTGGAGCTACAAAACAAAACAAAAAGCCAGGTGGTGATGGTGCTTATAATCCCAGCACTCAGGAGGCAGAGACAGGAGGATCTCTTGAGTTTGAGGTCAACCTGGTCTGCAGAGCAAGTTCCAAAACAGCCAGGGGTACCTACACTGAGAAGCCCTGTCTTGAAAGTCAACAATAAATAACAAATAACAAACAAAACAATAGCAAAAACCCATGCAGGCTTTTCCTCCAGACAGCTAATTGGCTGGGTGGGACCCAGGCAGTGGCATTATTAAAGTTCTCCATGTGATTTTTATCTGACTCAGTGTTGAGCTGCCCCTTCAGACCAAGAGTTAAGCGACAGAGGGAGCGAGGAGACATCACATGACAGGCAGGGCTGGTCTAGAGAGTTTGGACTTCATCCTTAGGGCAGAGGCCACACACCTGACTGATAAGAAAAGACGTGGTGCTTGCTCTCAGAACTACCTGGGGAAACAGGGTGGGACGGGACACAATACAGTCTGACGTCAGAGGCACATGGAAGGCTGGGAGAGAACACAGGACGCATGTCACCTTTAACTCCTTGATGTCATCCAGTCCTCGAAGCTCCCGGTCAAGTTTGGTGATGCAGTAACGGATTTTTTCTACCTGGAGGGAGGGGAGAGCTGCCTTTCTCTCAGGCCCTCACCCTCACAGAGAGGGAGGCAGAGGCCAGCAGTTGGCTAGGGTGCCTGCGGGCAAAGAGAGTCCTAGTCTTGGACTGAGGGCCTAACCTGCTTCCGGTATGGGGAGATGACGCCCACGCTCCGGGGGCTCAGGCGGGCTTTCCCCTTCTTGGAGGAAGGGGCCAGCAGCTGTTTCAGGTATGACGTCACTGTGGCGGCCTCTTCGGGGTTGAAGAAGGATGGGCTATTGCCCTCTCGCTCATCTTTGCCCATTACACCGTGGAAGATGATGGGAAAGCCCTGGACATGACGAAGCGAGAGGAAACCCCTCAGGCTGATCTCCCTCCTCCCCAGCTAGGGACTCAAGGGTTCCAGGCTAGAGTAACAAACAAAGGGAGGGTTCGGTGCCTTCCGGAGGAGGGCGACAGAGGTCCAGGGTCGGAGCCCTGCCCTGTTAGGCCTCACCTGCCGAGGCAGCCCCTCCCAGCGGCAGAACCTTTCTCGATCCAACACGTCTGCACAGGCCTGCAGCTCCCCATCGTAGTACAGCTGGTTAGGGATGTCCAGGATGGTGGGGTGAGACCTAGGACGCAGGAGGGGAAAGAACAAGATCCAGGCCCCTCGGGGGAGCCCTGCTCCACCTGCTCCCCTCCCCTAGTCTCTGGTCCACCAGCCATGCCCAGGACACATTCATCGGTGTCGGCTGTAAGGACCAGCCAGGGCTCCCACTGACCAGTCAAATTCCAAGAATTTAGTACCCATTCTCAAGTTTTAGTTTGCCAAACGAGGACAGTCCAAAATCAAATGATCAACACTATTAGGTTAAAGCCCCCAAATGAAAGCATGGTCACAAAAGCGTTTACAGATGTTTCCAGTCATCACTGTGTGGTGTGGGCCACGCCATGCCATACGTGTGGAGGTCAGAGGACCTTGAGGAGTCAGTTTGCTCCTTCCACCCATAAGTAGGATCACGGGGTTCGGGAAATTCCACTTGGCTTGCTAGGTATGTGTACAGCAAGTACTTTTACCCACTGAGCCATCTCAACCCTGCCGTTTTGAGACTATGTCTGACTGTAGCCAAGACTAGCCTGTAAACTCTGAATCCTCTGTCTCACCCAACCTCCAAATGCTGGGAATTAAGGCGTTTACGATGGCCCATCTTATTTTTACTCAACCCCATTTTTTTTGTGTTTTTTTGTTTTGTTGTTTTTCGAGACAGGGTTTCTCTATGTAACAGCACTAGCTATCCTGGATCTAGCTCTCGTAGACCAGGCTGGCCCCCTGGAGTTACAGTTAGAGGTGGCTATGAGCCACTTGACATGGGTGCTGAACACAGGTCCTCTGCAGCACTTAACTGCTGAGGCAATTGTCCAGTCCCAGACTTATCAAGCTCTTATTGACAGTCTAGAACTCACCTAAGCACTGGCGTTACATAAAGAAGTACATAAAATTGTGAGGGTGGTGTGCACCTAAAATCCTAACTACTCAGGAAGTTGAGGCAGCATTGCTCAAGCCAAGGGTTAAGATCAGCCTAGGCAACACTGGCAGACCTCGTCTCAAAGGGGAGAGGAGAGCTAGGGATGCGCATTAGTGGTAAAAACACTTGAAAGCAATGTGCCAGGTCCTGGGCTCAAGTCCCAGGACCCAACAAAAAAGAAAAACCACAAGTATATAGGCCTGAGTTGAATATGCAATTCAACTAACAATGGTTCTATGGAAAAACTTATGCTCCCTGCCTTTCTTTTTTTCTTGCTGGGTTGCCTAGAAACTTAGACCCATCCAGACACATTCTGGTCTGGCGACCTCCGGTATGCAGATAAACCATTGGTCCAAGAAGCAGTGGGCTTGATCAGTCACAAGGCAGGTAGCTGTAAGAGGGCTGCCAAAGGGCCGGGCGATGGTGGCGCACGCCTTTAATCCCAGCACTCGGGAGGCAGAGGCAGGCGGATCTCTGTGAGTTCGAGACCAGCCTGGTCTACAACAGGGCTGCCAAAGAGAGCCCCTTTCACCTGACAAGCAGCAGAGGCGCGGGCAGGGATACCTGTAGTTGCGGAGCAGTTTGGTGATGAACTGGGGGTCATAGCCGTTGGGGCCCTTCTTGTACAAGGAGTTGTAGGTGAGCAGGCGCTCTAGCAGAGAGTAGCCAAGTCCGTGCTTCTGTGCCAGCGGCGAACGGAGCACAGGCCCCAGCTGCCGAGGGTCTCCTGCCAGCACCAGCTGCCCTCCTGGATTGCCCGTTTCCTTGACATCCATCAGCCCTGAGAGGCCCGGGAGAAAGGTTAAATGGTGGGACTCACCCAGCTGGTGTGGGGTGGTGTACCTACTGCCCATGCTGAGCCCCCTCACCTGCTATGGCCACCAGACTCTCAGGCTCCATGCAGTGGCCAGCCTCATCGATGAAGATGTGTGTGAAGTGATCGATGGGAAACTGAGCTGACACCAACCTGGGAGTGTCAGGCCAAGCAGGGGTCATTCCCAGGCACCCAGCTACCAATCCTGAACCCTGGCCCTTCATTTCACCCTGCCCTCAGGAACCCTTCCTCTTTCCCTAGCCCTATATACCCTTTTACTTTTTACTAACAAGTGAGAAACAGATCCTGTCCATCCCTTACCTGCTGGCCGTGATGAGGGTGGTGATTAAGACCCGATATTGTTGGAGATGCTTCTTGGCGGGATATACATACTCCCCTTTCTTAGCATCCCAGTTACAGCAGGTCTGTGGGGTATGGAAGGACGGGACATCATCAGCTTGGCTCTTTCCTTTCTCACCCTCACCCTGGCTCTGGACCTCCAATACTTATGACCTGCCTCCCTCCCTATGCAAAAAAGGAAACTTAAGTCCCCAGAGGAGCCCTGACCAACCCGAAGCCACGCAGCAAGTCTTAGGTGCTCTGAGAACCTCCCAGGCATCCACTGTCCCTTGGCCCTCTTCTTTCTATATACCTTAATGTCCTCAGGTACCATTCGGATGTCCCTGCTGGGGGCCAGGAGACGGTAGATGGAGCTGGGCAGGTGGAGCCGGAGGCGCTGACAGAGGAGGTCAGCCCCTGAGTTGGATGGCGTACAGGCCAGGATGTGGGCTTTGGGCAGGAGCTTCACTACCTGAGACGAAGAAAAGGATAGTATGGGCAGAAGCTTCCTAGGCCACGAGACTTGGGCTGCATCTGCCTCCTAGATGCCTGCTTGTCTAAATGACACTTTGGTATTGGAGATTGGTAGATTCACATCTGTATGTTTACAAGTCAACACTCAACAGTCATGATGACCCTAAGTCCCTACCTCCTCTTTGGGTGACTGTTGAGGTGTGGGAACATTCAGGGTGACTGGAGGGAATCAAAACTGCAGACAAATGTTGGGGGGGAGGGATGCATAATTCAGTATAGGCCTTGGATTATGCTTCAGCCTCACCTGCTTGATGGCCTCCACTAACGTGACAGTCTTGCCGGTACCTGGAGGCCCAAAGATGATGTAGGGGGCAGGCCGGGTGGTGCCCCTCACAATGTGCTTCATGGCCTGAAGCTGCTCCGGGTTCGACTCCAGACTCCGGTCATACAGCCTGCACAGGGGTCCAGGAATATGAGCTTGAAGTCATCCAGTATCCCAGAGGCTTCTGGGCCCCCACTCCCGATATCCATATCCCAAAGAGCCCCCAGAACCCCTGCCCACAGTCTCACTTGAATTTCACATCTGAGGGCAGCAGCGAGACCCCACGGGAGGCCACGGGAAAAAGCATGGGCCATAGTAGCCATCGCTCTGTCAACTCCAAGGCCCGGTGCTGGACCCGAAGGGGCTGCCGGTTGAAGGTAAAGTTCACCTTGAAGGTCAGCCCATCCACAAATCGGCTCAGGAGGCTTTGGGCAGAGAATTAGGTGGGAGAATTCTCGTTAGGTGGAGTGGGCAGTAAAAAGCTAGGACCCTGTCCAACTCCTACCATTCTGCTCCCAAGAGGTCCTTACAAAGCTCTCTGGGAGGTGAAGTCACACAGCCTGGGGTCTCCCTGCCCTGTGTTCAGGGTCCTAGTCATCTCTGGAGGCAAGACCTCCTAACTCCAGGCCTTAGAAGTCTGAAGGTTGCTTTTGGTTATGTGGTCCTCCCAACACTCACCTTGTGGAAAAGCTCAGCTTGACACGGTCCAGTTCTACCTTGTGTACAAAACCCTTGTAGGTGACAGGGTCCTCCTGGTGGGTCTCAGAGGACAAGAGGGCAAAGAGGTGGTCACCCCGTAGCACTGAGGGACGGCTCTCGGTCACACCAGGAACCTATAGGATATGAACATAAGCAAGTTTTCTTTCTTTCTTTCTTTCTTTCTTTCTTTCTTTCTTTCTTTCTTTCTTTCTTTCTTTCTTTCCTTCCTTCCTTCCTTCATTCCTTCCTTCCTTCCTTCCTTCCTTTTCCTTTCTCTTCTCTCTCTCTCTCTCTCTCTCTCTCTTTCTTTTTTTCTTCAGTTTTTGGGACGGTTTCTCTGTGTATAGCACTGGCTGTCCTGGAACTCTCTGTAGATAGACCAGGCTAGCCTCGAACTCACAGCAATCTGCCTGTCTACGTTTCTATCCCATGGATGACCATGGGAGGGTCTTAGCCCAGGTTCTGGCTTCATAGCTGCCACTCACGCAGCTTTTCTCTCCTACAAGACAAAGCAAGAAGCAGGCAGGAGAGAAAGGACCACAGGCTGCTAGAGGTGCCTAGCCTGGGAATCCCAAAAACGCCACGGTAGATTTTAAGATGTGGTGGCCAATATCCCCAGTCTGGCTAGCTGCCTTCTTGGCCAACCCAGCTCCAGCTTTGCCTTTGGCACCGTGGTTCAACCTCGCTTCCTGTAACAACCTTTCCCTGATCATCTTACGTCTCTCCCTTCCCACCTGCATGTTCTTTTGTGCATTAATCCATTCTCATGGGCACGTCTGAGTTTGTGTGTATACACTCAAAGTGTGAGGGCTGGTGAGATGGCTCAGCGGGTAAAGGTGCCCGCAGCTATGCCTGACAATCTGAATTCAATCCCTGGCACCTACATGGTGGAAAGAGAAAATAGATTCCTGCCAATTGTCCTCTGACCTCCACATGGATGCTACTCATGTTGCATACACACAAAATAACACATATTATATATACATATATACCACGCACACATACATATCTAATTTTAAAAACCAAAATATGAACATTTGAAAGAGCTCTCAGAATCATCCATAAAGCTGAGAAAACAAAGGACTCACCAATACCACATAGCTGGCGGCAAAACTTATATTAAAATCCCACTACCCATGTGAACTAGCTGTGGTGGGCCATGCCTATAATCCCAGCTACTGGGACAGCAGACACAGGAGGATTAGAAATTCAAGATCACCCTTAGCTACACAGTAAGTCTGAAGCTAGCCTGGGCTGCATGGGACCCTGCCTAAAATAAATAAAGTAGAAACAAAATCACGGTCCTGTTTTGGCACATTTTGGGAGACAGGAAGCTCACCTTGCTTTGTCCATACCCTCAGAAACAGGAACCATTTCATCCTTTTGGTATGTTTGCCCTGCTGTCAGGGATCACGGCCTGTTAACCTCCCTCAAGCTGACTGTCATGGGCCCCCTTTCCCCACGAGGTTAGATCTGAGCCCTAACCTCCAGTGTGAGCAGCCTGGGATTCTGGTCCGCAGGGTCCCAGGTCATGGGTACCGACTCTAGGTCATAGTGCCGGATGTCATGCTCCATCTGCAGCTCCTCCAGGTGTAGCAGCAGCCGGAACTTCACCTCATAGTTCCTGGATTTCAGGGTTGTCTCCAACTGGGCCCTGGTAGGGATGGTTGAGTCGGGGCAGGAACAGGGAGGGTCGGACGATGACCCCTGTACTGGGGCTCTACCCTTCCCGTTCACTCATGCCCCACACTGAACATGCTGTGGGCACCGAGCACTGCTGAGCTGAACCAGTGCAATGAACACAGAGAGGAAGAAGCCAGTAGAGAGAAGACGACAAGGGAGCACCTGGCGCATAGTGCCGGGGCTTACTTGATCTCAGCAACCTCCTTTGGAGACGTGAAGATACTTGGTCCCTGAAGAAGGGTAGGGAGCAGTTGCCTGAGGCGAAGGGGTGGGTAGTAGGTCCCCAGGGCCAAACTTAGCTCCAGTTCATAGCCCCTGGCACTGTGGGAGGGCAGAAAACTCGTCACAAACACAGAAACCCCTTACCTTCAAAGACTGGAAAAGTCCCTGTGGAGCGCGCAGGAAACACTCCTCTGTAATTCCACTCTTTTGGTATATGTGCTGCTGAATCGCGCACACGGAAGACATTTCTACAGTGACTCCTGTGGTGTGATTCAGTGCACCCTAGCTCATGCAGCTGCTTGGTCCAAGGTTAGACCATTCTCATTTCTGTAAAACCTAATATTCGAACTATTCAAAAACACGTATTTTGTGAACTGGGTGTGGTGGTACAGGCCTATGATCCCAGCACTTAGCACTGGAAATGAGTATAACTGATTTATGAATTACAGGCTAGCCTGGGCTATACGGCCTAGCTCTTCCAAAAATAAACAACAAATACAAACAATATATGCTCTTTTGAAGAAACAACAACAAAGCAATATGTTTTAAATAATAACCAAGTAACATTCCTATCATTCAGGAACAGTCAATCTTATTTTTTTCATTTTTTGAGATAGGGGCTTCTCTGTGTAACAGCCCTAGCTGTCCTGGAATTCCCTTTGTAGACCAGGCTGGCCTTGAACTCACAGAAATCCATCTACCTGTCTTTGCCTCCCAAATTCTAGAATTAAAGGCATGCCTGGTGGAACAGTCAATCTTAATACTGTTTTTCCTCCTTCCCTCCCTTCCTCTCTCTATTCTCCTTTGGTGTTCCAAGACAAGGTTTCTCAATATAAATAACAGTTCTGACTGTCCTAGAGCTCACTCTGTAGACCAGGCTGGCCTCAAATCGACAGAGATCCACCTGCCTCTGCCTCCCGAGTGTTAGGATTAAAGGCCTGCTCACCACGGTCCAGCTACATATATATTGTTAATAAGAGGAATATATAACTATAAAGATCTAATTGCATGGTTTGCATTTATTACTGATTATTTTAAAATGTTTATCTTTCTACGGATTTGTGTGTGTGAAGAGAGCACCAGGTCCCCTGGAGCTGGAGTTAGACAGTTGTGAGCCACCCAACCTGGGTGATGGGAACTGAATTCAGGTGCTCTTAAGCAGAGCCAGCCCTCCAGCCCCTACACTTTGTTTTTAGACAGTCTTCCTCTGAAGTCCAGGCTAGCCTAAAACTAGAGCACAGGCTGAACCGAAACTCACAGCAGTTCTGCCTCAGGCTCCAAGGTGTTAGGATTACAATGTTTCGAGCCACCATGCCTTGCTCTCAGACTTGTTTATTAGACAAGGTTTCACTATGTATCCCTGGATGCGTAGACCACACTGGTCTTAAGCTTATAGAGACCTGCCTGCCTTTGCCTCTTGCCTCCTGAGTGCTGGGATGAAAGGCATGGGCCACCACAATTTCACATACGGTTCTGTGATTTGTTTAATGGATACACACATATGCGTGGCCATCATTATTGCCAGTATTTGAATACTTTCGACAAGCTTAGCTGCTGCCCTTCTGTTCTGCCACCTCCCTCAGAAATGTAGATATGCAACAGTGAGTGTCAGGCGTGGTAGTACAATGGTGGTACACGCCTTTAATCCCAGCACTTGGGAGGCAGAGGGAGGCCATCTCTCTGCATAGTGAGCTCCAGGTCAGGTTGGGTGGCTCACAACTGTCTTTAACTCTAGCTCTAGGGAACCTGGGGCGCCCTCTTCACACACGCAAATCTATAGAAAGAGAAACATTTTAAAATAATCAGTAATAGGCCGGGCGGTGGTGGCGCACGCCTTTAATCCCAGCACTTGGGAGGCAGAGGCAGGCGGATCTCTGTGAGTTCGAGACCAGCCTGGTCTACAAGAGCTAGTTCCAGGACAGGCTCCAAAGCCACAGAGAAACCCTGTCTCGAAAAACCAAAAAAAAAAAAAAAAAAAAAAAAAAAATCAGTAATAAATACAAACCATGTAATAAGATCTTTATAGTTATAACATATGTTCCTCTTATTAACAATATATATGTAACCAGACAGTGGTGGTGCACACCTTTAATCCTCAGGAGGCAGAGGCAGGTCTACATAGAGAGTTCCAGGACAGCCAGAGCTGCTACACAGAGAAACCCTGTCTCGAAAAATCAAAATAAGTAAATAAACAAACAAATAAATAAAATAAAAATAATGAAAAGATAGCTCAGCACTCACTATTCTTTTTTTTAAACAAAGGTTTTAAATATTTATTTATTTATTTATTTATTTATTTATTTATTTATTATGTATGCAATATTATGTCTGCAGGCCAGAAGAGGGCACCAGACCTCATTATAGATGGTTGTGAGCCACCATGTGGTTGCTGGGATTTGAACTCAGGACCTTTGGAAGAACAGGCAATGCTCTTAACCGCTGAGCCATCTCTCCAGCCCCAGCACTCACTATTCTTGCATAGGACCAGAGTTTAGTTCCCACCACAGATCAGGTGGCTCACAACAGACTGTAACTCCAGCCCCAGGTGATCTGGCGCCCTGTTCCGGCCTCCTCTGACATCTCTCTCTCTCTCCCTCTCCTTCTCACCCCCCCCCCCCAATTAAAAATAACATAGAATCTTTAAGAACAAATGGAGTGGGATTAGGTGATGTAGTTTGGGGGTAAACCATTACCTGGCATGCACCAAGGCCTGAGTTCAATCCCCAGCACGGTGAAAAAAAGATGGGGTACATGGGGAAGTGGGAAAGTGGAGGGAGGAAGGGAAAAGAAAGGTCTACAGCACACTGCCATTTCTCTACACAGTGTAAACACTTCAGAATTTCCATACTGCCCTTAGATCTGCTAATCTCCTGCAGCTCGCATCTCTGATGCAAAAGGGATCTGAAACCCAGGGGAGAGAATTAACTGCAGTTCAGGAAGGGGGCTCTGTCTCCTAGGTCAGGGGTCTCCCCAAGTGCCCACACTGTTATTATCCAGTTACCGGTCAGGTCTCTCTCCTTCCTCTATCCGGTTGGTCAACACAGGGTTTCTAGTGAGCCGAGGGGTGCGCTTGAAGGGGGTTGTGGGCTTCAGCTGTGCGGCCAGGGGGCTGTGGGCGACGGCAGCCAAGAAGCGAGCAATGTAGAAAGTTTCTGCTCCTTCTGCCCCTGAATCCCCAGGTCCCAGCAGCTCCCAGAGGACGGTGGCTGGGAAGTAGCCCACTATGCTGGTCTTACAGTAGACATGCAGCTCATAGCTTTCACCTGCAAGAAGGTGAGCTGAGTGAGGCTCAGCTAGCCTAGCCACGACACCCCCATCCCAAGGCAGGAGCCCACTGGACGGAGAAGCTCAGACCACCCGAGGGCTACTTCACCTTACAAGGCCACTCACCTGGGCCCAGGGGGCAGGGCAGGTCCTGTTCACCATGGTAGAAGGCAAACTGGGGTGTCCAGCAGAGTGGAAAGAGATGAGTGAGGGTAACAGGCTTGGTCCCTCCGTTTCGGAGCCTTAGGGTCAGCACCTCCTTGCGGTTCAAATCCAGGCGGATAAGGAGCTGCCCATCTCGGATTTCATGGGGCCCCTGGACTTCCACGTCCACCCCATGCTTCCCATGAAGATACTCATCCCTGGGGAGAGTGGGGAGTCAAGGGGCTATGGGGTGTGAGGACCCTGGACTGGGAACTGCCCAGGGGAAGGTTTCAGGCTTGCTTGGGAACCCACCTCCTCCCAGGATTAATTCCCTGCCTCTCTTCTTTGGGGGTGGGTAGGGTGGGAGGTGGAGCTTACCAGAGCTCAAGGAAAGCCAGATAGCCTTTGCTCTTGCCCTCCCCGGCCCACTCACAGGGCATGCACTCACACACCTATCATGAAAGATCCTGGCCAACAGTGATCTGTGTTGTTTGCTGATATTCGAGCCTGGTTTTATTCGCCTCTTTTCTGGTAGCTGCACATCAGCCCAGCGGTCTAGTTTGAAGAACCTGACCCGAGTCTTGGTGACGAAGGCCAGATTTGCAATCTTCATTCCATACAGCATGGAGGAGAAGCCAGGGGCAGGGGTCCCATAGCTGCCAGAAGCAGAGGACACTGGGAAGTGAGGGAAGGCAGGCTGGCTATGAAGAGAGGGTGCTGGGGAAGGTCCAAGGGCTGGCTGTTTATTCTCTGCAGGGATACACCAACCCTGCTCAAGGCAGGACGGGGCTCAGAGGCAGAGATTCCGGCTAGGGATGGTAGGAATTTTCAACAACGTAAAAGCAAGGCATTTGGGCTTTCCAACACAAAAGAACTGCCTTAAACAGCACTGTGGAGAAAAGTCCAATATTGGGCTGTTGGCTGGGAAGACAAAGAGAGAGAGAAACAGATTTTTTCAAAAGGGGAACTATTTGGGAACATTTTTTAAAAAAGGGCAGAGGGAAGAGCTAAGGTTAAGGGGAAGTTCAAAAAGATGGTTCATAGGAGTGGACAGGTCCCAGGCTATAGGGAGGGCTGAGAAAGGGGTCATAGAGAGCAGAGATGTCCAGAGTGTGGGCAAGGTGGCGGATCGGACAGCAGTTTCCACCGGAAGTCAAAGGGTGCAGGTGGAACCCAAGCAGGAAGGGAAAGGATCCTTCTCCCGAGATCAAATAGCCTGGCTTTGTGCCTAGAGAGGTGAAGACAGGAAAGTGGTCAGCAGTGCGGCCTCGGGCTCAGTGCCCGGTGTTGAGCGCAGTCTACTCCACATATACACTCACAGAGGCATGGTAGGTGCCAGGCACTGCACCTGAGGCTGGTTCCGAACTGCCAGACTTAGATCCAGCCTTGAGGACCACTCAGAGAGAACCCATGCATGCCAGCGTGGTGTGATAGGGCAAAGTCGCTGAGACTGTCCAGAGCAGCTCACGGGACCAAGCCAGGCCTCTAAGGACTGTCTGGGGCAGGGGCGGGTGAGGGAGAGGAAGCACTAGACGAGCAAACTGATGGGTATGGGTGACGGGGCTGTCCATTTCAGCTGTTTCAGCTGGGCTACCCTATCCTACCAGCATCTTGCTTTCCTCCTCTTTTGAACGACTGGGGTCTATGGAGCTCAGAGGTTAAGAATGCTACCTAGCATTTGTGAGGCCTGAGGTTCAATGCCTAGCACCAAAAAACAAAAACGACCCCCCCCCAAATATCCCAAAAACAAAAAAATAAGGTGGGGATTGAAGTCCTGCCTTAAAAAGTCACCATAGGGCTTACTTGAGATACTGACATTGTAGGGAACCATTAGCCCAGTGCTTGGCACGAAGCAGACCTCAGTAAGGGAGCGTGATGGTTAGTGTCACATACAGCTGGTTTGTAGTACAGTGAAAGGTTCAAAGAAAGGGATGACAGGAGATGGCAGAGACGGGTAGATCCAGGAGTCTGGACTTGACCCTGACTTTCAGCAGTCCTTCACTTCCCTTTTCTGGTACCCAGGAGCCTGAGGATGCTCCCAAACACATGACATATTTGATGAACAAAGTCAAGATCTGGAGGAGTGCTATCCTCCCTCAGGGCTTGCTGGGACCGTTGGTGTTATTACAGCATATTCTAGCAACTGTTTGGTGATTTTTAGGAACCCATGACTAGGGATAAATCAGAGTGGTTGCTTAAAAGAGCACACAGTAAAGTCCTTTGTGCCTCTGAACATCTCCCCGTGTCCCACACCTGTAACTCTGCCTCTCTCCTTCATCCCAAGAAAGGAGAGCAGTATGATTCAGACAACATTGAAGAGGCTGTGATCTCTTTTAAAAGGATGGTTAAGTCATTTGAAAGCATAGTGAGAAACGCCTGGTCGACATTAGCTGCTAGCGTTAGTATTTGTATTAGTAGGAAGCGGTCTAATCACAGCAGGGGTAGGAGTAGTAACGAGACTTACTTTCAGCCCTCGTCAGAGGCTACCCTGTAGTTACAGAACCACTGCAGTTGGTGGGTTTTAAGCAGGGGAGTGGCAAGATCATATTTGCATTTCAGATCACTCTGGCATCAGGATTGGAAGATGGATTTGCTGGAGGCAAGACTGTAGGCAGGGAGACCAGTTAGAAGAAGGCCACTGCAGTTGTTTGGTTAAAAGATACCGAAGGCCTGAATGAGGCAGTGGGAGAAACAGAGCAGGGGTCAGATCTGATCACATTTAGAATGCAAATGAGCAGAATCCGGTGACAGACAGGAAGGAGAATAAAGAGTGGCAAGGGAAGTATCCGGAATACCCAAAGGACTTTGGTTCTGGGACTGTCCCAGAGGAAGGAGAAGACAAGTAGCTAGAAGGATCATCACGTTTGCATTGACCATGCTGGGTTTGAGATGTCTGAGGTCCAAAGGCAGCCCTGGCTATGTGAGGCAGGAGCTGGGAGCTCGAACCAAGGTCAAGGCCAGAATCTAATAATATTGTTAACTGTGGTAGTTAACAAAAGACTCGTGCTTGGGACCTCCCTAGAACAGTCAAGGCCAACACAGGCCAGGGAGGAAGAGAAAACAGACGAAACAGAGAGAGAGAGAGAGACAGAGACAGAGACAGAGAGAGGAATCAGAAGAGAACATGGTAGGACCAGGCAAGCTGACTCACACCCAGCACTTGGAAGGCAGAGGCTGAAGACCACCCCGAATCCAATGTTAACCTAGTCTACATAGTAGGGTGCAGATTTTCCAGGGCTACACAGTAAGACACTGTCTCTAAAACAAACCGAGCTGAGCATGGTGGCACACACCTTTAATCCCAGCACTCAGGAGGCAGAGGCAGGTGGATCTCTGTGAGTTTGAAGCCAGCCTGGGCTACCTAGTGAGTTCCATGCCAGCTAAAGCTACACGTTAAGACTCTGCCTCAAAAACAAACAACAAACAAAAACCCCCAAAGGAATAGAAGGCTGGTGAGATAACGGGTAAAGGAGTTTGCCACCCTTCCTGACAACCTGAGCTCACCCCTGAGGGCTACATATATATGGTGGGAAGAGCTGACTCCCAAATTTGTCCTCTGACTTTTATACAAGCACACATTAAATAAATACAATTTTAAAAGGAACAAAATTGGGATGTGGATATGGAGGAGTCTACAGTAGAAAGAACAATAGAAAATGACAGTTGGGCGGTGGTGGTGCACGCCTTTAATCCCAGCAGTCAGGAGGTAGAGGAAGGGGGATATCTGAGTTGGAGGTCAGCCTGGTGTACTGAGGGAGTTTCAGGACAGCCAGGACTACACAGGGAAACCCTGTCTCAAAAAACAAACAAACAAATAAACAACAACAAAAAACCCAACAAGGAAAAAAAGGACAGAAGCTATGTAGGTAAACTTACCTAGGTTTAAGTACGCATGCATAAGGAGAAATGAGAAAGGTATTCAATGAGAGAGTTAAGCATGTAAGTCAGACAGCACTGCACATGCAGTGTAAAGGGCCTTTATTCCAAACCCGTGCTGAAGGGGGTACACACCAACCTGTTACTTGAGAAGCACCCCTCTTGACTATACACACACAAACACAGTTCTGGGACAATGTTTTACGGTGCCATCTTTCTCCTCTGAACAGTAGCAGAAAGTACCACACCTTTAATTTAAACGGGGAAGTCAATTCTTCAAGGACAGAGGCAGGCTGCCCACATCTTTGGGTGGTATAATAATCGCAGGCATGGACAAACCTGTCCTTTAAACAATTCCAGTGAGACACAGTCTCGGAAGTAGGATTTCTGGGCGGGCCAAAGAGAAAGAACGAACTTTCACAACTTTAGTAGGAAGGTAATTTTCTTTTGGTGCTAGAAGCTGGTCTCCAGCTCAAGCTCCCACCGTCTCAGCCTTTGAAATGCTGGGTTTATAGGCTTCTGCCACCACACCCAGCACAACTGGTCATTTCTACAAAATTGCCTCCTAGACCAGCATTACACATTTATGTTCTCATTAGTAAGAGCTTCAGAATGTCCGCTTTCCAGTCCCCAATAGCAGAAAGTTTCAATTGTTTAATTTTTTTTTTTTTTTTTAAAGTTTTTCAAGATAGGGTTTCTCTGTGTAACAGTCCTAGCTGGAAAGATCCGCAGACCAGGCTGGCCTTAAACTCACAGAGATCCGCCTTCCTCGGCCTCCTCAGTGCTGGATCAAAGGTCTGTGTCAAGTGCCCCCGCCACCCAGCTAATTGTTGACATTTTTTACATTCTTTTTTTAAAACATTATTTTGAGACAAGGTCTCTTGTAGCTCAGGCTGGCCTCAACTCCCGATCCTCCTGCCTCCACGAGGCACATGACACTTGCCTAGCTAGCTTTTGCCACCATCTGTTAAATATTTTTTAAAGTATCTTATTTAAATCCTTACCTTCTTGGTCAGTCACACAGCTGATGGGGTCTCACTATGTAGCTCTGACTCACCTCCAGCTTGCATAGACTGTCCTGCCGCTACCTCCCAAGAGACGAAATTACATCTTCCACGGACCTTGCATAACACGTCTTTTGTGTTGCCTCTGAAAGTGGCCTCGTCCTATCTGTCGTCATTTTATCTAGGCTCTGTTAACTGCTTCTGACCTTGCCATCTTTCCTCCCATGCCTGGTCTATCCCGTACATAGGCAGGGGCACCGAACACAGACCCAGGCACATGCCCACTAACAACTCCACAGCACACAAACCCACTTCCCCCTTTGGTACGCCACACTGATCATAGTTACAATGACATGCAGCAGAACACTTTGCTGAGTCCTTACTGGGTGGTGTGCTAAGTACCCAAATGCACGACTTCGCTGTTTCTCACAACTCTTTCCAACACAGAAGCCATTATTGCAGGGAAAAGGGGCCAGCCAAAGAAACCCACCCTGGCCTTTAAACCAGAGCTAGTGAAAGAAACACTTTTAGCCCTGAACCGAGAACCTAAGAAACATGCCCTGACCCTGAAACCTGACTTCTCCTTCCTCAATAAATCTCTCTCCCTCTCTTGATAGGGTTTCTCTGTGTAGCCCTTGCTGCTCTTGAACTTGCCCTGTAGACCAGGCTGGCCTTGACTTCAGAGATCCAGCTGCCTCTGCCTCCCAAGTGCTGGGATTAAAGGCTTGTGACACCATCACCAGGCATAAATATAAATCTCTTTCTCCAAAGAGTCTTGGGTGAAGATCTTCATTTGTTGGCACAGAATAGAAGAACCTTGCTAAGACGTTCCCTTGGGAGAAGGAGCAAGGCAAAGGAGAAAAAGTAACAACTTTTGGCCGAGAGAGACTGCTACACTTCCGCAAGGGCTTCCCCTGTAGCAGGGTGTAGCAGAAGGAACTTCTTGGGCCTCAGGAGATAGCTGTGCTAGGATGTTGCCTTAGGGGCTCTCTCCAGAACCATCCAGGGCACCCCGGAGTTAGGAATCACCTGACTTCCCCACAAATCAGGATACTTCTTGCTCCAGGGCTCTGTCCCACAGCGACTCTAGGTCGCCGGGAACACGTCAGGACATGTCTCCCTCCAGGGCTGAGCTGTGGTCCTCCGGCAGCTCCAGCCTCCAGAGCTGTCCTGTTGTGGCTCTAGGTATATCCTGGCTTCCTGACAGGCCAGGACATCTTTGCAGCTCCAGGGCTGTAACACTCACACTCTTAGGATTATCACCACCTGTGCTGACTCTAGTCACTTACCCATAGGCACTTTAGCCACTCCCAGCCACTGTCACTGCTCCTCAGCAGGCTTTCCTGTCTTTACAGAGGTCCTTAGAGCCCGCTGCCCCACTACTGGCCTCTGTTGTTTGTTGCTCAAATGGCGGCCAATCAAAAACAAACAAGCAAAACAACAAACAGCAACAACAATAAAACCAAATCAGAATCTAATGTCAGATTTGGAAGTGATCTTAAAGCGACGTCGAGTCTTACAAACTCAGGGCGCAGTTCTCATTAGTGGGTCAAAATCAGGTTTGGATTTATTTTGGGAGGATTTTTGAGACAAATCCTAGCTATGTAGCCAAGGCTAGCCTTAAACCTGTGGTGTGCTCTCTCTGCCTCTACCTCTCTATCACTGCAATTACAGACATGAGCCATCATGCCTGCCATCCCAGTACTTAGGAAGTCGAGGCAGGAGGATTGTGGCCAGTTTGAACCCAACCTAGTTAACACAGACCTAGTCTCTCTCCCTCTCTCCCCACCCCCAACACAGAGTCAAGAGTCAACAAGTCAACAGTAGGACAGAATGTACGGCTATTGCTGTTGCAGGCAGACACAGTTTTACGAAGGCTGTGTAAACTACTGGGCTACTAAGAACAGTGCAGTTTTCACCGAGGATGACAGGGAAAAGACACCAAAACACCCTCAATGTAAAAAGCCAAGAATATTTCTAAAACCTTGACTACATCAGTCTATTTTATCTTATTGGTTTGCTTTTGATTTTTTTTTAAAAATAGATTTTTATTTTATATGAAGAAGTGTTTTTGCTATATGTACATCTGTACACTGCCTGTGGTGTGTTTGGTACCTGCAGAGGCCAGAAGGTGTCATAATGTCCTGGAACTGAAGTGACAGACAGCTGTGAGCTGCCACGTGGGCTCTGGGAATCGAAACCTGGCCTTCTGTGACAGCATCAAGTGCTCTTAAACCCTGAGCCATCGCTCCAGCTCCTATTTTTGGTTAACATTTTATTTATTTTTTGAGAACTTCAAACATACCATATGTTTTGATCATATTCACCTTCCATCCAACCTCCAACTCCCTGACTTTTTTATCCTCACATCTATCTTCCTTTTAATTTCATGTCCTCTGTACTTAAAACTTTTTTTTTTTTTTGAGACAGGGTTTCTCTGTGGTTTTGGAGCCTGTCCTGGAACTAGCTCTTGTAGACCACGCTGGTCTCGAACTCACAGAGATCCGCCTGTCTCTGCCTCCCGAGTGCTGGGATTAAAGGCGTGCGCCACCACCGCCCGGCTTAAAACTTTTTAAACATTCACTTTTCTTTACTGTGTGTGTGTGTGGGGGGGGGGGGGCGGCGAGGAGACAACTTGTGGGAGCTGGTTCTCTCTTGAGACCAAATAGGTCCTGGGGCTTGAAGTCAAGCTGTCCTATCATGCTAGGCAGGAAGTACCTTTACCAGCTGAGCCATCTCCTCAGACCGCTCCCCGCCTTAAAAGCAGAACCCACTGAATCCCGTATTGTCACAACCGTGGTGCCACCCACCGGAGCATGGGCAACCGACCAGATGCCATTGCCCCAAAGAGAAGAATGATCCTCCCCTCTCCCTCTCCAGAGGTCCTCAGCTAAGGGTGGGGTCTTGTGAACTCCTTCCCCGCCAACGCTGAAATTCTGTGGTGACCACAGCCTCTGTGAGTTCAAGGTCTCGTCACGTCCCGGTGACAGCTCCTCACACAGCAGCCCCCCTTTCTGCTCTCATACTTTCTTCACCCTTCTTCTAAGATGCTCCCTGTACGTTGGGTAGGAGGTGCTTTTGATTTTGGGGGGTTTTGTTGTTATTGTTGTTTTCTGAGACAGGGTTTCTCTATATAACCACCCTAGCAGTCCTGGAACTAGCTCTGTAGACCAGGCTGGCCTATATCTCACAGAGATCCGCCTGCTTCTGCCTCCCGAGTGCTGGGATTAAAGGTGTGCGCCACCACCGCCTAGCACTTTTGATTTTTCTGTGACATTGTATTACTTAGCCCAGGATGACTTCAAACTTGCTATATGCCAAGGGCACCACTGTTAAGCTTCTGATCGTTCTGCCCCCTACCTGTCAAATGCTGGTATTACAGGCATGTGCCACTAAGATTTTGGCCAGCCTAGCAGGATCCTGCTTCACTGCTCTCCCCCACCAAAAAAGGTTGATAACAAAACAGCTGGAATAAGTAGCTCAATTGGAGAGCTTACTTACCTGCCCTATGCAAGGTCCTGGGTTTCATCCCCAAGTACCAAAAAAAAAAAAAAAAAAAAGTAAGACTAACAAAGCGAAACTACCTCCTTTCATTACCTCCTGTGGGCTCCAGCTCCTGCCTCTTTCTTGTTCACTCAATATAAAGTCACCTCCCTGGGAAGCAGCTATTCCTCTGAGTGTGAGGTCCCCAGAACTCCTGGGAAGGCTGACTTGCTATGTTCATGAGAGCCCATTCTCTTGGTCAACTGGAATCCAATTGGACTCTGCAAGCATTTTCTGGGCGTCTACTACATACAAACGCTATGTTGAGGACTGAGGGCTGAGACACAGAAGTAAAGGCAGGGGACTTGTAAGCGTGCCGGGGAAGGCAGCAAGGAGCTCTAACGAGAAGCAGTGCAATCCGGTTGTGAATAGACTATGGGCAGTGTGGAAAGAGTAAGCCGTGAGACTCTAGAGGAAGAAGCCATCAATCACGGTCTGGTGTTAAAGAACACATAGCAGGGCTGACGAGATGGCTGAAGGGGAGTGGTGCTTTGCCATCAAATCTGACGACCCAAGTTCAATCCACACACACATACTCACTGCATAGGAGGGGCTGGGGATGGAATTCAACTGGTAGTGGAGTGTTTGCCTAGCTCACGCAAAGCCCTCTGAGGTAGACTCCCCAGTACAGAAGGGAAAGCAGCTCAAAGCCATCAAGAAGACACTATTAAAAAGGGGTGGGGGATACACAGAAAGCTTAGCCTCTATCCACGTAGAACTCTTCACCAGCTGGGAGAGAGGGGCATTCAATAAAACCCACTGCGACTTCTGCTTTCTCGAGTGACTTGGGGAACATACTACGCACCACGAGCGTCTCTAAAATACCCAAGTCAAACATTCCTGTTTTGTTGAGTAGGTCTCATGACAGGATATAAACCCACATTCAGGGCTTTCTTCCTCCTCTGCTGCACTAAAACTTTATCTTTCCTTCAAGGCCAAGGTCAGTCTCCCAGTTTTATTTGGGTGAAACACAAGTGCATACAGTAAAAATTACCTTAGGGCTACAGATGCCGTTCAGTGGTGGAGGGTTTGCTTGCCTAGCAAATGCAAAGGCCCTGGGTTCAATCTCCAGCACTGCAAAATAAATCGGAAAAAAAAAATAGGAGCAAACCCCAGCTATGGTGGGGCGTGCCTATAGTTCTAGCACACAAGAGGTGGAGAAAGGAGAAATCAGAAAGTCAAGGTCAGCCTTGGCTACATAATAATTTAGAGTCTAGCCTGGGGTACATGAAATTCTGTCTCAAAAGCCAAACAGGGGATTGGAGAGATGGCTCAGTGACTGAAGTTAGAGTCTCAAGCACCCGCGGTGAACAGCTCATAACTGCCTATATATATATATATACCCAGCTCCAGGGAATCTGATGCCCTCTTTAGGCCTCCTGGGCATTTGAATACATATAGTGTGCACATGCACACATAAGTAAAAAAAAAAAAATCTTAAAACAAAACATCAAACCCCAACAACAAAAGATTTAAAATTCAACACATTATAGCATCCAGAAATGGCGCTTTAAGTCAAATCTGCTATTTCAGGATTTGGGAACCTGAGGCTGGAGAAGTTCAAAAGTTTGAGGCTAGTCTAGGTGGTAATAAACTTGACTGAAATAAACAGATCAATCCCTCTATCTATTGCACATAGCTTTTTTTTGTCTTTTTTTTTTTTTTTTTTGTTTTTTGAGACAGGGTTTCTCTGTGGTTTTGGAGCCTGTCCTGGAACTAGCTCTTGTAGACCAGGCTGGTCTCGAACTCACAGAGATCCGCCTGCCTCTGCCTCCCGAGTGCTGGGATTAAAGGCGTGCGCCACCACCGCCCGGCTTTTTTTTTTTTTTTTGGTATGCAACCCACCGTAGTCGCCTTCTGCCAGGAACTGAAAAGTTTATCAGTTTTGGAGTTGACAAAGACTGCCAGGTTAAACTTAAAGTCTGAGCCTTCTTGACTGGGCCTTGAATTTGGCTCCCTCCACCCTTAGCTTTAGGTCTGTCCATCTCTGTTGTACTAAGAAGCCTAAATTAGTCTAGTGAGAAACTCCCCTGCTCTGGTGACCCGATCAATTCTCATCCTCGTCTGCCTATAGCAAGAATTGCTCTTGGTGTGCAATGTTTTCATTCAGTAAACAAGGCACTGATGTCTCCAACTGCTACTGCTACGGATCCCTAGCAATCCGGTGTGTTTGGAGTTATGCTCTCTCTCCCCTCCTGCCAGAGTACCTGACTTGTGTTCAGAGCCCCTGCGCTTAACAGGCACAGGCGAACCTACACGGGCGGGTGTTGACTATCCCGTGGCAAGGGCTCTTTCCTTCCAACGTTGTCCTTACTGTCTCTACCACCACCACTTTACCCTGTCGTACAGTACAGGGTACACTACAGACTACACGCTGTATGCCTATCATAGCCTTCGATGTTCACTGAAGTGTTCATCTGTGTGTTCCCACAGTGCCCAGCAGAATGTGGAGCATAAAACAGGTCAGCATTATCTCTTCGCCTCTTTTTCAGAAGCTGCTCAACCCTCTTAATACTCCTTCAAGACATACGTTCATTAGTAACTAATATTCTGGTCAACATAGACAATCCCTATGTTCTCCCTAGCCTCAAGCCACGCTGCCATTACTAATTCCGTCTAAGTCTTGCCCCCAAATACAGAGTCCATATCTCGCCCATTCAAGCATTTTAGTTAGTTGCAACTCAAAGTCTCTCAAAAATCTGTTAAGTCCCAATCCCATTTCCCTATTTTTTAGTGCAACTCTTTATACCCATCCCAGTTAAATTGCTTCTTCGTCCTCCATCCAAGACAGCAGCCTGTTGATAGAGGTGTTTCGAAGCACGCGTCTACGGTTTGACAGAAGTCTCTTTGATTTTTCATTTGGGTGGTAACAGGAAAAGGAAACCAAATATCTTCAGCCATGGGGAAAAGGGGCCTCCAGGAGGCTGTCCCTGGCCCTGGGTCTCCATGGAGAAGCCACAGGTGCTAATGGAGGTTTGACTGCCTACGCAGTTTGTGCTCTTTTTCTCCCAGAGGCTCCCGGAGAGTCTCCCGCCTACCATGGGCCTCTTCAGCTCTCCCGTAGCGTGGACCCTGGGGGCAGTGGCCCCTCAACGAGGGGGCGGGGGATCCATCCCCGCTTAGCCCGCGCCTGCAGCGCCTTCCCTGTGGGGCTCCCCTCCCCCACCACTGAGCCCCGGTTGCTGCGAGCCACGCGTGGGCACCGACCCCTCCCCGCCCGGCCGGGCTGTGCAGAGCGGGCGGGCTCGGGGTGGCGCTGGCTGGGCGTGGGCAGGCGCGGAAGGAGGTCTGCCAGGACCGGACCGGCCCGATCGGCCCGGGGCTGCATCCCTGTGCACCCGCGGCGGGAAGGTGGCCCCACCACCCCGGCGCTGGCCCGGAGCCTTGGGGCCCATAGTGGGCCGGTCCGTACCTGGGCTTGAAGTCGCGGTTGTAAATCGCCCGCAGCCGCTCGCGATCTGTCTCCAGGTCCAGTCCCCGTTCGGCCAGGAAACTCTCGAACCTCTGGCCAGCCTCCCGGAGCTTTCGGCAGCTGAACTTGCTGGGCATCGCGGCGGCGGCTGCGGCCCAGGCAGGAGGGTCCGTGGAAATGAAACTGAAAGTCGCCGCCGCGGTTTAGAGTTGGCTGCTCTGGGGTGAGGGTGCAAAGGGGAAAAGCCCCCTACCTCTGACGTCTGCTCCTGCCAGCCACAGTTTCCCCGCCAGCCACCCCTCCTCCGTCCTTCTCCTACCTGAGCCTTCCTTTCGGGCTCTTCGTCCTATCCCCTCCCCCTCTTCGCATTAACTCTTTCCTAAGGAGTCTGACCCCTCCCTCAGGGCCCTCCCCTTACCCCAAGCTCCCTCCCCTGGCTGGTAGCCAGGATCCGAACGTGGCTATCGCCTGGGGCCCCCTAAACAGCCGGGAGGACCTTGGAGTCTTAACTAGGGCTACTCCCACGCCCACTCTCCAGAGCCTCGGAACTTAGTGAAGAGCAGCAGAGCAAAGGGCAGGGCCCCGGACACGGGTCGGCTGCAGCTGGACTGGGGCCGCTCGTCCAGCACCTCCCCCAGACTGCCAGGGACATAAGCCAGTGAGGAAGCGAGCGGCACGCCCCCTCCCCCATTTCCCTGCTCTGGCTTTCCGACACAGAGAGGAAGGCTGGAGTCAAAGTTGAGGGGTGAAGGGCGAGCAAGTGTCTCTCTAGATAAAGGTGTGTGCGTGTGGGAGAGAAGGACAAGAGCTGCTGCCAAGAACTAGTCCTTACTTTTCTGGGCCACACAGGCTTCAATATTTCAAGGCTGGAGATTCATGCCCTTGAGCCATGTATTTGGGCTCCTAATTGCACTTCGGTTAGTGTTACTCATTGCTACTTGTTAGCGGTAAATCAGGGTTGTTCAGTAGTCAAAATATAATTAGCACCCCGAGAACAAGGTACAGTTATGTTTGGCAAAAAATGGTTAACAGCGGCTGCATTAGAAAAAAGAATTAAGACCAATGTGCTTAGACAAACTAAAGGGGGTGGGGCTACCACAAAACAACAAGCCTCTGCACCTATTTATCCCGGGAATGAAATAGATAGCAAGAAAGATTGAATGTACCAGAGTTCCAGACGTACCAAAGCTTCTGCTGTTCTCCAAAGTGGTTCCCCACAGGAGGCCACACAGTCTAACTTACTGTAGGGAATGCCCCAAACAGGGTCAAGCTCCTGCTGGGTTAACTCTGTACCTCCCGGCCAACCACCAAGAAGGCCAGGAAAAACAGGCCTTAGCAACAGGAAGTGCCATGTGAGCAAGAATCAAGGCTACAGGGGTGGGGAAATGGAGCAAGGGAAAATTTCACGTCCTAGAAATCGATTATGTGAACTAGAGAAAAAAACCAGGAGAGTAGCCAGACGATGCCACTGTCACACCTCCCCTGTCCCTTTTTACTTAGGAAGCCCCAGAGGAAGAAAGATAACAGACTCCTAAAAATTGTTGCTAGTTGAGGGGGGAGGGGAGCATGGTGGCCCAAGCCTGTAAGCCTACTTCTTGGGAGGCTGACGCAGGGCAGCTATGAATTTTCACAACTTTGGGCTACATAGGAGGATGCTCTCAAAAACAAAATCCAAACTGCAGTTGCTTACTAATTCAAAATCCTAGTGTCTATCCTTGATGACTACAATAAATATGCCTTTTAGGCATATAGAAATAGCTTAGGAAAAAGCTGTCTGGCTATTTTCTTACAATAGCTTAAGTAGTTAGGAACTCCAATTCATCCAAGGTTCCACCTGATAACCAGAATCCCGTGGCATCATTTACTCAAGATAACCAGACCCAGGCTCCAGAGAGATAGTTCAGCGGTTAAGAGCACTGGCTGCTCTTCTAGAGGTACTAAGTTCAATTCCTAGCAACCATATGGTGGCTCACAACCATCTCATAATGAGATCTGGTGCCCTCTTCTGGCCTGCAGAACACTGTATACATAATATATAATAAATAAATCTTAAAAAAAAAAGACAACCAGACACATGACTGAGTAAGCAGATACCCCCACAATTCCTAACTAAGTCATTTCTCTACCAACGTCTTAAAACTGTGCTCATCACATTACCAAGTCTGACTGGCCAATTTGGCCACCCGAGGATCTCAGCCCTTTCTCTGCTCAGGCCCATCTCCTGAACACAGGTAGTTGTCTATGTAAAAAACGCGGGTAAGCATTTGATGGGGAGTGGCTCTGGTTTCAATGGGGCCACTCTACACGTCTCTGGAAGGCTCTGCTTTGAAAGTTGCTGTTTTCATGGGCACAGTTCTAGATGTCTTGAATGGCTCGTCCGCACCCATCGAAAATCAGCTCAGCAATTTCCAGAAGCTTTCATTGCATCTCATCTCAGCTTCCAAGTAGGAAGGTTGATTGCACAGAGTCAGACCCACAACAGCAGCATGCTGGAAGTCACAGCTTCTCAGGGCAGCTTTGTATTTTCTTAACTTTTTTTTTTGTAGATCAGACTGGCCTTGAACTCAGAGATCCTGCCTGCCTCTGTTGGGACTAAAGGCTTGCACCACCATTGTAAGCTGTTTGCTTAATACTCAGTTCTTTAGGTTCTAGAAATCATCATTTGAATAGTCTCTATCCTTTGTGTTCAAATTAGATTATACTCCCTAAGGCTACTGGAAACTTGTCTGAAACTAAAGTACTGAAATTGATTAGTCTACCACAGACCAAGGGAAAGGCCATACCAGATGCAGTTGGTCTTCATAAGAGCATAGGTTTGCAAGTTTAAAGGGAATCCACAGAGCAGCAGGAAAGAGGTGTCTGTGTCCATGTCCCCAGCTGAGACAAAGCACTGTGACACTGCCTCCTTGCTTTAGCATGTCACGGCTTTTGCCCTTCTGTGCTTTTTTTCACCATTTTACTGCTTAAAAATGGCTCCCATGGGTAACGTTGAAATGTGGTTTAATATTCTTAAGCACAGAAAGCTTTATAGAGAATGTTGTTACATAGCTTCATTCATCTCAACTATGACAGGATTGTTAAGTTAGATTGTCTCAAAAGAAACAAAAGTTTCATTGACTAATTCAACGTTCACAGTGACTTTATACCAACAGCACTGCCCTGAATGGTGAGAGGTGCATATTTTTACGCGTAACTCCCCCATCCACCCCCCAGGACGGGGCGACAGTGATGTTATGCTCCAGGACCACCAGTCTCGGAATGCTTTGTGATACCTTGGATTTGAAGAGGTATGCAACTGGTTCCTGTCCTCGGAAGGGATGTGCTATTATATACACCATGTTAATAGGTGGATTTAACAACAGCTACCGTCCAGTTTTATTCTGTATTTACTAATCTTTTCTTTCTTTGCTTTTCATTGGTGGACTGTTGAGAAACAAGAAGCTGGTCATAGGCAGGCGGTGGTGGCGTACGCCTTTAAACTCGGGAGGCAGAGGCAGGCAGATCTCTGTGAGTTCGAGGCCAGCCTGGTCTACAAGGGCTAATTCCGGGATAGGAACCAAAAAGCTATGGAGAAATCCTGTCTCGAAAAAAAAAAAAAAAAAAAGAAGCTGGTCATGGTCATCAGGTCTACTAGGACTGGGCTTGGTGATATAAACAGAAGAGCGAAACAGATGTCAAGCTGAAGGCAGCCTAGGCTACACAGCAAGACCGTCTCTTACAAACACAACACAAGGCCCCATCTGTAAATTATAAGATGGCACTCAGATGTATAAATCTGGAGAGAATATGTCAAATATCCCATGAATAAATAAGTCTAGCACCAAAATTCCAGAAACAAGGCACTAGGTTCGGGCAATGAAGGGAGGGACAACCAGAGGTTCGGGGCCAAACAGGAGAGGTTTCACAGAAAACCCGTCCTCTGTCTACAACAGCACAGGCTGATCTCTACAGCACGATAAAATGAAGCAACTACCCTGTTGGAAGTCAGGTTTACTGAGGACCTGGCAAGGTGTTGACTTCCTCTTGTTTATCAAGTAACAGAACTGTTAAGTATAAAGACCAGAGGACAACTTTTGGAAGTTGGCTCTTTTCTTCAATCATGTGGGTCCTGGGAACAAACTCGGGCCATGGACTCACGGCAGGGACGACTTGCTGAACCAAGGTGGTAACCTTGCCAACTCCCAAGCTCTGTTTCCTAAGTCTTCCTGGAATAAAGAAATCAATGGAAAGAACTTGGGAAGGCTAATAGGGGCAACACATTAAGGTCAAGAATATTTTAATGTTCACAACAATAGAGCACAGTTAAATGCCCCCCACGGAAGGGATCTCAGTGGGTGCAGCGGAATGAATCAAGATAAAAATCAGCAGCTAAGACAGACTTGGAGGAGAGGAAAACATTTAAGGTGAAGCCAATGTAAAAGAGTACTCAGGCTTAAGCTGCAGGAATCCTTCTAATCTGACCTCCTGCCTAGTGACTGCAATCATATTCAGGCCCTGTTCTTTCATAACCAGATTTTTTTTGACATTGATGGAAGTCCCAAACAAAATCTTTGAGTCATTGGTAGCTTCTGAGTGGAGAGTGGTAAAACTTAGACTTTTGTTTTTTTAATACAACTCCTAGCATTTATTTTCATTTGTGCTTTTTCCTTTTTCTGTGTTTTTTTTTTTTTTCTTTTTTTTGGACAGGGTTTTTCCGTGTAGTCCTGGGACTCAGTCTTAGACCAGGCTGGCTTTGAACTCAGAAATCTGCCTGTCTCTGCATCCCAAATGCTGGGATCAAAGGTATGTACCACCAAGCCCGGACTCCCTAGGAGCTATTTTTATTTTATTTTTTTTTAAATTTACTTATTATGTATATAGTGTTCTGGGCACCAGATCTTATTACAGACGGCTGTGAGCCACCATGTGGTTGCTGGGAATTGAACTCAGGACCTCCGGAACAGCAGTCAGTTCTCTTAACCTCTGAGCCATCTCTCCAGCCCTAAGAGCTATTTTAAAAAAATGTTTGTGTATATGCACATGTGTGCGATTGCCCAGAAGCCAGAAAAGGGTGTTACAAGTGGTTGAGTGCTGGAAACAGGACTTGGGTCTTCTGGAGGTCAGAATTGTAACAGCTGAGTCCTCTCTCTGCAACCCCTCCATGCTCCACCCCCACCTTTTTTCTTGGAAATGGCCCTGTCCAGTCGTTTAGACTGACCTGAAACTCACTGTGTAGCCCTGTCTGGCTTCAAGCTCCCAGCAGTCTTCCTGTCTCAGAGACTTTACTCACACCTAAAAAGGCTGCTCTTTACAAGTCTTTGCATATTTACTGAGTCCATAGTAGTTGGAAATAGGACACAATTTAAGAAACCCTGAAGATTCTCAACAAATTAATTGATTATAGTTGAATATCTTACTTTGAGAACAAAGCCTTGATAGGACAGAAAGGACAAACACAATTTTAGAATAAAACAGGTGTATTTCTATTGGACTACCTGATACAGAAGATAGTGTGGCATGGATGGATAGTATCAATGACAAATAATACAAATATATTTTATTTGAAATAAACAAAAATGCTTACACAGCTTTCATCCGCAAACAAACTCCTGCTTGACTGTATTACTAAGCAAAAAACAAAGCTGAAGCAAACACCCTTCTGTTTTGACTTGTGTTTGGAGACAGGTAGGAAGACACTACTTGGTTTTTTAAAAAATTGACCTTCCCCTAAGGCATGGTCATAGAAATGTAAACAATGTAAATGAGTCCACCATTACCAGTTGTCATAGGTCACATCACATTACCTGTGTGTTCTGAAATCACACATGCATACCTCCAACATACCTGGGAAGATAGCTATATCACAGTTACAGGATGATGGAGAAAGAGTAATTTGGAATGAGTTTTACATCTCGTTTAGTAGGAGAAAGCACTAGCATTCTCTGAAATCCAGGTGATGGCAGACAGACACTGCCTAGGAGTTCACTTTGACTTTGGTTCATTCCAGCTTTGTGGGTAACATAGCCGTTTGATCCTCTGCTTACAGAACAAGCCTGCCAGAGAACATTGAAATACAGCTACCCACTATCCCTTCAGCACCTGTGGTTTTCAAGTTTTATACTCTACTACATCCACAGTATGTCACCAGTTCTTGAATATTAAACAGAAATACAAATGGGCAAAACTCGTCTAAAAAAGCTGACATCTGTTGAGGCATTCCTGCAGGTATTGCCACTGACAGGAAAGTGGACCGAGGAGAGACAGAATGAAAACTTGGTGCAGCCAGACTTGGTCAGACAGAATCAAGACTTCTACAATCTGATCCTGTGTTTTAATTTTTTCACACATTTAAACATAGTAGAACTTTGGAAAAAAAGTCTCCACATGACAATTCTCAAAACAATGCTTCAGGGCTTGCTACATCAAAATTCCCTTGCCAAATAGTAAAGCACCTGTGTCTTTACAATAAGAATGAGTTTTAGTGACTGACAAACATAGGGCTGAGGCCTAGAAAGGAAGGATATGTAATAGACATAAGTTCTACTCACTGAGAGACAAGCCCAGGACTAGGGCCTAAACAATGTTCAGACTATTGTGTGTGGGAAGGGGTGGGGCTTCAGTTGGAGGTTGGTCCCTAATAGAATAGCAAAGGATCACCAGGTTGTTTGATCCTGTCATTCCATCATTCCAGGTGATCAGGCATTTCTTTCCATTAAAGAAAATAGGCCCATGTGATTGACTGACAATCCTGGTTTTCGCCAATGCATTCTCTAAGCTGCACTTCCCGCAGACATCTATGGCTACAATGGGAGTATATGGGAGGAGACGAGAGAATGAAAATTAACGTTCATGTGCAGGGGATGTGGTTCAAGTCTTTGGATTTAAAAATAAGTTCCCAGAGAAGCTGCTGCCATGGAATATTCAAGAAACTTCCTTTGCCTCCCAACATGGATCCAAAAAGCCCCAATCCAAATGTATGAAAACTATAATTGTGAGATGCTATAAACAATCAAAGCAGTCAGACAGAGGAGTGTGTCGTCCACTTAGTTACAGTTCATAACATAGCCTCTTTAGCAACTGGTGGATCAGTAAAAGCCACCGAAGCACTGGAATTGCTTTAAAGCATGGGGTAAAAAGTACTGACCAAATACTCTGTAAAAACCAGCAACAGGACGTCATGGCTGGGAAATTTTCTAAACAGTAAAATGACTTCAGGATAGATCTCTTTGACATTAAATGTAGCAGAATTAAAAAAAAAAAGATTTACAAGTAGATATAGTGATAACAGAAAATTACAAGGCAGAGAACACACACACACACAAAAGAATCAAGACAGTGCTGTAGGCTCAACAGTATTCCATGAGGCTAGAAGATCTGTTAACTTTGTTAACTAGCAAAATATCACTCTTGTTTGTTTATAAATCACTTATTGATCATATAACCACACCATGTTGAATCCTTTTCTTTCTTTGTACTGGAGACTCCTACAGTTGGCCTTTAAGCATTTTGCATTTCTTTGCCAATCTTGTAACTGAGTATCTTGTTCCAGTCGATTTTGGTGCGGGTAACTGGAAGCTGCCGGCGCAAGGCCTTGAACGTGGTGTCTGACATTGTCTGATAGTTTTCACTAATTGCTGTCTGCAATAGATAATTGATGATGAGTTGTTTGTAAACAGGAAGGTAATCAGACAAAGGGCATGCTAGAAAGGACACAGGAAAACATGTATGCTGAGCTCCACTTCAATCTTTTTATTTTTTATTTTTTGGTTTTTCGAGACAGGGTTTCTCTGTGGTTTTGGAGCCTATCCTGGAACTAGCTCTTGTAGACCAGGCTGGTCTCGAACTCACAGAGATCCGCCTGCCTCTGCCTCCCAAGTACTGGGATTTCCACTTCAATCTTAAAAGCAAATCAAACTCATCTGTAGTCCTGGTACATGGCTGCAGTCTCCTAATTGTAAGCAGAATGACAAACTGCAGGGTCTGTAGTCTCACACGTAGCAGTGCCCAACAGTGCATGTTCTTACGTTAAAGGATACAAAGGATTGAACAAAATCACAGAAAAAAATCACTTCCAAATCTTCTTACCTGATACTCATTTTCTGCACTCTCTATGATTTTAATAAACTCCTTGGCAGTTTGGACTTCATTCTAATGAAATAAAAGAGGGGAATAATATTTTCTAAAAATGGGTAAGCGATAAAAAGACACAGAAAAGCCCACCCCATGAACTGACACTTGTACAATGATCCTAGCTTGTGCACATTCTCTCTTCTTAATCCTAAGACAACACTGTGAAGTGGATATGCTATTATCAGCATGTTCATTTGGCAGATGACAAAACAGAACCTTAAGTGACCTGACCAAAATTAGACAGCTTATGAATAATAATGAAAGGACCTAGGGTTTGGTGGCTCAGCAGGAAAAGATGCTTGCCCTCAAGTCTGACAACCCGAGTTCAACAACTAGAACCTTCACAGTGGTAGAAAAACTCTGACTTCCAAAGGCTGACCTCTGTATAAATGGCATGGCACACCACCCTCAAAGAAATTACTGTATCAATAATAGAAAAAAGGACATGACTAAATCTAGGACTTTGCCATAAGAATCAATGTTCTCTCCATTTTACTATTAAATAATCCCCAAACATAGCATCCTATCTTGAAATTATTTGCATGTGCAGTACTTCAGACTGAACCTTATGCATATTAGGCAAACACTCTACTGCTGAGCTGTATCCTCAGCCTTCTTTTCCTGTTTTGTCTCACCCCTCCCCGAGACAGGGTTTCACTGTATAGCCTTGACTGGCCTGGCTGTCCTGGAACTCACTCTGTAGATCACGCTAGCCACCAACTCATAGAGATCCTCTTGCCTCTGCCTCCTGGGTGCTGGGATTAAACGTGTGTACCACCACAACCCGGGATGTTTTCTTTTTTTGACATAAGGTCTTTTGTATTGCAACAGGCACTGACTTGCTGTGTGGCCGAGGATAACTTTAATGTCCAATTCTCTTGCCTTCGTCTTTCAAGTACTAACTAGTACTACAGGTATACACCACCACACTCAGCTTCTCAGCCCCCTTTCCAGATTTATTTTTTTATTTATGTGTATATGCGTGTGTGCATATTTGCTCTCAGAGGCCAAATGAAGAGGTCTCTGGAGCTGGAGTTACAGGTGGCTGCAAACCACTACTATGGATGCTGGGAACTAAACTGTGATCCTCTTTTAGAGTCATCTTTCCCTACCCCATCTCCTCTCAGAAAGTCCTTTAAAAAGTTTAAGACAGGACCTCATTGCAAACTTCTACGCTGAGGCAGGCCTTGAACTTATTTTTTTCTAAAGACTTATTTTATTTTTAATTATGTACAGATGTCTGTATCTGTATGTAGGCTTATACATAGCTGAGTGCAGGTTCCTGCAGAATCGTGTTGGGTCCCTTGGAGCCAGAATTACAGGGACCCTAACCATTGAACTATCTATCCAGCCTGGCCTTGAACTTTTCTGTCTTCTTGCTTTAGGTTTATTAATAGCTGGGCTTACAGGTACAGATATGGCTAACATACCTGGCTTCTGCCTTGAAACCTTTTTCTTTTGTTACAAGGACAGTCTCACATATCTTGGGCTAGCCTCGAACTCGAGTTATATTTTGAGAGATCCTCACTAAGTTGCCAAGGCTGACCTTGAAGTTCTTCTATAGTTCAGGATGACCTGTTAAAATGTTTTGAGACAAGGTCTCCTATTGCCAAGGCTAGCCTTGAACTTCTGATATTCCTGCTTCTACTTCCCAAATGCTGAAATTATAGAACTGTGCCAACATGCCAGACAGCTGTTGCGCACGCTTTAATCCCAGCACCTGGGAGGCAGAGGCAGGTGGACCTTTGTGAGTTTGAGGCCAGCTTGGTCTACAGAGCTAGCTCCAGGGCAGCTAGGGCTGTTACACTGAAAAACCCTGTCTTGAAAAACCAAAAAAGTAAGAACTATGTCAAGATGATTTTTAATTAAATATTTTAACTTTACTGAATTTTCATTATTTTATCAGAGATAATATCTCATGTTGTAGTCTGTACCAGTCTTGAACTAACAACAATCTTTCTGCCTCAGTCTTTGAGTGTGAAGATTACAGGTATTCCCTGCCATGCCGACTAGCTTTTTATCTCTCCATCCATCCATCCATCCATCCATCCATCCATCCATCCATCCATCCATCCATCCATCCACCCACCCACCCACCCACACACCTATCCACCTATTGGGTTTTCAAGGCAGGGTTTCTCTGTAGCTTTGGAGCCTGTCCTGGAGTTTGCTCTGATCCACCTATAAATGCGGTTAACTCAGCAGTAGAGAGGTAGAGGCAGGAGAAATAGAAGTTAAGGTCATCAATGGCTACAAACAAGTTCAGAGACAAACTAGGATACACAAGAACCTGTCTCAAACAAAACATCCCCCCAAAACAAAAAGGTTGTTTGAGAACATGACAACTATGTTTTTAGTCAAAGACTTTAACCAGTAAAGATCCCTGGTAATAAGAGGCACTGACATAAATTGTTCAAATCTGCACAGATGTCTGTCAGGTGCAAAGCCAGTTTTCTAAAAAAGACAAGCAAGGTTGATATCCCAGACTGCATACTCACAGAAACAGTGACTGAATCCTGTACATCTTTATGACTGACCAACTGAACATTGCCATCTTCATAGTAATGAACCTGTGAGAGATAATATTTGAGAAGGGTTATGCATAGTTCATGCAGAAATGTATGTAGTGCTGAGGGAACAATTTTTAACAACTCCGAATAAATAATATGATCAATGACAATTCACAATGGTATGAAAATTCATGAAAATAGTATCAAAAATATTTTGAAGAGATTTCTAAGTTTAACAAACATGCTTGCTCCATTATAGGCACTGGACTATACATGACGATACAAATGCAACACTGACATTCTATTTCTTTTGAAACAGAGTCCGGCTGGTCTGGAATTTGAGGCAATCATACAAATCACACAGCATCTCCCAAGTGCTGGGATTATAAGTGGTGAGCCACAAGTGACAAGATCCCATTCTAACAGTATCAAAATAATTAAAATGAAAATCACTGAGCACCAGATTTTATCCATGAAAATCAAGAACTCGTAATGAACCCTAGTACCTAACTGAGATATTTTCCCTTTTGCATAATTACTAATATTGGCAAGTAAACCACACTGTGTTCAGGAAAAGCTTAAAGGCTAAAGAGAGGACTGAAAACCAAAAGTTTATTCGTAAGTCACAAAAATGAGGAGCTGAGGAGATGGTGCAGTGGCTAAGAACATTTGCTGCTCTTGTAGACGACCCAGGTTCCATTCCCAGCATCCACATGGCAGGTCAGAACCACTCATAAATTTATTTATAGGCAATCTGATATCCTCTTCTGACCTCCTTGGACACCAGGAACACAACAAGGTACAGAGACACACATGCTGGTAAAATACCCATACACACAAAGTAAAAATAATATTTTATTTTATTTTTTTTTGGTTTTTCGAGACAGGGTTTCTCTGTGGTTTTGGAGCCTGTCCTGGAACTAGCTCTTGTAGACCAGGCTGGTCTCGAACTCACAGAGATCCACCTGCCTCTGCCTCCCAAGTGCTGGGATTAAAGGTGTGCGCCACCACCGCCCGGCCCTAAAAATAATATTTTAAAAATTACAAAAATAAGTGTTGGGTTATTGAGATGGTTCAGTGGGTAAAAACTCTTGCTTTAAGCCTGATGACTTGAGGTCAATCCCTGGAACTACATGGTGGAAGGAGAGAACCAGCTCCCTCGTGTTGTTCTCTGGCTTCCTTGGATGCACTATGACACATCTCCCACCCCTTCCCTATAAATACATGTAAAAAGTTGTATGATGGAAGCATTTTTGTAGCTACAGATGTAGCTTAGTGGTAGAGCGTTTGCCTCCCAGATTTGCTCTCTAGCCCCACAACACAAAACAGCAACACAGTCTGAATATGTAAGGTAAAGTGATAAGCTACAATCAAAAATCAGTTTTCAAGAGGGAAGAATATAAGTCATACCAGTAGATCTAAGACTTGCAAGGCTCGGAGATTTGGGCAAGTTACAAGATTCATTTAACTCTCTTAAAAGGACTACAAACTGGCCATGCAGAACAGGATTAGGGAACCTACTTGTAAAATGGAAAACAAAACCCCAAAACTGAAGAAGGTCTTGAACATAAGAGTGGTGCCCTCAGTAGACAAGATGGAGTCACCCAGCAAGGGGCTAAGCATCAGAATGGAGCATACTGGTTTAGTTGAGGGAAGGACAAAGACCTCACTATATGAACAGATGTGAAACAAATGTATCAACAGACTCAACTACCAAGTTGAAGCTAAATGGTAAAGAGGGCAAAGACCTTAAGAGCCAAATCAAGAATTCAAACTTTATCTTATTAGAGGTGATGAGAAGTGTCCAGATGTCTTTTTCTTCACTTAGTGCTATGGACTGAATGCTGGAGTCCTCCCCAAATCCAACAATAGCATTAGATAGAAAACACATCATCAGGGGTGGGCGGGCTCTGAGTTCAGTCTCATCCTACTTTCAGTTTGCTCTTTTGCTTTTTGCCTGAGGTTGAGAATGTGATCTCTAAGCTTCCTGCTCCAGCGGCCATGTCACTTGCTACTCTGCCTCTCTGTTATGACTCTTCCCCCTCAGGACCATAGGCTTTCTTCTGTAAACTGCCTATGGTCATAGTGTTTTACTGTGTCAAAAGAAAAACACCTTATACAAGTGGGAACTATTAACTTGCTGTTTATAAATTACCCAATCAGAAGGATTTTGTTACAGCTATCTAAATAGAATCTTTACTCCTGCACACACTTGAGCAAAAAGGCATCTTTGCTTATTTCCTTTTCAAGCCCATCATTGCTGCTTCTGCCTGCCTTGGTCTGCCTGCAGCTGAAGATCAACAATTGTTTTTTTCTTATCTAGTCCTAAGGATTAAACATAGGACTTCCCACATGTTAAGTAAGCACCCTGTCAAAGACCTACAATGCAAGGTCAGACATGTTTTCAGAGCTAAAGTAGAAAAGGCAGGTATGGTGGTAACGTGTATGAATGAGCTGAAGCAAAAGGACTGCTGCCAAGACGGACTAGACAGTGAATTCGGGGTCAACATGGGCTACAGAGTGAAATTCTACCCCAAAACAACAACAAAAAAGAATATGTAAGCCGGGCGGTGGTGGCGCACGCCTTTAATCCCAGCACTCGGGAGGCAGAGGCAGGCGGATCTCTGTGAGTTCGAGACCAGCCTGGTCTACAAGAGCTAGTTCCAGGACAGGCTCCAAAACCACAGAGAAACCCTGTCTCGAAAAACCAAAAAAAAAAAAAAAAAAGAATATGTAACTAGTTTGAACTTCTGTCACAGTTCTTTTAAATTTTAATTTCTTTTTTCTTTTGACAAAGTCTCACTCTATACTTCCTACCTCAGCCTCCTAAATAGGTAGAATTATAGGTCTGGGCCATGATAATCTGTTATGCTTCTTAAGAATTACAACATGGGGGGCTGGAGAGATGGCTAGCCTGGTCTACAGAGCAAGTTCTAAAATGGCCAGGGACACATAGGGAAACCCTGTCTTGAAAAACAAAAACAGAAACAACAACAAGAATGGAAAAGAAGGGCAGTGAGCTTCAATGTTACAAACTCAAATGAAAATCTGAAAAACACCAATTTTATGAACATGTTATACCATGTTATACCAACGACATGACTTTAGATTCAACTTAAAGTCTACTTGCTCTAAAGCCGAACCATCTCCACAATTCAGTTACTAACGAAACAAAACTAAAACACAACAAAGTCACACTGACTATATAAACTTCAATGTGCCTGCTATTAATTTAAGTCTTTAAAAATGATTACTTCTCAGAATGACACTTTTATCTATAGAATAACAAATTTGACAATGGAAAATATAAAAGGTAAGTATCCAGATAACTTTTCCAAATAATGTTCAACATATATGACTTTCACCTTATTTTAAATCAAATCATTTATTGAGTGCATATGTGTTCATGTATGGAGGTCAAAGGACAGCTTGCAGTAGTCAGTTCTCGTTCCCATCATCTGGGAACTGGGTAGTAAATGCAGGCCATCAGACTGGAGAGCAGATGCCTTTATCTGCGGACCATCTTGCTAGTCCTTATTTTGACTATTGAGAGGAAAGTAAATGGCAGGCCCAGCTCCTAGAACTTGGGAGGACAAGGCAGGAGATTGGGTATATGTGACACTCTGTCTCAAGTTAGAAAGAAAAACAAGCCATGTAGTGGCACAGGCCAGTTATTCTCAGCATTTTGGAAGTGGAAGCAGGAGGACAGGTATTCAAGGCTCACAATTGCTCTTAGAAGAAAACAAGACACTTGGGAGGCAGAGGCAGGCGGATCTCTGTGAGTTCGAGACCAGCCTGGTCTACAAGAGCTAGTTCCAGGACAGGCTCCAAAACCACAGAGAAACCCTGTCTCGAAAAACCAAAAAAAAAAAAAAAAAAAAAAAAAAAAAAAAAAAAAAAAAAAAAAAAAAAGAAAAGAAAGAAAACAAGAGACCCTGTCTTAAAACCAAAACAATCCCAAAACTCAGTGCTGAAAATTTTGCTTAGTGGCAGAGAGCTTTTTTAGCACCCAGAGTTTCATCCCAAGCATACAAATAAATCCTAGTTGGTGGTCAATGCCTACATCCCAAGAGGATGAGGCAGGAGGATCACTTCAAAGTTATCTTAAGCTATAAAAGAGCAAGTTCGGTGGTGGCGCACGCCTTTAATCCCAGCACTTGGGAGGCAGAGGCAGGCGGATCTCTGTGAGTTTGAGACCAGCCTGGTCTACAAGAGCTAGTTCCAGGACAGGCTCCAAAACCACAGAGAAACCCTGTCTCGAAAAACCAAAAAAGAGCAAGTTCAAGGCCAGCCCGGGTGCTACAAGTAACCCTGTCTCAAAAAGACAGCAAACAAAAACATAAGCATAAACAAAGAGGTGTTAGACCTTTATATAAAATTTTGTCAGGAATCGTCACTCTGTGCATGTTCTAACTATAGGTTTGCACTGGAAAAGACAGACCACAAATTACTATTTCTGTCTGAAAAAGAAATATATTTACATAAATATATAGCAATTTGCCTGGTTAAAGATAGTTATAAAAAGTCTGAAGTATTAGGCCACATTGTGGATTTGATTGTCAAAACCAGAAAGATAGCTTTGTTATTTTTAGTTGGGCTCTCCATGAAGAAGGCCCCAGGAAAAAGATGTGAGGGGAAGTAGCTAGCATATTTGTGAGGTAATCTCTTAGGAAGCACTAGCAAGAAACTAGTGAAACTAGAGGAAGTTTTGCAAGGATACTGCTGGGCCGGCTGCAGCTGTGGGCACCAATCTCTGCTGCCAGAACATGCCCAGTATTATTCTATTGTAGGGTACAGATTACCATATTTATCTATCAGCTCATAGAGTTCACTGAAGGTTATTCTCAGAGAAAAGACTCAGCATTTCTATCCTGTCTGTTTGAGCTGGAGTATGTTCCTGAGGTCAGAAAAGTAAAAATGTAGATAATAACATACATGTAGTAAAGATGAATGTCGTCAGCAACTGCATGTATGTAGTAGGCTTTACATGCTCCTTTTTTTGGTGCTGGGGACAGATCCTTGGCTAGTCCATGTTAGGTTAGCCCTCTACCAGTAGACTATGTACCTCTCCCGCAGGCATGCTTTTGTTTAAATCATACTTTGAAAATGTAACTCTTGCTAGTTTTTTTTATTAAAGGCAACACCAATATAGGTATGGTTAGATACTGATAGTATAATTTATCAGACTTATTTAGTCTGACCTCAGTTAGCAGGACTGAAAATAAACAACCTGAATTAGAGTGTCACATCTCTTCAAAGATACCAGGATAACCCACACAAATAGCAACCATCCAGCTTCCTCTGTCCTGACATCAGCATTAAAAATCTGCTCCACTTGACTACTGATACTCCAGGAGATGACAGGATCAGGATGTTCTCTAGAACCTCTCTGCTTTAGTTTAAATTTAATCAAAACCTTTTCTGTTCTCTGTAAGTTCAAGGTCAGCCTGGACTACAGAACAAGTTCCAGGACAGCCAGGGCCACACACAGAGAAACCCTGTCTCAAACAAAACAAAACAAAACAAAACAATCTACTTTTTGTGTCAAAAAATAAAAGTTCAATAATAAAACTTTTTTTTTAATTATTTAACTTTATTTTATATGCATTGGTGTGAAGGTGTCAGATCCCCTGCAACTGGATTTTCAAACAGTTGTGAGCTGCCATGTGGGTGCTGGGAATTGAACCTGGGTCCTCTGGAAGAGCAGTCAGTGCTCTTAACCACCGAGCCATCACTCCAGCCCCAAAACTCTTTTTTTTTTTAAATATTTATTTATTTATTATGTATACAATATTCTGTCTGTGTGTATGCCTGCAGGCCAGAAGAGGGCACCAGACCCCATTACAGATGGTTGTGAGCCACCATGTGGTTGCTGGGAATTGAACTCAGGACCTTTGGAAGAGCAGACAATGCTCTTAACCTCTGAGCCATCTCTCCAGCCCCAAAACTCTTTTTTTTTTTTTGAAGATTTATTTATTATGTATACAGTGTTCTGCCTGCATGTATGCCTGCAGGCCTAAAAATCTTCTTAATTAAAAAAAAAAAAAAGGCCGGGCAGTGGTGGCGCACGCCTTTAATCCCAGGCAGAGGCAGGCGGATCTCTGTGAGTTCGAGACCAGCCTGGTCTACAAGAGCTAGTTCCAGGACAGGCTCCAAAACCACAGAGAAACTCTGTCTCGAAAAACCAAAAAAAAAAAAAAAAAAGGTAGTCTCTCTACATAGCCCTGGCTGGATGTCCTAGAACTCACTATGTAGACCAGGCTGGTCTGGAACTCACTGAGCACCACCACCCACCCAAACCCCTGATTAAAGGTGTGTGCCACCATGCCCGGTACCCAGTTCCCTCCTAACGTCTTAATACTCACTTACTTTATTCATTCCAAAAACTACTGTTTGATTATTCCTAAAAGACCTTGTTGTCCGTGAAGGAAAACAGTAACCCAGCAGTATGTGCTATACAGTCCTCCTCTGTCAACCCAGAAGAGCTCTCTTCTCAAGTAGCTCCCGGGAAGGAGGCTCCTACTTCCATTCCCTGCTACTGGCCTCTTTTTCACATCAATATATACTTTAGCGCTCTCTCCCCTCCTTGTGGTACTGGAATCAAACCCAGGGCCTTGCTCATCGTATGGAAGTGCTCTATTAGTCTTTATTTCTAATACCAGAATGAAGAGCAAATGACACCTTTATTTTAACCATCATCTATACATACATTGCCCTCTTACCTGAATCTTGAGCACTCCAACCACCTGGGCTGTAGGTGGTGTGATGGTGAACTTCCACTCTGACCTCCAACGACCATTCCTATAAAACACAGCATACACATGATGCTGCAGGATTAGCAGCAGGCACAAGAAAGAGGTGCTCTGACACAGAAGTTTGTGTGGTGGAGCTATTTTCAATGTGACAGACTCAATATTGTCAACAGAGGCAGAAACACCTGTTCTGATCATAGAAGGGTCTTCTCAAGTCAGGAGAGCCTGCTTCAGGTGCACTAAGTTGTACAATCAGCCCCGGGTATGGACAACCCCAACTCAAGGAAAACCGAACACTTTCAACTGCATACTTTGTGAATTACATACTTGCTGTGGGAATTAATTCAGCTAATAGCGTTTGGGGTACTGGCCCTTAGGGCATGGTGCTATGTGTGGACTGATACGCAGGGTAAAGAAATGTGCTTGCTTTCTTGGGAGGTCAAAGCAGAAGCAAGTTTATGTTGTTGTTTATATTTCCCTGGGGAGAGCGGCAACACACAGGAGCTGGTCCAGTGTTCTGTGTGTTTGTGGTTTTCCTTTGAATCCCATTTCCTTTGTATCTCCATAATAAAGGCAATTTGTAACTCTTGCAATAGCACTCATATTATCAGGCACCCAACATTTAACATTCCCTGTGGGAGGAATATCTCTTGACTGGCTGAGAATTATTCTAAGTAGGCACTGTGAAGGCAAATTTTTCCCTATCATTTTCTTATAAAGGTATAGTGAAGTCAGGCGGTGGTGGCGCATGCCTTTAATCCCAGCACTCGGGAGGCAGAGGCAGGCGGATCTCTGTGAGTTCGAGACCAGCCTGGTCTACAAGAGCTAGTTCTAGGACAGGCTCCAAAACCACAGAGAAACCCTGTCTCGAAAAACCAATAAATAAATAAATAAATAAATAAACAAATAAATAAAACAGCAACAATAAAGGTATAGTGAAGAAATTGTCTTTTAAGTCAATAACTATAATAGCCCATTCTTTAGATAACTGAGAAGGCAAAGGTATTCCAGGCTGTAGAGAGCCTGCAGGCTGAAATACTTTATTTATGGCTCTTAGGTCTGTCAGCATTCTCCATTTTCCAGATTTCTTTTTAATAACAAAAATAGAAGAATTACAAGGGCTAGTAGATTCTTTAATATGCCCAGCATTTAGCTGCTCCTGAACCAGCTGTTCTAAAGCCTGTAGCCACTTGAATTACATATTCTCACTCAGTATAATAAACAGTATTTTTCTTTTGTTTTTTTTTGTTTTGTTTTGTTTTTTGTTTTTTCAAGACAGGGTTTCTCTGGAACTCTGGTGCCTGTCCTGGAACTAGCTCTTGTAGATCAGGGTGACCTCAAACTCATAGTGATCTGCCTGCCTCTGCCTCCCAAGTGCTGGGATTAAAGGTATGCGTCAATACCACCCAGCTAGCAAACAGCATTTTTCAAAAAGAAACAATTATAAAAGTCTTAGAAATGAAGCCAGGACTGTTTGTTACAAAGAGAAACCCTGTCTTGAAAAAAAAAAAAAAAGTAAATAAAACTAAAACAACACACACACACACACACACACACACACACACACACGAGAAAAACAGTCTTAGAAATGGAAGGATTAAATCCTTAATTTTAAAGATGGAGAAATAAAGACTCTAAATCAAATAATCTATCCCAAGATAGTTTGAAAATAAAACCTCAGTCACTATTTTTTTTCCAATATAAATTATATACAAAAAGAACAGAACATCTATTTCTTACCAGAAGTTTTTGGGCTGAAACTGGTGGCTTTCAATACATGCAATAATGGTCTGTTGCCCATCTATAGTTTTAGCATAAACCTATTGGTGGGGGAAAAAAAGTTAAAAATGAAAAACATATTCACTCTATAATAAACTGTACAAAAGCAGAATGCTAAACTGAAATCTTTGAAGGGAGCAGAGTGAGAACATGCTTATAACACAGGCCTTCCTGGGATATGAACACAGTAAATCCTAGGAGGCTACTGCTTCTGACTTATCACTCTGTAAGATACCATTTAGGCTGGGCCTCACAAAATATGTGCATTTCTGACAGGCAGAGAACAAGGCTAAAGACAAGTCAACAGTTCAGTCAGGAAACCAAGAACATGCAAACTGGCAACCGGTCCTGCAGGTTAGCAGAGCTGTGTGAGATGTACTAGCGGGAGAAGAAAACAGAAAAAGGGAGATTAAATAGAAGGTAAAAAGTTTACACTGTATTCTACAAACAAGAGACAACAAAACAAGACCAGAATCATTATTTTGGGAGAAATATCAATACTGGTGCAGAAGATAAAAAGCTTAAGGTCAGTTAGGAAGCCACAAATTAACCTAGGCAATAAATAATCTAGGACACTGTGGATGAGAAGGGAAAGAAAGGGTATTACACAGAATGCAAATGCAATGATACAGTCAGAAGTTGTGCCGGCTAGTTTTATGTCAACTTGACACAAGCTGAAGTCATCTGTGAGGATAGAACTCCAATAAAGAAAATGTCTCCAGCCAGGCGGTGGTGGCGCACGCCTTTAATCCCAGCACTCGGGGGGCAGAGGCAGGCGGATCTCTGTGAGTTCGAGGTCAGCCTGGTCTGCAAGAGCTAGTTCCAGGACAGGAACCAAAAGCTACGGAGAAACCCTGTCTCGAAAAATCTGGAAAAAAAAAAAGTCTCCATAAGATTGGGCTGTAGGCAGGCTTTAGGGCATTTTCTTAATTAGTGATTGATGGAAGAGGGCCCTACCCATTGTGGGTGTTGCCATCCCTGAGCGGGTGGTTCTGATTTCTACAAGAAAGCCGGCTGAGCAAGTCATGGGAACAAGCAAGTAAGCAGCGCCCCTCCATGGCCTTTGTATCAGCTCCTTCCTCCAGGTTCTTGCCCTGCAGAGTTCCTGCCTTGACTTCCTCCAATGACAGACTATGATGCGGAAGGATAAACCAAACAAAGCCTTCCCTACTAAACTTGCTTTTAGTCATTGTGTTTCATCATAGCAGTGCTAATCCTAACTAAAACAGAAGTCTAGCTGTATGTTGTAATCAAAGGGCAAAGGGAAAAAGAAGTATTTCTACATCTCAATGATGTGGACCAATGTGGTGCCATCAGCAGATTGGGAAACCCAGATGAGAGTTTTAACTAGCATTTAGAAATATCAACTCTTAGAGTGGAAGTGATAGGGATGTGAATAGAAATGCAACCAACTATAATATGCAGATATTTTATATTATTGTGTACTGAGGTTTTTAAAATTTTTTTTCTACAGCTGGAGAAATGGTTCATGAGAGCATGTACTACTTCAGTAGAGGACCCAGGTTCAGTCTCCAGTATCCATATCAGGTGGCTCACAAACACTTGTAACTACAGGGGGTCAAATGCTTCAGGCTTGGGCTGGAGAGATGGCTCAGCAGTTAAGAACACTGACTGCTCTTCCGGAAGTCCTGAGTTCAATTCCCAGCAACCACATGGTGGCTCACCACCACCTGTAATGAGATCTGGTGCCCTCTTCTGGCCTGCAGGCATACATGCAGACAGAACACTGTATATATAATAAATAAATAATTTAAAAAAATACCTCTGGCTTCCAAGGGCACTTGTACTCACATACAACCTCTACCCTCATTTACATATATAATTAGAAATAATAAAAGGAAATCTTTTTAAAAGAACTTTTCATAAACTTATATTCCTTTAGAAATGATTTAGGGAAGTGACCATTACCACAAGAAAAGAAGTGATGTCTGGTGGCCAAAGCTTCAGAAGGATAAGATAAATGTAAGAAAAATGAGTCCCCAAAGCCGGGGAGGACCAGGTAGATACTTAACAGTAGAGAAGCCGTTGGAATAATGCTCTTTCACATAGGCTCTTAAAGCACTGTCACAGGATTCTCTCCAAGACTTCAAGCCTCCGTCCACATCTTCTGGCTGGGGGTCACTCGCTTCTTTCCGTAAATGATCAAACTTAAAGGAAATTTTGTGTCTTGGATCTAAAAATCTGCTATTACCAAGGTCACCGTGCTCTGTAATTAAGACCTTTCAGAGAAGAATTAAAATATGAGTAACTATAAAAAAAAGACAATTCTTGTCATGTTTTGCAAAAATATCCTAGGAAAGTTAACTTTTCATTTCTTTTCTTTTCCACATTGACTTTTAAATTATCATTTTTATTCTCATAAAAACACATTTATAGACAAACTTCTCCTCCTCCCAACAATACTCTATTTTTTTATTTCTATCTAATGTATTTTCCATGTGTTTATTTATTCCTAGCTACAATACCAACTTTAACGTATTCATTTTCACATATTTATGAAACTTTTCAGGGCCACTGTATTATTGTGAGCACTTAAGAAATACAGCTACATAGTTCATAAATGTATTAAATGAAATCTTTTTCTCATACCTATCTCCTAACTAGCAAATTCCTCAAATAACTTAAACTAGTACAAATTTAATGTCTCCTGGTATTTTTGCTAGATTTTCTTTCTTGGTAGCTCTCTGGAACCCAGGGGTTGTATATGCACAGCTTATAACTGAGTTACATATCAAGTCAATGGCATTCTTTTCTCTATTAAAAAACTACCTAGTTGTACCAGAAAGAGAAAGAATCTCTTAATATACAGACTACTTTAAAATCTAAGACATAAATATATTTGGCACCCAGTTTACTATCTGTTGATGATGTCTACATCTCTATCACCTGCCAACCACAGACTATCAGATTATTTAACTGTCTTAAGGAGCAGTTATTATTACCTGGTCATCATAGCCTTCTATCTTCACAGGTGTGAACTGATCCATGTTATACTGAGCAAATGCACTATTTAAAAAAAAAAGAATAGAAAAATTAAATAATATCTCCTGTTTATCAGTTTCTTAATCCAAAAACTTTGGATTTATCCTTAGCTTTTCTTGCTCTGACACTTGACATTCAATCCATCAGTTCTATGGTAAGTATGATCAAAGTCTGACCCCCCCATGTCTACTGTTTCTGCTCTAAATTACATCTATCTCTCAACTATTGTCTTGCTTCATCAGCCTCTACCCTTGCAGTTATCAGAATACATAGCTGGTGATCACTGTAAACCTTAAGTCTTACCATGTCGTTCTCTGCTTGATACTCTTAACAGTGCCATCTCACTCAAATGAAATTCCCTCTTCAATGTGATCTATAACACCCTACTTATACCAGAAAAGCTGGGCACCATCAGGGAATGGTTCTGTGGTTAGAAGCATTGGCGTCAAAATAATAGGAAAGAAGGTAAATCCTAGGCCAATCTAATGCATTATCTATGCATTATCTATATATTATGCATTATCTATTATATATGTATTTGGTTTTTCGAGACAGGGTTTCTCTGTAGCTTTGGTGCCCGTCCCAGAACTAGCTCTTGTAGACCAGGCAGGCCGCGAACTCCCAGAGATCCACCTGCCTCTGCCTCCCGAGTGCTGGGATTAAAGGCGTGCGCCACCACCGCCTGGCTATTTATGTATATTTTATACCCAGCTATAATAAGTCTCCTTCACTTTATAAAGGAAGCAATAATGATGGAGAGGATTACTGAAACACCATGTACTAGACACCAGAAAGAGTCTGACAAAAAGACTATAGCATTTCATTCCAGAAATAAGGTGAACTTTTCTTACCCATAAGAAAAAAAAATCAAATTATTTGGGCACAGGAAAATTCTCCTTTAACAAGTAGGTTCTCCAAAACCCTGAAATCTCTAAGAATTTGAACACACACACACACACACACACACACACACACACACACACACACACACACAGCTTTAGTGTCTGTCAGTATAATTAAACCAGCAGACACATCTGAACTATGTATCGATATAACTAGTACTGATTAGAAATAAGGACAACTACTGTGTTTGTTTTGAGTTAGAGCACCGTTCCTCGACCTATAGGAGGGGTGGGAGGAGGATCACCTTTGCACAAGGGTCACCTAAGACTATCTGCATATCAGATACACTATGTTTCATAATAGCAGCAAAATTAAAGTTATGAAGGAGTAATGAAAATAATTTTATGGTTGGGGACCACAACGTGAAGAACTGTATTAAAAGGTCACAGCATTAGGAAGGTTGAGAACCACTGAGTTAAGAGTTTCAATCTGTAGCCCAGGCTAGCCTTGAACACATGTCAATCCTCCTTTTCTCACCTACCAAATTCTGAAATTGCTTGCACTAGCATGGTTGCCTTCAAGCACTTCTGAGTGACATTCTACCCTAGTATCAGAAGTAACATGTTGAGAGTTATACGGAGTTTCTTCAATGTGGACCTTAGTTTCCTAAGTAAACTATATCTAGGGTATCAGCCATGAAGAGAATTACAGTGATGGTCTTGAAATCCTAGATCATCAGAATCTAGTCCCAAAAGCATCATGGACAGGGCAAACGATTGTTTACTAGGTAACAAATTCAAACAGATTATATAGCATACCCAAATAACTTTGTGATAGTTGTATGCTTTGCATCAACATGTTCTTGTACGCCTCCCCCTTCCCCAGTCTACCTCTTTCCAGCAATATTCAATTCAGGTTTCCTCTTTACAAAGAGACTTTGGGCCAGTTGGGTAGACAGTAACTGAAAGGGAATTTTGGGAAGAACAGAGCAGAGTATTGATAAAGCCAGATAACATGGGCCCTTGAAAGTCATTGTTTGTATATGACTCCAAAAGAAGAATCAACAAGCAAAACAAAAATCCCAAACCAAACAAGCCCTACCACTATGTTTTTGAAGACAAAGAAGACTGAAAATACTATTCTTTTGTGCATGACATCTCACTTGCTTGTCTAGAACTTGCTGTGTAGCTGAGGTTGGTCTTGAGTTCCTAACTCTCTTGCCTCTGCCTTCTAAGTGTGGGGATTACAGACATGCACCATTCAACCTGGCTGGAACTGGTATTTCAGTAAGATTAGTTCACCTGTCAGCAATTGGGATTCAGTGACCAGGGAGAAAAATCATGACTTTATCCTGTAATTAGTTATTATTTGTGAAGCTTTATCAATATTTATTAGCAGGCTAACTTTTCTATAAGTAGCAGTTTAAAAAGATTCCACATTATGTCTAGGCATGGTAGCACATACCTGCAATCTCAGCATTACAGAGGCAGAGGGGCACAGAGTCAGAGAGACAGAGGGGCAGGGGCAGAAGGGCAGAGAGGCAGAGGGGCAAAGAGACAGGGGGCAGAGGCACGACTGCTTTGAGGCCAAGTATTAGGCCGGTCTGGTCTATATAGCAAGTTCAGATCAGCCTCAGCTACATAGTGAAACCTTGCCTCCCAAAACTAAAAACACAAACAAAACAAAACAAAACCCGTATGAACTAGGAAAATTTTGCTTCAGTGAGAAAAATCTAGGCAAAACCAAAAATTAGCAATTTCATACAGTAAGTTTTAAGAAAACAAAAGTTTTAGGGGGAACATGTTTCCTCTACCAATTTGAGAGAGAGAGAAAGAAAAGTAAACAAGACATGGTTTGGCTATGAAGCATTATCACATGGTTCTCAATTGTTTCCTAGGTAATAGCTCTTAGAACAGTTTTCTATAGTGAAAGAGACTGTTTTGGCTTGGTTTGGAAGGTCTAGTCCCCGTCAGAAATAATTTTAGGAGGTTCCAGAAACACAAGGAGGTAGGCCCTAGCTGAAAAAGATGGGATGATGTCCTCGGGGTTGTATCTTGTGCCTGTCTGTGCTTTCTGTCTGCCATTAAGTAAGAAATCTCTCTCACATGTTTGCGACATCATGATGGTCTATCTAACCCTGGGCCAGAATCAATAAGGCCATAGACTATGGACTAATAAAACTTGTTAGTCTAAACAAACAAACAAATAAGAAGATAGTGAACTTCATTTAGGACTCACACAAAGATTAACTGCTTTAGTTTGAAGTGTCTCAAACTAGGTTTGCAAAGTACTAGTTTACTGTCACCACAGATCATCCAGTGGATGAACGAGATTGTTGGTTTGCAGTGCTGACCTGTACTGAGGGCCACACACACACACAGGCTGGTCAAGCTCTCTGTCAGAGCTGCACTCCCAATCGTGGGCTTAAGAGGTACTTACTATGCTGCCCCTTCCCTGAGGAGATTGTCATTATTAAGTAGTAGCCGGACATCTGAGGAAGAAAGCATTGGAATACATTGAGTACAGAACAAACTAAAGAAATTTTGGTCCATTTCTAGAATATATTTTTAAAATTCAGGGAGTCTTTTGTATACTCCACGTATGGAAATGTTAAACATGCTAATGAGTAATGGACACTAATGTCCATAGGTCCCTATGGAATTATGCCTAAGGTTGAGTCTGAACTCTTTTTTTTTTTGTCGTCCTTGCGCAGAGGCCGTGCTAATCTTCTCTGTAGCGTTCCAATTTTAGTGTACGCGCTGCCGCAGCAAGCACAAGTCTGAACTCTCAATCCTCCTGCCTCCATCTCCAGAGTGCTAGGATTACAGGTGTACACAACCATACCTAGCAAAGAACTATGGGAAACCAAGACCTCTTTTTATGTTTTGAGTTTGGTCTCACGCTGTAGTTCGGGTTTCCCTGAATTTGTAATCATCCTCTGTCTGCATCCTAAGGGGCTGGGGTTACAGGTGTGCACCACCACATCCACCTAGTGTCTAATAGATGCAAATCTGGATGAGATGATAAAGGCGGATCTATAAATTTATTTAATAATTTTTCTGGTTTTTGTTCTGGAAACAAAGGCTCATTCTGTACCTTAAGCTAGCCTGAAACCAAAGTAATTCTCCTGCTTTAGCCTCTTGGGTATTGGAATTACAAGCAGGGGTCATCATTTCTGGCTGAATCTGATCTTTTTCTTTTTTCTTTCTTTTTTTGTTTTTGAAACAGGGTTTCTTTCTGTAGCCCTGACCATAGTAGAACTTGCTCTGTAGATCAGGCTGGCCGTGAACTCAGAGCTCTGCCTGATTCTATTCCAAAGTGTTGGAATTAAAGTGTGCCACCACTGCCTGGATGAATCTGAAATGTTAATAAACTTCAGATAGAATCCGTACAGGCACAATAGCACTGAGAAATGCCCTTTAGTATGGGACTTTGTGAGGAAAGGCAGTGAGAATTGAAGTTTTCACTTATGATAAAACTAAAGGCATAGGAGGAATCAAAAAGTAAAAATTTAAAAAGTCAATTTACTGTCATTTTTTAAAAACATGAAGCTATTTAAAAATTCTATTCACTTATTTTTAGTTTTAAGACAGTCTTTAGTCCAGGTTGTACTGGAACTTGCAGCAATCCTTCAGCATCCTTAGTGCTGGGATTGCAGGTGCGAGGCACTAAGACAGTCAGTTTCCTTAAGTCTTTGCTTATTTGGGACTGGCATCCTAATTAATGGAGGAGGCAAATTAAGTATTTGATTCAAAGCTAGAGCTAAATCCTAACTTTTATATTTAGTAGCTGAGTGGCCTTGAACAAATTATTTCAATGTTTCTAAATGCTGATTTCTAGCAAAGCTGTAACAGGTCATTAAGAATCAGGAGACAACAAGCACTCACAGCTAGGCATATTGGTGTACACCCATGTTCTAGCACTCAAGAGTTCAAGGCCAGTCTGGGCCACAAAAGACCAAAATTTAAAAGGAGAAAGGGCTGGTGAGATGCCTCGGCAAATAAAGGAGTTTGCTTCTAGGCTTGAGGACTTGAGTTCAGTCCTCAGGACCCACGTGGTAGAAGAAGAGACCAACTCTCACAATTTGTCTCCCCGCCCCCCACCAAAACAAATAAATGGAATAAAACTTTAAAAAGAAAAGGGGGAAAGCTAAATAATGACAATAATTAAGGAAGGCTTAGAACACCCCAATATTAATCTTTACTTACCATTGAATACTTCATTAAACTCCCCAGGGGGTGCATGAGTGATAAATTTAGTGGCTATGCGTACCTAAAAAAAATAAAATTTATTGTAAGTTTATTGTGAAGAGAAACAAACAGCTGGGTATAGCTGGGCACTGTCTAATCCTCGCACTTAAAGAGATACAACTCGGAGGATCTTGGGTTGAAGGTCAGCGGGACGATATAGATATAGTAATACTGTATTTACCTCCCCCAATCTCCCCCACAAAAGTCCAACGAGACAAACAATTTAAAAAAAAAACAAACAAACCAGAAACATGTAAATTCCCTTAACAAATCATAAGAATTTTGTGTTATTTTAAAAAAAAAATCCCCTTCACACACACGTAGTGTCCATAGAGGCCAGAATAGGATGTCATATCCCCTAGAACTGGAGTTATAGACAGCTGTGAGCTGGCATGTGGGTGCTTGGAATAAAATCCCAGTCCTCTGGAAGAGCAGCCAGTGTTCCTAACCACTGATCCATCTTTCCAGCACCATTGTTTGTTTAAAGATTTATTTATTTAGCCGGGCGGTGCTGGCGCACGCCTTTAATCCCAGCACTTGGGAGGCAGAGGCAGGTGAATCTCTATGAGTTCGAGACCAGCCTGGTCTACAAGAGCTAGTTCCAGGACAGGCTCCAAAGCCACAGAGAAACCCTGTCTCGAAAAACCAAAAAAAAAAAAAAAAAAAGAGAGAGAGAGAGATTTATTTATTTTTATTAATATGTTCATGTGTCTGTATATGTGCCTGTATGTTCTGGTGGTACCCAGAAGCCAGAACACTGGAGCTGGAGTTACAGGCAACTATAAGTCATCCATTACCAGCAATGCATCTCGACCATCTGCAAGAGCAGCAAAGACTTCCCTGCTGGACCATCTCTCCAGCTGCTCTCTAGTTGCTTTTTGCAACAAGATATCTTGTAGCTCAGGCTGGCTCAAACTTGCTGCATAGTTGCTCTGACTATCCTTCCCTCTACAAGGATTATAGGTGTGCACAGCCAGTTCTATGTGATGCTAAGATATAATTCAGGGCTTTATGCATACTAAGCAAATACTCTACCAACTGAGCTACTTTCCCTGCCTACAATATCTCTTGAAATAAAAATTTATTTAAAGCTTTACTGTTTAGAAGCCTTTAAATTTTCTTTCTACAAAACACCCTAAAGCTGTTTCTATCAATATAGATATACGTTTTAATATATGTACTATATTTTTTAAAACATTTATTTTTAAATGTGTGTGTTTGTGTGTGTGTGTGTGTGTGTGTGTGTGAGAGAGAGAGAGAGAGAGAGAGAGAGAGAGAGAGAGAGAGAGAGAGAGAGAGAGAGAGAGGATTATGGGAACCACATATGTGCAGGAGGCTGAAGAGTCCAGAAGAAGGCAACCGATCTGACAGGGGGTTGTGAATAGCCTTATGGGTGCTGAAAAATGAATCCCCAAGTGGGTCTTCTGTAAGAACAGTAAACACTCTTAACCACTGAGCTATATCTCCAACTCTTTGAATTTTTGTTTAAATATTAATAATCAGCTTTGGTCAAAATCTTAAAAGAATTACAAATAAATCAAGCTATAATCTCTCAGAAACATTTTAAGCAAAATTAAACATTCCAAACAAAGTAAATACCAATATCAAATTGCAATTATCTAAATGCAAGGTTTAGTACTAAGGATGTGATTTATAAATTAAAAGGAGGGAAGTCATATGATCATCCCAAATCTTATTGGAAAAAAAAAAAAACCAAAACATAGTATCTTAGAATCCAACAAATTACTCGTTTTGGAAACAACACAGGAAGTTTCCTTGACCTGGTAACTGGCTAGAATTCTAAGGTAACCTACATATTAAAGAAAATTAGCACTGTCACCAATTTTGAAATCTAGACAAAGCTGACTTCTATCACTTTTACTACTCAGCTCTATATAACAGGCATAAAGCATTACGGGGAAACTTTCTTCTATTACTCATGTGGCCTCCCTCTTCTGTCCTCTATCTAAGGCTATCCTCCCCATTGTGATCAGTTACTAGAAATGGATGTTAGAATGGTAGGATCTATTCTGCAGCTCATTTCTTCTTCAATACTTAACTTTCATTTTATGCTCTGGGCAGTTCCATTTCTCAGTTCACTAACATGCTTTTCAGCTATGCCCAGTTTGCTATTCAGATAACTACTTTAACTCTCCAAGTTTCCACTGTTCTGATTTTTAGTAATTTCCCTTTATGTATACAATTATCCCCATGAGGGCATTAGTCATTCTTGTTTGGTGCTCCTTTAGCTTTCCTGTTCATTTTACCTAGAGCCTGTCTCTAGTTCTTTGAAGGGCAAGGCTAGGCGTGTTGCTTCCGATCAAGGTACAAACACTTTACCTTTTCTGGGGGGGGGGAGAGGGGAGCAGGGTTTCTCTTGGTACAGGACTGGCTGTCCTAGAATTCACTCTGTAGCCCCGGCTGGTCTCGCTCACAGAAATCCATCTGCCCCTACCCCTCAAGTGCTGGGATAAAATACAGGTATGAGTCACAATATCTAGCATGAACACCTTATCTTTTGAGTAAGCCTAAAGGTTACCTTTAGTGCTGCAGGCCTCTCTTTTTTTTTGGAGATTTGGAAGGGGTTGAGATGGGACCTCAGATAGCCCAGTCTAAACTCAAACTCGGTATGTAGCTCAGGCTGGCCTTGAGTTCCTGCTTCAGCCAGTTCTGGAATTGCAGGTGTTAGACACTGTGACTAGCTCATTGTTCATTCTCAATGCTATATTCTGAGAATAAACACTGGTTTTGGTATAGCGTACCCTAAATGGAAGAAAGCTCAGCTAGTATGTTTTAAGACTGTCTGGGTCCTTTCCTCCTTATTCTGGAGTTCCTCTAGATGTGTTTCTATTTGCCATTTGACAATATCTTCATATAGATATCCAATAGTTATAAAATCAGCTCTCTCTGACTCTCCTGGAACTAGCTTTTTAGACCAGGCTGGCCTTGAACTCACAGAGATCCACCTGCCTCTGCCTCCAGAGTACTGGGATTAAAGGCATATGCCAAGGCTGCCCGGCTGTTCCCCAATGCTTAATGTGCCAGACAGAAAGATGTTAAAATCACAGAGGTAGAGCAAAAAACAATTATCTAATAGATAAGGCAGTTCCTATTTCTAGATTAGCACACTTCATACAATTTTAAGTTCTTTATGGTCACATCAAAATCCAGCCATTTTCTGTGTGTATATACACAGGTATGCATCTGCCATGGTAGATATGTGGAGGGAGGTCAGAAGACAACTCTTCAAAGTTGGTTCTTTCCTCCACCTTGTGGCATCCAGGGAAGAACTCAAGTTCTCAGGCCTGTACACAAGTACAAGATGATCCACTGGGTCATCTCACAGGCCTCTAAGCCATTCTTAAGCAGAGAAACCTGTCTCACAAGCCCCTTGAAAACGAGCTGGACACTGGTACACTAAAGCCTAAATGGGAGGCAGCAAGATGGTTCAGTGAGTAGAAGCACTTGATGCCAATCTGTGCTTTATGCATTCAGAATCTACACAGTGGAAGCTGAGAACTGACTCTCTCAAACTGTCTGCTAACTTCTACATGTGCAAGTAAACATTCATGCAAATCCACCCTGAACAAGTAAATGTTTAAAATTATAGCATCAACATGAAAACTTAAAAAAAAAAAAGACAAAACAAAGTCTAAATGTAGCTGTGAATGTAGTGGCTCACTCATGATTGTCCTATAATCCCAGGACAGACAGGGCTATGTAAAGAAACTGTATCTTGAAAAACAAACAAAACAAAAACAAAGACCATAAAATAAAAACAAATAAATCTAAAATAAAAAATTCAAGGATGGAAAAAGAACGAATTGAGGCATTGTCAAATTGCTGACGGCAGCAAGGAAGGATCTTAACAGTCATTCCTCTAAAGAGAGGAGCTCAAGTATGTAACAGTGAGGGAAGAACACCAAGCAGCAGTATTACATTCTGGTTCAAGTGCTAGAAAAAAAGCAACCTCCCTGCATTTGAGACCATCAAGAACATTGACAGCCTTTCAAGTGCTAAACTGATTTTTCACTCGTTGAACACAATGCCTAAAACCAGGTCAAAGTAGTAAAAACTTATATACCCAGTCTAAATTAAATACTAAAGTCAGATCCATAGCCCACCAGGCTCCCCCATCTCAACTCTCTTTCCTACTACTTAGCTTCTGGATCTGTGTGCCTTAGAACTACTGAAGTTTTTCCTACTTTTTGTCAAAAATAAGCTACTAGAGCAGTGGTTCTCAACCTGGAGGTGGACTGGTCTTTTCACAGGGGTCGCCTAAGACCATCTGCATGTCAGATATTTACATTATGATTCACAACAATAGCAAAATTACATCTCATTTCTAGGCTTTACTTGTGTTTCTTCTTCAAGGAAATTGTCATTACTAAATATTTAACTGTTTATTGCCCAGTTCCTTCAAAAGAATTTGCAGAGCACAGAGCAGGGATCAGCAAACAGCTAACGCAGAGGGCAGAGGTAAGCCACATGTTTTCTGTTCCATAAAATAAACTAATATGATGGTGACCAAGAAACCTTTGCATGCTAAAACTTATATTTCATGAAAATTTTACACCACCAGATATTCTTTTGGTATCGTTCAGGCTTTGTAAAAGCAAATAGAGAACTGGATTTGTCCCATGGGGTAACAATATACAAACCTCGCTGGGTGGTGGTGGCGCACACCTTAAATCCCAGCACTCGGGAGTCAGAGGCAGGCACATCTCTGTGAGTTTGAGGCCAGCCTGATGTACAGAGCTAGTTCCAGGACTGGTAGGGCTGTTACAGAGAGAAACCTGGTCTCGAAAAAACCAACCAACCAACCAACCAAACAAACAAACAAACACAAACAAAAACAAAACCACGAACCTTTAGCACAAAGCTTAAGAACCTGTCGTATTGGTTCACTGTTGTGATGGAGGAGTTAATTTTATTGGTTAAATAAAGAAACTGTCTTAGCCCTTTAATAGGACAGAAAATTAGGTAGGCGGGGTAGACAGAACAGGATGCTGGGAGAAAGAAGCCGAGTCAGTGAGTCGCCATGATTCTCCCACTCCAGACGCAGGTTAAGATCTTTTCTGGTAAGCCAACTCATGGGCTACACAGAATATTAAAAATGGGTTAGATCAATATGTAAGAGCTAGCCAATAAGAGGCTGGAACTAATGGGCCAGGCAGTGATTAAAAAAATACAGTTTCCGTGTAATTATTTCGGGTGTAAAGCTAGCCGGGTGGTGGGACACAGCCCGCTGCTCCTATTACAACAGAGTGGCGCCTTTACATTGGTGTGGATTTAAAGGTCAATTTTGTTATATGTATATGCATATTTCTAATCTTGATTAAGGTATTGTAATTGTATAGTTCATTTAAAAATGTAATGTATATAGGTTGTTAATGGATAATCATCGATAATTGTCAAGCTTTTAGTCATGTTAGTTAGATTTTCTAGATGTACATAGATATATTTCAGATAGGCATTCTTCATATCTTTCAAAGGCTACAAAATATGGCATTTAAGTGTTTTAATAATTTAGGGCTTTTAATGACAATGAGACACATCTGCTCCTGACAACACCAATCTACTTCAAGAGAAAGATGGGCACCAAAGAGGCTCCTTAAGGAGTTTGATAGCCATTTGGGCAAAAAACTGCTCTTGCCTGGACCATTACATAAACTGGACACAGAGAACCTGCAAAAAGAGGACTGCTGAACTTGCCTAAAGGTGAGATGGTTTTTCGGGGTTCCTGATTCATAAAAGAGTCTGCAAGACATTCTACAGGACACAGCAGAAAGTGACTAAACTGTCTTTGAAATTTCCTGCTTAATAAAAATGTCTGCTAGATATTATGGGCCTGAAGGCCAAAGATGGATGCCCCAACGGTACAGAGGAACTTTGGGTGACTGTACAGGCAGCGAGATGTCTCTGTCATTTCTAGAGTTTTCTTATTTCTTGTTTACTTAGGTAATATTATATCCTTCTGGAGTCTTTAATGAAGTTAAAAAATAAATAGATAGTTATAGTTTTCCTTAGTTATGATAAAAAATAGATATAAATATTGTAACTGTAATTCTTGCTTGAAAACTGTTTTGTTATATGTAATCTTACTATGTTAAAGTGAAAGCCTTTCTTTTTTGTTTAAACAGAAAAAGGGGAAATGATGGAGGAGTTAATTTCATTGGTTAAATAAAGAAACTGTCTTAGCCCTTTAATAGGACAGAAAATTAGGTAGGCGGGGTAGACAGAACAGGATGCTGGGAGAAAGAAGCCGAGTCAGTGAGTCGCCATGATTCTCCCACTCCAGACGCAGGTTAAGATCTTTTCTGGTAAGCCAACTCATGGGCTACACAGAATATTAAAAATGGGTTAGATCAATATGTAAGAGCTAGCCAATAAGAGGCTGGAACTAATGGGCCAGGCAGTGATTAAAAAAATACAGTTTCCGTGTAATTATTTCGGGTGTAAAGCTAGCCAGGTGGTGGGACGCAGCCCGCCACTCCTATTACAACACTGTTGTACAACCCAAACTACGACCTGGTGAGTGCCTTATACTAACTTTAAAGCAATGAGCACTACTCTACTGTGCACAACTTTCATTCAAGCTTCTCTTTTGATCTTTATTAAGGTAAGCAGAAAAGTCACCATGACCCAAGAGTAGCCTAACCTGAGGGGTGGAGAGGAAACTACAATCTAGGCAATTTACTATAATAAGTATCAACAGAGAGTAAAATTCCAGAGTATTTGGTGTCAAAGATTTAGCTTTATCATTTTAATTTTTCATGTGGTATGTGTGAAAGAGGGAGGGAGAGAAAGGTAGAAGTGGGGGGGGGGGGAGAAAAGGAGATTTTAAATTGCTTTTTGGTTGTTTTGTTGAGACAAGCTCTTGCTCCGCAGCACAGGGTGAATCTGTGGCAATCTTCCGGGATTAGAGTGGATGTGCCAGTCCTGGCTCTAGATTTTTTTTTTTTTAAAAAGCAAGAATTGACTCAAAGCTTTGCTTTTGAAATCTGTATCTCTAACAAAATTGAGAAACAGGAATAGGTAAAATAATAAAGAGAAAATTTTAAAGTCAAAACATTATCTTTTTTCAAAACTTGAGTGGTAGATGGCTCAGTGGATAAGAATTCTTTTTTTTTTTTTTTTTTTTTTTGATTTTTCGAGACAGGGTTTCTCCGTAGCTTTTGGTTCCTGTCCTGGAACTAGCTCTTGTAGACCAGGCTGGCCTCGAACTCACAGAGATCCACCTGTCTCTGCCTCCCGAGTGCTGGGATTAAAGGCGTGCGCCACCACCGCCCGGCAAGAATTCTTTTTCCAAGCCTGATGATCAAAGTTCAATATCCAGGACACACATAGTGGGAGAAGCGATTCCTACAAGTTGTCTTCTATTAAACTTCATCCTTGTTTAGACCTACTTAAAAAAATTATTTATGTGGCTGGTGTAGTGGCACACAGCTTTAATCCCAGCACTTGGGAGGCAGAGGCAGGGTATCTTTGTGAGTTCGAGGCCAGCCTGATCTACAAAATGAGGTCCAGGACAGCCAGGATTGTCACACAAAGAAAACCCATCCTGAAAAACAAACAAACAAATAAATAATATAATTTATTATTACTGCCTATTAAGTACTGAGCTTTCAAAATTTATTATCACTGCCTATTAAGTACTGGGCTTTCAATTTATTTATTTTTGTGTACGTATGTTTGCCACTGGCTATAAATCCCAGCTGTCCTTACTGTATTAGTATTTGAGTATAATCTCATCTTTATCACAACAATCTTGCATAGTATCTTACCATTTTAACACATACCAAATAATTTTTCCTTACTAGGAGTTACCATTGTATTTTATAACAACTTATATCATGCTGTCTAAAAATGGTGTACTTAAGCAGAAAGTTTACTACACGGGGAAAAAAGAAACTGGGCTTGGTGGCACATGCCTTTAATCCTAGCTCTCGGGAGGCAAAGACTGAGGGATCTCCAAGTTTGAGGCTAGCCTACATATCGACCACACAGTAAGCTCCAGAGGCTAGGACTTCAAATAAGAATCCTTCTCAAAGCCGGGCGGTGGTGGCGCATGCCTCTAATCCCAGCACTTGGGAGGCAGAGGCAGGCGGATCTCTGTGAGTTCGAGACCAGCCTGGTCTACAAGAGCTAGTTCCAGGACAGGCTCCAAAACCTGTCTCGAAAAACCAAAAAAAAAAAAAAAAAAAAAAAAAAAATCCTTCTCAAACAAAACAGTTTTTTTTATAGTTTTATAGTTATTTTATAGTTACCATTTCCATGTAATTCCATGCAATTTAAGCACCAAGTTAGAAGGAAATTATCCCTTAATTCTCATTTTGGGTTCTAAACCATGCAGAATTTTGATAAGGTTTCTGAACATGTATCCTAAGTGTTCATTTAGTCATTTAAAGTGAATGCTATGACTTGTTTGAGTAAATAAAATTTAAAGTATTTGGTCAATCTCAGTAGAGATTAAGCCAAGTCTTATCATAAATGCAGCATGTATGTAGAAAGGGATGGAAAGGACCCTAGTGTTTTACTTAGAAGATCTATCTGAATATTTAAGAACTAAGACAGGACAGAAAGACAAGAAAACTGTGGGAACATGAAGGCAAAATACTCACATACATAAAATTAAATAAATCTTCATAAAACATTTTAACTATTAAAAATGTTAGAGAGAGAGAGAAGGGTCTGACCTAGACAGAATCAGTATTTTCCGAGAAACATAACTAAGTTAACAAGAGCAAAAGCACAGCAACACCTGAGATTAAAGTGTCCTAGAGTAATGGTGTGGTTTCCAAATTCAGAGGGTAGAGCTAGCAGTACAGGCTTGTGCTGGATGGTAACAAAACAGTGGGAAGCAGCATTTGCCTTCAGGATCTGGTGCGTATGTTTATGACATTCTAACAGAAAGGTATATCCTCCTCCCCGTAAACCAATTTTACTTTTTCTTTTTTAGTTACTGGGAATCAAACTATTTCCCAAGACATCTTTCCCATTCAACCGCTTGAATTTAGTTTCTTCATTTTTAAGTATAATTCCTGTGTACATTGAGGACTACTTTAACTATCCAATTGATGTAACATAAAATACACTTAGACACAGTACTTAATTTTTTCTCTTAAGCAAATGGCCAAGCATTATCAAAATTTGAGTGATGTGTCCTCTTTAAAGGTCCAAACCTTTGTGTTTAGTAATGTGTTAATTTACAAAGAAAACAAATAAACAAAAACAATTCTTAGATCCCAGGCACTGAGGTGATACTAAAGAAGAGGTTAAAAAAGAACATGAAAAGAAACACTCCATTTGCTTCTAACATTGAAATCACTGGGGGATTTAAATGAGCAGATGCCTGGGTTCGACCTGCAGAGATTTTGATGTGACAGCTCTCTTGACAGGCAGCAGTGTAAGAATTAGTAGGGGTTGGCTTTTACAAAACTTCCTCAGCAGCCAAGGCTGTATGTCAAGTCACTACCTTCAGCTAATATGAAGTGCAAATAATGGTGGATACAAATAACACAAGATAAACCACATTAAGTACTTCACCCTTCCAATCTTTGTATATTTTATCAGGTTAGCAAATAAATTTACATGAGCAATAATAGCCTTTAATAAGGGACGTTTAAAAACAACTACTTATTTATCTTCAAAGATGCATTTTAACTTTTGTGTAAATGTGTGTGGCCATGTGCTCATGGGTGCTTGTGTCCACACAGTCCAGAAAAAAAGACACTCTGTAGCTAGAATTATAGGCAGTTGTGAGCAACTCAACGTGAGTGCTGGAACACACACTCAGGTCCTTTGTAATAAATAGTACATGCTCTTAACCACTGAGTTGTCTCTCCAACTCTAAAAAGGTCTAAAATAACTACAAATCAGAACTGGCAAATCAAAAGTATAAAGATTATAGGGCATAGATCTTAAGAGGAAGGAGATGGATATATGGGTTAGGTTGGTAAAAAAAAAAATCTACAAGGAAGAGAAAGGTGGGATTTTAAAGTTGGACTCTGCAAAAATACTTCAGATACTTTTACAGGGAAATTACAAGCGGAAGGATAGAGGAGGGTGTGTTGATACACGCCTACAATCAGAAGAAAGGAGAGAAACAGGAATCTGAGGCCAGTCTGGGCTACTAGTGAGTGTGTCTTCAAAAAAAATTTAAAAAGGTATGAATTACTGAAGAAGGAACTATAAGGTTCACAATTTTGAGATATAGGGGCTTCCTTGGAGCCCTGTAAAAGCTCCCCTAGTAATGTAATAACAAATTAGCCTAAAAAGAAAAAAAAATTCCCACTCATTTCTATTACACAAAACTTCACCTGATCTTAGTGGTGTACCTTACTGTATATATACCTGTTATGGAAGAAGATGCCATCAAAATTTCTGGATCACATAGATAATGTCCCTGGTTCCAACTTCAGATTCAAAAAGTACCGAGAGGCCAGGTTCAATACTAGCTACTTAGGAGGTAGACAGAAAGACCATAAATTCAGGTCATCCTGGACAATTCTTAGTTTTGCACTGAGGTAACATATTAAATGCTTAATGATGTCTCAAAAAAAAAAAAAAAGTAAAGAATAAGAGCTGGAGTGATGGCTCAGTGGGTGAGAGAACTTGCCAAAACCCGCATGGTAGTGCACGACCTCTACTCGCAGGAGACTGCTTGTTCCTTTATGACCTCTGCAGGTACTAGGCACTCATGTGGTGCACATACATACATGCAGGCAAACCACACAAAGTCAAAATAAAATTTAAAAAAAGGGTTGCATGGGCTGGAGAGATGGCTCAGAGGTTGAGAGCACTGACTGCTCTTCCAGATGTCCTGAGTTCAATTCATGGTGGCTCACAACCATCTGTAATGGGGTCTGGTGCCCTCTCCTGGCCTACAGGGATACACACAGAATATTGCATAGATAATAAATAAATAAATCTTTAAAAAAAAAAAAAGGGTTGCACCAGGCAGTGGTGGCGCACACCTTTAATCCCAGCACTCGGGAGGCAGAGGCAGGCGGATCTCTGTGAGTTCAAGGCCAGCCTGGTCTACAAAGGGAGTTCCAGGACAGGCTCCAAAGCTACAGAGAAACCCTGTCTCGAAAAACAAAAAACAAAACAAAACAAAAAAAGGGTTGCATATACAGGCCAGTGGCAGAGCACTTCTACAGCATGGACATGGGTCTAGGTTTAATACTAAGTACTACAGGGATGGATGGAATATATGTATATATTATATAATAAATATAAAAATGTGCTAAAATTATAATTTCCATGTGACTACAATAGCTAGAAAAAATAGCCTCTTTTGTATCTATTAAATTGTGTTATTCCATTTTTACAATTTGTTTGTTCAACTTAGTCAATATAAGTCCCTGAAAGAGATAGATTTAGTATCCTGATAAATCAAACTATTTAGCATATTAGGCAGAGAATTTAGATTTTGAAACATTGCAAGTTCAGTTTTTGGATGCTATAAAAAATTATCAGAATACTTACTAAGAATAAATTCCTGACCACTGATTCCAGAAATTCTGATTCGGTAGGTCTAGGACAGAACCTAGAAATTTGCTTTTAAAAGAAACTCACCAGAAATGATACTGTAGGCAAGAACTGTTCTAATCAAACCCACGATTCTCAAAGTGCTTTTTAGCACATTTTATGCAAGAATTTCTGGTGGCATACTTAAAGAAGCTGAAAAGACCACTACCTTGATTTAACAACAATTATGATGCCATCAGAGCATCTGGATATCTCAACAGCTATGAAGGTATTTATGTTGCCATGGTACCAACCTGTTCTGTTGTTTAGGGTTATGCTCAGCATCTCTACTCACTTTCTACCACCCGTGCAAAGGAGTCAAGGTCCTAAGGAGGAAACAAGCTCAAAGGCAGATTGCCAACTGTAGTGGCATTCAATTATACTTTAATAAAGACTGCCTGAAAATCTGAAAGTAAAAAAGTCCCACTGGTCAGCCTTATAAATCAGATTATGATAACACAAACCTTTAATCTCAGTAGCCACAATGTCACACACCTCTAATCCCAGTAGCCACTCTCGCTGCCATAAAAATTGGGTGGTGCATGCCTTTGATCCCATCCCTAGAGAGGAATATAAAACGGGGCGAGACAGCTTTCAGATACACTCTCATTCTGAGATTCTAGGAGACAGAATAGCCATTTCAGACTGAGGTTGAGTTAAGTGCCAGTGACTGGCTGTTTTACTTTTCAGATCTTCAGGTTGAATCCGTTTCTGACCCTGAGTTTTTATTAATCGTAAACCAGACAACATTGTATGAACTCTACTAATTATTAGTTCTGGACACTTGGTCCTTTGTTGTTGTTGTTGTTCTTTGTCTTTTTAAGCTTCACTTTATTCCTAGGGATGTTTTGACAGGAATGCATATTTATAAAGAACCTAACACATAGTAAGTACTTAAAAGGTTATCTTAATGCAAAAACAATTCACAAGGAAAAGTCCCTCCATTTCAAAAGCCCACCACCTATCTCTGATGCAGCCTTCTTGCTATTATGCTACACCATGTCTGACATAGCAACACATGGTTCACTCAGATGAATATTTCACCTCACAATGACTTAGAACATGCAATAAATTTTACATACTGCTCAAAACTGAGTAACAGAGCTGTGAAGAATTTCTAGTAACCCTGGAAAGGAAGGAAAGGCTAGTGGCAGAGAGAACAATTACACATGCTTAAGCATAGTGTGAAAGGAGTCTGGAGAAATGTCTCAGAGCTGAGAGTACATGCTGCTCTTGCAGATCTGAGTTTAGTTCCCAGCTCCCACGGGAACTGGGGCAGGCCTCCAGCTACATGGAATCATGGGATCCAACTCCTGGACTTTCAGGGCACCTACACTCATGACGACATATCTCCCCTCCCAAGCCCTCGCATATACCACAATTTGAAAAAAACAATAATGAAAATATCCAAAAATCTTGTTAAAGAGTCAGGAGTGGGGATGTATTCCTTTTTTCCCAGCAATTGTGAGGCAGGCAGAGGCAGGAGGATCTCTGAATTTGAGGCCAGCCTGGTTTATGTAGCAAGTTCCAGGACACATAACAGAGGGAACCTGTCTCAAAAAAACAAAATAAACAAGTAGCTCTCTTGGAGGCAGATAGATTTTTTTTGAGTTCAAAGACAGCCTGGGCTACAACATACAAACAAAAGGGCACGTGGGGAGGGGGGTGGCTCAGTGGGGAAAGGGCACTTGAGCAAAGAACTACAAAAAAAAAAAAAAAAAGAGGGGATATAGCTCAGTGGTGGAGTGTTTACCAAACATACAGGGATATACAAACAATGAAAAGTAAAAGCTCCCACCCCCAAAGAAAACAATGGTAGAAGGAATGTGGACAGATCAAGTGGAAATTAGAGACAGGATGTGGCAGTAAATGTTTACAATCGCAGCATTTGTGAAGTGGAGGCAGGAGGATCATCCTTTTATACAAGTTCCAAGCCAGCCTGGGCTACATGAGACCTCAGTGGTTAAGAACACTGGGTGTTCTTCCAGAGGACCTGGATTCAATTCCCGGCACCCACATGGCAGCTTACAACTGTGCGTAACTCCAGTTCTAGTGGATTCAACACCAATGCATATTAAACAAACAAACAAACAAAAACAAAACAAACAAGACAAAAAACAACAAAGGAAAAAGGGTCTTTTGGGCTGGAGATAGAGTTCGGTGGAAAGATGCTTCCTTAGCACTAACAGGGCACCATGTTCAATCTCCAGCACCGAAAAGTAGAAAAATGGAGGGATGAATAGAAAGGTGAAGTTGCAGAGCTTTGACGAAGATGAAACAGTCAAACATAAGGAATAGCTCTGCAACCTGGAACTCCATTTGGCTTGAACTATACAAGTGTGTGTGTGTTGTTTTATTTGAAAGAGGGTCTCACTATGTAGCCATTGGGGCCAACTGGTTTGGTCTTGAACTTTCAAAGATCTCCCTGCCTCTGCCTCAAAAGTGCTGGGATTAAAGGCATACCTGGCCTACATACAATCCTTTTGTATCAATGTACTTGACAACCTAAGGCCCTCAACCAGAATTTACTAGGTACACACACACATATCCCTCTTCTAACAGCCCACCTAGCAACCTGTTGGCCAACTAGGATTTCCACTCATTCCAAATAAGTTTCTTCTCCCCTAGACAAATCAGCAAAAACTCCTCTTTCAGAACATCTCGGGAAGGGAAGACATGAAGCTGACTGATATCCAACCTAATTAGTTTTGGATGCACGTTTCCAATAAGGTAAACTGTGACTTCTAAGTGAACTTTTGGGGAAAATCTACCACCTTATGACTATGAATAATTGGGGATGTGAATAAAATCAAATCAAACATATCATGGGATGGGACAAACACACTGATGTGCAAAGACTAATATAACCCAACATTGTCAATCAAAAAAGGGAACCAATTAGATCCATCCTCTAGTACCCAAACTCCTTCCTACTTTAGAAACCATAAAAGCAGCCCTAGGGCCCCTGAGTATTCTCACTCATGTGGCAGCTCTAAGATTGACCGTATTTCTTTCTGATTTGTGTGATGGCTTCATTCTTCAATTACATTTTCTTCCATTGCAAATCTTCATGTGTTTATTTTAATTCCTGGAAAATAAGATGCCAAGAACCTGGAAACACCAGGTGCAGACACTGACCACATGCAGTAGGTAACGAAAGGAGAAAAGGCATAGTACATGGATATTGAAATCTAGTTAAAAAAAATACCCAAAAGCCGGGCGATGGTGGTGCACGCCTTTAATCCCAGCACTCGGGAGGCAGAGGCAGGCGGATCTCTGTGAGTTCGAGGCCAGCCTGGTCTACAAGAGCTAGTTCCAGGACAGGCTCCAAAACCACAGAGAAACCCTGTCTCGAAAAACCAAAAAAAAAAAAAAAAAAACAAACAAACAAAAAAAAAAAACCAAGTAGTCTTTTGTCTTTGCTATTATGACTAATTTCCTCTATCTACAGTTTTTAATTTCACGATCCATATAAGGACTTTATTTATTTTTGGCTAGGAGATGTAAGAAATTTGTACATGGGACATAGGAAAGCACAAATAATGCTTACTTGTATGAACTCTTTTCTTTCTTTCTTTTTTAACCTCTAAAGGAGAGGACTAATAGTCAACAAAGGAAATACTTCTCTCAGGGTCTCCGCAAGGCTCCTTGCAGGTACACCTACATAGCCACAGTGGCATCTACAAGGTGTTGCAGCTTTACAGAGATCTACTAGGAAAATGTTGCCCGGCTGTGTATAGAGAGGGGGTGTGAACGTTCCCAGCAGTGGCATGGCAGAGCACCGTAATGGCAGCAAATGCTCAGACATAACGACACACAAAAAGGCACTCAAACCATAGAGACATTTTTGGAGGTGACATTGGAGACTGTCAGAAATACTTAGGGAAAAGTGTACTTCATAAGAGGAAAGGGAGAAATTAACGAAGCTGGATTCTTCATACAATCAAGACTATAACTGCACTGTGTTCTTGGTGCTGTGCTAAGCACTAGATAAAAAGGCACGATTCCAGTTACCAAGGAACTAACTCTGCCATTATCAGAGCAAACAAAGGAATGCAGACAATCTAAGAACCTCTGGAACACTTTAATGTTTCAATTTTTTCAAGAGAACTTTCTTTATTAGACTGAGAAAGCTCAGGAAACCTTGTTGGAGAACTCTGACCTAATTCTCCCCAGTTTAGAAGGAAACATGCGCACCAACAGTCTCCTAACACTTGGAATCACTCTGTTCCGCCATACCACAATACTTTATTTATAGTTCCTTAAGTGGTCCCCTCTGGGTTTTCACTCACACTTCATGGAAAACAGTGTAGTACAAAAGGGATGGCCAAGACACAGACAAACGCGGGGTCTACATTTTATGACTAATTATACTACCCCATTTAGCACCAAGGCTGGCTCCAATAAAAGAGTTAAATGTTCTAGAAGAAATCATAATACACCTATAGTCACATGAATTATAGCTGTTTAGGTTTTGTTTTCTGGTTCAGGATTTTGTAATGAACTATAAGATTACTACTAACAGCAGAGCTAAGGGGAAAGAAGGATGAAAGTGATAAAATGAATGTTAACTGATGAGTTCTCAGAGACTCCTGGCAAATAAGGCTCAGAGCTTACTTCATCCTACAAAGATTTAGCTCATCCTGAAAAGTATATAATTGAGGATATCCAGCTTAAAAGTAGATTTTCCTGAGCTCTAACAAAGCTCTTAAATCCTAGTTTCTATTTACAAGATTTAAAAACTGTTGCTATTATTAAAGTAGGGGGTGTGTGTGCATGTGTCAAAGCCTATGAGTGGATGTCAGGGGACAACTCTGTGAGGTCATTTCTTTCCCTTCACCTTTACATGTGTTCCGGATACTGAACTTAGGTTGCCAAGTTTGCCCAACAAGCACCTTTACCCACTGAGCCATCTCTCACTGGCCCTCTTTATGCTTTTTTACATCTCTACTAAACAGTTGATAAAACTGTTTCTAGAGGAGAGGAGGAGGAAGCAGCAGCAGATAGTTGGGCACAATGGTTTATGCTTTTAATCCCAGCATTCTGGAGGCTGAGACAGTTCAAGGCCAGCCTTGGTCACATATCCAATTCCAGGCTAGCATGAGCTACATACTAATATCTTGCTTTAAAAGCAAAACAAAGCAAATGGACAAAAAGCTTTAAAAAACAAATGCCTTAAACCAGATGTGATGCGCAATAATCTTGGGCCTGTAATCCCAGCACCCCAGAAAGCTGAAAGAGGAGTACCCAGAGAATGTGAGGACAACCTGAGCTACAGAATGAGACTATTTCAAAACCCAAACATCCAATGGAACAAACAAAAACCAAACAAATTCTTACAAAGGACACCAAAGTCTAGATTAAAAGCACACAGATGCCCTTCTGAGTATTTTTAAGGTGTATGCACATATTTTACTCATTAGGAAGACACACTAATCAAATTCTCTTCATTGTTGGTGGGCTGGGCAGAGGAAGAACATTAAAAAAAAAAAACCAACAAACCAATGCTGAATCATGAATAAAGAAAACAGATAAGGCAGAGAACTCAAAAAAGTCATTCACGGCACACCTCAAACTTCCTAATTGGGGCATCTGGTCTTGGTAAGCTTTTAAAACTAAGCTAACTGAAGAGCAAAAGCACTTAGACTAGTCTCCAGATACTCAACGGCAGCAAGACTAGCGCATTTCTCTGCCCATTACTGCACCTCTCACTTCCTGCTTTCTTTAGGCAGCTCATTCTGACCATTTCAGGTAACAACGCAGAAGTGAAAAAACCAACTTCCTCTTTAAAAGTGATAAGAGTTTTGGCAGCTGGTTGAAAAGTGATTTTACTTGCTTTTTAAAGAAAATCAGAGACCCCAAAATGCCAAAGTTATGGAAAGCTTTACTGCTTTCAGAAAACATAACGAAAATAAAAGTATTTCTTTTGACACCACAACAGACATAGTTAAAACAAAAAGAACAACAAAACACTACCCATTCCAAATGAAAGGCACTTGAAGTCTTCAACAAGAAAGAAGAAAATGGAAATCCTAGATTTTCTTAGAGAAGGGATTGGTCCTAGGGGCCGGGCAAGTGCTCGACCACTGACCTCTATATTCAGCCCATCTCCCATTCCTTTTTCTTTTTTTCACTTCATTTTTGAGACAGTCTCATCAAGTTTTCAAAGTTGTACTTCAACTTGCTTTGTAGCCTGAACAGACCTTAAATTATTCTATCCTCTTGCCTCAGCTTCTGAAGCAGTTGGGTTAGAGGTCTAAGCCACCAGGCCAGGAACGATTAAGAATATCTTTTATATTGATTTTAAAATTAGTCTGTACCGCTGTATATGGCGGTTCATGACTCTAAGCTTAACACTGAGGATACCAAGACAGAGGTAAGTTTAAAGCCTGGGCCGTAAGTGAGTTCCAGATTAGTGTGGGCTACAGAATCTGGACTGTTTCAAGAAAAAAAAAAAAATCTAAGTAAACAAACTGAAAATTAATGCAAAAATTTCTGCAAGGGTACTTGCTTATGAATTCCAAGGCATTCAAATCAGTAAATATCTTGGAAAAAAAAATCTTTTCTCAAAATGCACCCCCCCTTTTTTGTGAAAGGGTCTCATTCATATAGGCTGGTCTTAAACTCCCTGTTACCAAGGATAAACCTGTATTCCTAATCCTCTTTGTCTTTACCTCCCAAGAGCTGGGATTGTTACAGACAGACACCATCGGATCCAGCCTTTCTCCCTACCTTTTCTCAAGTTTTGAATTCAGATAAAATCAATCTGAAGGTTATAAGAAGCAGACCAAGGTAAGAAGCCCAGACCAGGAAGTCTTCCAAAGCCCTTTCTTTCTGCCATAGATTTCAAGAGGGATGACTGTGTCTGTCTGGGGAAAGGAATCTAATAGAACTCAACTCTTAAGGGGCTCTGTACTGTAGTCCTAGAACTCACAGGTAGACGAAGCTGGCCTTGAACTTGCCTTCCTCTGCCTCCTGAGTGCTGAGATTAAAGGTGTGCACCACCATGCCTGGCTCAAACCATAAGAATTTTTACTGTATCATTACGCTTGATTATCTACACCAATAAATGTAGTTAATTAGAAAAAAAAAAGAACTCTATTAAACCCAGCATTGTGGGGGTTTGGCTAAAATCCCAGCACATGGAAGGCAGAAGCCAGAAGACAAATTGGAGCCCACTCCAGTCTACACAGCAAGTTTCAGACCATCTAGGGTTACATAGCAAGACTCTGTCCTAAAAATACAAAACAAAAAACAAGTTCTTTACTACAACAGGAATAAAACTCATGGTTACTTCTGGGGTGGATTTACTAGTTAGTAAATATATTTGAAACTATATTTTTGAAACTATGACTTGCTTTTTCTATCATTATTCAAATAAACACCAAATCTACATGTGGTGCATATGCCTATAAGAGCAACAGAGCACTACTTAAGAGGTGGAGGTAAGCGGCGACGGGTGGGGGTCATCCTTCGCTATATAGTGAGCTGGAGGCTCACATAAGCCACACAAGACCCAGCCTTAAGAAACACAATAAAATTTCACTCTAGCTTGATGTTGTGTGAACCCGAAGTCCTCGCCTTAGAATAAACATTTGTTATAGTTTTCATTCGACTATTAATTGAGATATGTCTTTCTGTTTCCTAAGTCTTAAACATTTATGATGCTCAATCTCCAAATAAGATTTGTTATTTGTGGGTTTTTATTTTTTGTGATGCTGATGCTGAAGTTCAAACACAGGACACTGCATGTGTTATGTGCTCTACTAACAAACTGCCACCCTCAAACCTGTGAAGAGGTTTGTAAAGGTGCTATGCACCTTTTTCAGCATTTAAAAATACATACAGAGATATATGTCAAATTATTCTTTACGGAATATGTTCCCCTCAACAATCGCCAATGTTTTCACTACTATAAGAACCCGGGCAGATTTTATAGAACACTTTGTAACAGTCGTTGCAGGAAACAGAAGACAGATTCTTGTCCCATAAGGAGTTATCTTTTGAGACCATCTAACTTCTACCAACCCTGAAGTGCTGTGCTTACTGAAGAGCCAGACACTTCTTTCTTTTTCCGACAAGCTGTTTAGTAAACGTATGCTGTTGTCAGAAAAAGTTATTCCATGTGACTTATAAGGCATCCTTGTATTTAAGCCACCTCTAAAGACCTGAGTACACAAACTGCATTCTGGCAAACCTAGCCACCAGACACCACACACAGTAGGTCATCCAAAAGGCTGGGTATTGGGCCGGGCGGTGCACGCCTTTGATCCCAGCACTCGGGAGGCAGAGGCAGGGGGATCTCTGTGAGTTCGAGGCCAGCCTGGTCTGCAAGAGCTAGTTCCAGGAAAGGCTCCAAAGCTACAGAAAAACCCTGTCTTGTAACACCAAAAAAGGGCTGGGTATTTCGCTTAACCTGAACATGTTAATGTAAGGTTTATTTACTACCAAACTTTTCTGGAGTTGAAAAAAAGTCGATTGGCTATTCCTCACTATTTAAGAGGAAGCCAAAAACTACTCTGAAAACAATTATAGTTAAGATTAAAAGAGAAGGGATGGAGTCACCTTGGGGACGTACGTGCACACAAGACATCAGCAGCAGGCACAGAGGTGCTGGTCAAACTCTTAAGCAAATGTCCTGAGCTTTACAGATTTATTTTTATCGAATTAATTCAATCGTCACTAGCCGAGAAAAGACCAGGGTGTGTAGTTAGGTGGATAGACAACACCAGAGAACCTCTCCCTGTCAAGGAGTCCTGACAGCAAAATCACTTCCTGAGGAAGGAGGAGCAAAAGGGAAGTTAAGGAGGCTACTCTGATCAGGAAGTGACTCGTCCCAAACTAACCCCAATCATACCTATAAATGGGGGGATGGGGTGAGCCCCAACAGCCAAAGGCGGCAAAATAACTGCTGTATGACACGTCCCAACATCACCTTCTCTTCCTCTCTTAGGATTACAAGAAGGGTGTACAGATAAAAGTCAATCAGCTGAAGTTGTCTTCTCTTTTTAGAGGAAGGCTGTGATCGGTCCGGAATGAAAAGAAGAGTTGAGGAATGGGGAACTGGGGCCACCGTGAGGCAAAGGAAAGCCCCTTGAAGGAAGAAAGCGTCCCGGGTGCAGAGGGAGTATGCCAACACCGGGAAACGACTTTCTTTTTCCTGCGGATACCGCCAGGCTTTCCATTGCTGCCAGCTCGGACCCCTGGGCCCCGTCGGGGGAGGAGGTAAAAGAGAGAGGCGGACCCCTTACCTTCTCCTCATCCGACACCCGAACCTCGAAGTCGGCCATCTTGGCTGCTCTGGCCCAGCCCGGCGACCGGCGCGAGGCAGGCCGGGAAGGAAGCTGAGTGGTGGAATCACCAAGGGGGCCGTCGGAAGGACCCGCCCGGAAGCTCCGGCCAAGAGGGCGCCATGTCAGTTCCGCGCGGGCGTGACAGCCCGGAGTGGGAACGCTCTGGGAAGCCGGCGTTGCCCTCAAAGCCTTGGAGTCTGAACTTCTTTCTCACTGAGTTTCAGTCCTTTGCCCATTCATCCTGGAAGCTCGGTGGCGTGTCTCGACTGACCTTGGCGCCTGGGCTCCCTCTGGTCAAGTAGCAATGGCTACACCTCTGAGTTTTCCGGGTCCCGATGGTCTCCGAGGCCTCCGAGTCCAGCGCGCTAAGAGCTGCTCGGCTCTAGGAAACACCAGTACTTTTTCAGCCCCGCAGCGGGGCGAAAGGTGACCCTCAACCTCGTATGGAACCCAAAGCACATCCCTCCCGCGCCACATTGAGTCCGCTTCCTGCAGAATCAGTGCCGCCATCGGCTCCGCCCTCCTAGAGGACTAGGCAGCCCCTCAGTCTGAGGACGCGCTCCGTCTCCTTCCAGATCTCGATCCCGTTCCCCAGGAGTCAGCCTTGACAGAGGCCGGCTTCCAGTCCGCCACTATCCCAGGATTCCCAACTCCGGTTTCCTGCCCTTCTCCCCTCCCAGGTCCCGGCGCCTGCCGGAGCCGCAAGATGGCGGACGGGGAATGCTTCGCGGAAGCCGCGCGGGCTGTGGGGTGTCCCCATGCACCTGCTCCCGGCTTGGGCCTGGGCCCGCCGCTGGGCTGGAAAGAGCGGCTGAAGGCCGGACTGGCGAACTCGGGCTCCACGCTGTGGTTCCTGGCGGGGCTGGGGCTGCTTTACGCTTTGAGGGTCCCCCTGAGGCTGTGTGACAACGTGACAGCGGGTGAGAGGCCCCAAACCTCCTGGACGGTCGGGGACTAGCACCAAAGATCTGAGATTCTCGGGGAGTCATGGAGGGCTTTGGAGAAGGAATCGGTGTTGCATGCTCCAGTGGGTTATTATTATTTCCTTTCGGGCCACACCAACCGGGCAGCTGATTGTCAAACCTGCCCTGCAGTTTGCCGGCCCCTCCCTAGAGTTCTGAAGGCTCGCCCTCTCTATTACCGCTGGAAAAGCTACCTGACAAGCTGCAAGCTTCAGGTAGTAAGCCAGAAGAGAGCGTTCCCAGACACGGACACACAGTTTATATACGTTCTTAGCATTTGCAGGGCCCCTTTAAAATCGTGCCTTTGAGTCTCCAGCTGCCAAACTTAGAGAACGAACCCACACCCAGAAAATCAACACATCTGTAATGCAAGATAGAAAGTACTACGATTTTAATGGACCATACTTTTATTGTAAGAGGGTTCTGTTAAGAAACGTTTTTCGTGATATTTTTTAGCCTTCAGACTTTATCATGAATAATAAAATAGTACAGGAAAGGGAGAGGGAAGAAGCGCAAACAGTGGGTTTGTTTAGTATGTTCTTTCAGCATTTGTACAATGTTTGGTATGTAGCCTGGGCTAAAGGTAAAGACTCGTAAGCAGTGTTGATCATGCAGATTCTGCAGATGCTATTCCTTAGCCATAAGCAAGATAAGAGCATGGGGTCTTGGGCCTTTTGTGGTGTTACTGCAGTATTTCTGCAGCCTCGGAAGAAGATCAAGTATTTCTGTTAGATGGTGACTCTTATTAATTTTTCTGTCCTGTGAGAAGGCACTGGTTTCCCTTTTCTACTCCATGAGATGACATGAAACACTGTGGGATAATGTCTTGAAATGCTTTGAACATTTTAGAGGATATCTAATTTGTCTGTAATAGGTGGATGAAGTGCTTAATGGTAGTTTGTGTGCTCATTAAATGCTATTCATTGAGTTTGTTGTTTATTTTCCTACTTAGGATTATTATTGTTGTTGCTTTGAGGCAGGATGTAGCCAGACTGGCCTTGAACTCCTGGTCCTTTGAGCACCACTATAAAAGTGGTGGAATTAGAAGTTTATATTACCTAGCCTGGCTTTTCTTTTTCTTTTCTTTCTTTTTCTTTTTCTTTTTTTTCTTTTTTGACAGAGTTTCTCTTTGTAACAGTCCTGGCTGTCCTGGAACTCATCATGTAGACTAGGCTGGCCTGGAACTCACTGAGATCTGCTTGCCTCTGCCTCCCAAGCGCCAGGATTAAAGGCGTGCACCACAACTGGCTGGTCCATTCTGGCCTGGCTTTAAAGAAAATTATTTTATACATTGTCAATCTGTATAGTCCAGGAAATCCTCAAGCTGGAGATCTTCCTGCCTCAGCTTCCGGAATGCTAAAATTTCAGACTTGAACTCCCAAACCTGCTAACTTTGGTTTCATTGTCTATGTTTTTAAATACATTTACCATTTAGTTGAACATTGATTATTACAGATTTTTTTTGTTTCTTGTAAAATTCAAAATTGGGGCTAGAGGTGTAGCTTACTTGGTAGAGTGCTTCCCTAGCGTGCAGGAAGCTCTGCATTTAATTCCCAGCACCCCTAAACCAGGAATGCTGATGCGTGCCTGTGATCCTAGCACTTAAAGGGAGGTAAATACAGGATTATTAGTCATTCAAGGCTGTTCTCAGCTACTAATGAATTTGAGAATGGTCTGGGTTATATTAGACCACTTTTTAAATGTATGCTTAACTTTTTATCCTTATATATTTACTATAGATCTAGTGTAAATTTTTGTGACTTGTTTTTAGATTTTTAGAAAAGCAGGCTAAGTTAATCTAATTTTTGACTTTTGATTTTCTTTTTTGTTGTTGTTTAGCTTTGTTTTTCAAGACAGGGTTTCTCTGTGTTACCCTAACTGCCCTGCAGCTCACTCTGTATCCCAGACTGACTTTGAACTCACAAAGATCCGGGATTAAAGGAGTGTACCCCAGCTGACTTTTTTTCTTTTTTTGACTGCAGAGACTGATTTTAGGGTTTACATGCTAAGCCTCATTTTGATTTACTTTCTTATTTAACTAAACAGCAGTGTGTAATCCCACTTTTATATACATGCGGAGATTCCTTATTTGTTTGTTTTTGTTTCTCGAGACAGGGTTTATCTGTGTAGCTTTGAAGTCTATCCTGGGACTCGCTTTGTAGACCTCTGGCCTTGAACTCACAGAGATCTGCAGTCTCTGTCTCCTGAGTGCTGGGATTAAAGGCTTGTGCCACAATGGGGATTTAAAATCACTTTTAAAAAATGTGTGCCATTTGTTTTTCTAACTTTTTCAAATGAATTTCACTTTAGATATTAATATGGACAGTTATTGACTTAGGCTGGTCAGCTTAGAAATTTTGAGCTTTGCGGTAGTGGAAAAACTGGATGCATATAGTAGAAATTTTGAATTTTTGCCTTTTCCCATCCTAGCAACATAATCTCTGATGCTGGGCAGCGGCAGGAAGCCTCTGTTCCCACTCACCATTCATACAATGTGGAGAGTAAACAACCAATGCTGTCCAAGGTATTATGTTGCTATGCTATGGCATTTGGAAGATTAGAGATATAACCTACATTTTTTACTTGCAGTATTTTCAATTTATTGACTTATTTGGACATAGCCTTATCAAAGTCAGGATTCTGTGCTGCTCACCTCCCTCCATCTAAAGATGCTTGCATAACTATAATGCACTTTAAATTGTACTTTGTAAAAACTCTGCTGTTTCTCTTTTAACAGTGACAGGGTTTTTAAGTTCCTTGACACCCAAGTTCTATGTGGCACTTACAGGGACATCTTCTTTGATATCTGGACTAATATTTGTAAGTAGATTTCATTTTCTTCATTTCTGTTTTGATCCTCACTTAAAGTTTGTTTATGTTTTTACAAATTTATAAGTGTTTGTCAGGATTTCCAAAATGTGTTTGATATTTGGAAAAAGTTGCCTAGAGAAACAAGTTTGGGAGGTACCACATTGCCCTTTCTTCTTTTATGAGTGTGGTAGTATTAATTATATATTAGATTTCTTTTTGAGACAAGGTCTAATTATGCAGCCTAAGCTGGTCTGGAACCCAAGGTGGGTCTCCTGCCTCTGTCTCCTGAGGGCTGAGATTACAGGGGTGAGTTACCATGCCCAACTTCATTCATTGTGTATTAAAAATTTGTATACAGGGACGGCAGATGACTTAACAGGTAAAGGTGCTTGCTGCCAAGTCTGTCTGACATCCTGAGTTGTCCTTTGATCTCCACTCATGTGTGTTTGTATGCTTACACACACATACACATACACACACACACAAATGTAATTTTAAAAAGGCCTGTATAGTATAATGGGGGAGAGGGTTGGTCAAGATGGACTAGAAGTTTAATGATCAAATGTTAATGATTGTTATTAATTCAAAATGAATGAGGGTATGGAGAGATGGCTTAGTCAGTAAAATGCTTGCCATGTGAACATGAAAATCTGGGTTCAGATTCCCATCACTCACATAAAAAGTTGGGAATGCTTGCATACCTGTTATCCATCTCTGGGTGGTAGAGACTAGCAATCCTTGGGGCTTTTTGGCCAGCTATACTAACCAAAAGTGTGAGCTCTGGATTTAGTGAGAGACCTTATCTTAGACAGTAGGGTAGAGAGTGATTGAAGAGGCACCTGACCTCCACACACATGCACAAATATGTAAATATCCATCTTTCATACTGGAATTAGTGAAATGAGTTATTCTACAACTACTGTTATCAACTATTATACTGATATTTTGATTTTTCAAATGATTTCAAGAGAATCTGAGTGTCAGAATTTGTTTCCTTTAGAAATAGGATCACATTTAACCTAGTTAACTTGAACTCATTCTGTAGTCCAGAGTGGCCCTTGACCTCCTGGTCCTCTTCCTTTTGCTGTACAAGTATACACCATTATGTCCATTTTTGCAATGCTGGAGCTGGAATTTAGGGCCTGTATGTACTAGACAAGAAAGCACTTTACGACCGAACTATGCTCCAGCCCCTGAATATGCAGGTTTTATATAAAATCTTGCAATATTTTGATTTTTACCGCATTGGGCAGATTATAACTTTAAAAATGTTTATTCATTGTTATGTGTATGACTGTTTTGCCTGCTTGTATGATTGTGCACCATGTATGTGTAGCGCCTATATAGTGTAGGGTGTTGGATTCTCTAGGACCAGAGCCACAGATGGTTATAAGCCACCATGAAGGTGATGGGAATTGAACCCTGGTCCTCTGGAAGGGCAGTTGATGCCCTTAACAGGTGAAGCATCTCTCCAGCCCCTGGAGAGATATGACATATCTGGAATTTAACCTTCACTTTTCTAAGCCCCAGCTGCCTCTCTGTAGATAGGAAAATAATAGTACTCATTTCACAAGACTATAGGAGCTAAATGAGGTAACACACGTGAATATTTGTAATGTGGAATTGGCTCAGGGAGCACTTACTGTTATCTGAGAAATTGCACAGTAAGGGATGCCATTTGACTTTAACTCATTTTTTGCTCCAGTAAGATATTGCTTTTAATTTAAAAAATATTGTAAAATATTTTGTTTATTAACATCTCTAAGGTCTAGGGTTTCTTAATGTATGCTTTGGGAAAGTTCTGCCACAGATAAAAGTATTAAATATTTATTATGCTATTTTTCTGTTCTTTTTTCTCATCTGTAGGTGGTGCTCTACAGCTTTAGTAAAAATCAGTATTTCTTTGATCTTTTTTTAAATCTTTGAGATAAGGTCTCGAAACAGAGTTTGTATTTATAAATGATAAGCCACAGAAATAAAATAAAGTAAATATCCTGATTTGTAAATAGTTCACCCCGAGGAAGAACTTGTCTCAACCCATAATAGTAGTATTGCTAAATATTAGACCAATACTTTTTGGGTCAGAAAGCACTTTCTTACGATTCTTGTTAGTTAATTTCCTAGATGAGGAAACTGAGGCTCTGAGATGTTAGAGATTAATTGATTTGTTTAATATGCAGTTAATAAATAGTGGACTTGGTGTGCAACTTGGATATTTAATCCTAGCTTAATACTAATTGCTTTAAAGTGGTTTTTAATTATGCTGCAGATAAAATCAAATGACAGCAACACATGAAGAGTTACATTGTAGATTAGATACTCTTTTTTCTTTACTGAAACTTTCCATTGTCTGTTCTCTACTGGTCTGGTATTTATGGTCCTCCTGCCTCTGTCTTCTAAGAGTTGGGATTAAAGACATGTACTATCACACCTGATTCACTATTATTATTCTTTAATGTCTTTTAACAATGCCTTTTAACTGCCTAAGCTTGTCTGAGCATCCTGGTAAATCCATAAGAAAGATATTTTACTTTTATGTGGCATATATGCTTAGGGAATCTTGGGTTTGGGTTTTTTCTTCTGCTTGCTCCCTCACCCACTCAAGGAGAGATTGTGCATTTAAAGTCTGAATTGAATGGGAACATATCTTTAGTTTCTATTTATGAATTGCATTTTAAGTGAAAGCTGTTTCTCTTGGTTGTAGATATTTGAATGGTGGTACTTCCATAAGCATGGCACATCTTTTATTGAGCAAGTGTCTATAAGCCACTTACGACCACTGATAGGAGGAACAGAGAGTAGCATTTCAGAGCCAGGTTCTCCTGCCAGCAACAGAGAAAGTGAAACCATGAGACACCACCATGTATCAGGTAATTTCCCTTTTGGTGTTTTCAGAGCTGTGTAATCAAGCTTAAGTTCACTTACAGAGGATCAGTCTCAAAACAACAGAAGGTATTAGTTTGTGTGCTTATGTCCCTTTCACATGTAATGATGTTAGCAGATAGGGCTTGGGAGGTGATCACATCATGAAGGTAGAACTCTCATGGATAGAATTAGTGTCCTAAGGAAAGAGACCACAGAGAGCTATTGACTCCTATCACTTTATGAGTTCATAACAAGAGTGCCATTCACAAACCAGAAAGTGAATATTTACCAGGCACTAAATCTTCCAACACCTTGAGCATGGGTTTGCTAGCCTCCAAAACTATAAGGAATTAAATTAATGTTGTTGTTATGATACTCAGTTTGTGGTATTTTGTCATAGTAATCCAAGTAGATAAAACACAGAGACAAACTTGTCTTTTCCTGTTAATGTAGGTAAGCCATTCTGGTATAGAGAGTAGTTATCATCAGACTCTCAGACCCCTTCTCTTGTAGCCTGTCATCTCCAGAAGTGCCTAGCATGCACAAAGCCATGGTTCAATTCCCAGCTCCACCAAACAGAAAGTGTCAAACCCTCATAATTCTAGCATGTAAGACATTGAGGCAGAAGGTCAGGAGTTGAAAACTTTCTTAGCTAAGTTTTAAGGAACTCTGTGCTACATACAGGAGGGTAAAGGTAAAATGACATCATTTTTTAGATTTACTTATCTTGTTTTATGTGTATGAGTGTTTTGCCTGCTTATATGTCTATGTATCACGTGTGTACCTGGTGCCCAAGGAGATGATAAGAAGTCATTAGATCCCCTGGAAATGGAATTATGAATGGTTGTCAGTCACCACATGGGTTTTTGGGAACCAAACTAGGGGTCTCTGAAAAAGCAACAAGTGCCAAGTCATCTTTCCAGCATTATTTTTGAGACAGGGTCTCATGATGTACCTGGAGCTCATCATTTTGCTACCAAGCCCCCAGGATCTGCCTGTCTTCACTTTGCTAACATAGGATTCCAGAAGTGCACTACCTTATCTGACTTTTATTGGGCCCTAGGGATCCACTCGGGTCCTCATGCTTGTGCAGCAAACACTTACACACTGAGCCATCTCTCCAAAGTATAGCTCTGTGCTTCCTCAGCTTGGACGTTCTGTGTGGAAGACACACACACAAAAAAAAAAAAAAAAAAAAGCCCCTTGGAGGTTTTTAATGTTAGTTCAAATGTCAGTGCCTTTGTAAAATCTTCTGTGATTGACCACTTTTTTTTGGTCTTGGATTAAAACATCTCTGCTATAGTACATGTCACATAGTTCAGATGGTTGTTTATATGACTAATTCTCATGCTGTGCAAGTCAGTTCCACAAGCTGTGATAGGATCTAGGAATGCAAGAGTGGATGAAGTTTAGTAGATCCTATTTTAGAGAGGAAGCTGAAAAGCAGCTGGTAATCACATACAGTAAGGGTTGTAGCTGAATTATGAACAAAATGTCATTGAAACAGAAATACAGCAATAACTAGATTTGATACTGTGCTTCCCGAGAGCAAGGGTGACTTGTACCTCTTTCATGTTTGTGCTGTATGTGCCTGGCACTGTATTAATGTTGGTTGGTGAAAGTTTACCTGCATTTGATCAAACTAAGTTTTACTCTTGTTTTTCAGAATGCAAGGTCTGGAGAAACCCTTTAAACCTCTTTAGAGGAGCAGAATATAGGAGGTAAGACATTTTGCTTTTCAGGGTAAATATGGTGTTGGTCTTAGAGTAAAAGTGCTGTGGGATACTTATCTTTCTAAATATTCTACAGCCTCTTCTAATTGGAAATACTGACAATATTAAAGTGAGTGATTTGCTCAAGAGTAGGTATTATCCTGACTGTTTACTTTTTTTTTTTTTTTTTTTTTGGTTTTTCGAGACAGGGTTTCTCTGTAGCTTTCGAGCCTGTCCTGGAACTAGCTCTTGTAGCCCAGGCTGGCCTCGAATTCACAAGGATTCGCCTGCCTCTGTCTCCCGAGTGCTGTTTACTTTTTTTTTTATAAAAGGAAGTAACAGCTCTTTAAATTTTATTCTTCGGCATTTTCATACGTGTATATGATATATTCTGGTCACACCCATCCCTTCATTTTCTCTTAGCCTCTTCCCACTCCACCACTTCTCAGTTCCTCTTCCACATGTTTTTCTTTTGTGACCCACTGGATTTAACCACTGGAGCATAAGGAAGTCACCAGTGGCTATCACGGAAGACAATGGCTTCCGCTCCTTCTAGGGCCATTGATCACCAAGCTCCCGGGACAGGAAAGACCCAGGAGCCCCTCTCCCATCAATGACTGAATGTTTACTGGCTCAGTCTTGTGCAGACAGCTGTAGTTGTGAATTCATGAGTGTCATGGCCTCGTCACACCCTAAGACAGCATTTCCTAGTCCCCTCCCCATCGCTCAGATGCCGCTTGTTTTTCTGCTCTCTTCTATGATAGAGGAAAACTAGGAAACAATCTTCCTCAAGGTTGTTTGACCAAGCAATTGGTATTGACCCAGCAATACCACTTTTGGATATATATCCAAAGGATGCTCAATCGTGCCACAAGGACATGTGCTCAACTTTGTTCATAACAGCTTTGTTTGTCATAGCCAGAACCTGGAAACAACCTAAATGCCCCTCTACCAAAGAGTGGATAAGAAAAATGTGGTACATTTACACAATGGAGTACTACACAGCAGAAAAAAATGACATCTTGAATTTTGCAGGAAAATGGATGAAGCTAGAAAACATTATTTTGAGTGAGGTAACCCAGACACAGAAAGATAATTATCACATGTACTCACTCATAAGTGGTTTTTAAACATACAGCAAAGAAAACCAGCCTGCAAATCACAATTCCAGAGAACTTAGACAACAATGAGGACACTAAGAGAGACTTACATAGAACTAATCTACATGGGAGGTAGAAAAAGGCAAGATCTCCTGAGTAAATTGGGAGCATGGGGACCTTGGGAGAGAGTTGAAGGGGAGGGGAGATGCAGGGAGGGGAGCAGAGAAAAATGTAGAGCTCAATAAAAATCAATTAAAAAAATAAAAAAACAAGGTCTCCTGTAGCCTTGTTATATAGTATCCATTTCATGTAAATCTTTATGAGGAATTCCTTACTCTTGGAAACATATATGGTTAGTATCTAGTTTTTAGAACATTTTACTGAATAATGTATTGGTTTGTTTTGTTTTTGAGACAGGTTCCATTCTGTAACTGAGGCTATCTTGCTGTGCGGCTCAAACTTAGAGGCATGAGCCACCAAGCCAGGATGAGCAATTTATTTTTTTTAATGTTTTATTATTGAACCATAGAGTAGTACTTTTTTTTTAACCTCTTACTGATATAATAAGTTTTAAAAACACCCTGAAATAGAACTTATAGTCACTTATTTTTTGGAACTTAAGTGTCTGTTGTAGCAACTGAAACATCTTGTGTTCGCTACAGATACACTTGGGTGACGGGTAAAGAGCCACTTACTTACTATGACATGAACTTGTCTGCCCAGGATCACCAGACCTTCTTCACCTGTGAAACAGACTTTTTACGTCCTTCAGACACAGGTATGTATTGTATCTGTTCATGCTATAAACAGTCACTATGAAAATTATTTCATGTGTTTTCTAAAACTATTTATTATAATAACAGTTACTTGACTTGGGGTTATTTACATTTTAAATAGAAAATTCAGATTAAATTAAAGTGAATTATGATTATAAACTAAGCTAATGTACTATTCCTATAAGAATTTTAAATGTTTTATGCTTTTTATTACTTAAAACACTTTCAAAGTCGGGTGGTAATGGTACATACATGTCTTTAGTCCCAGTGCTTGGGAGGCAGAGACAGGCGAATCTCTGTTTCAAGGCCAGCCTGGTCTACAGAGCTAGTTCCAGGACGTGCAGAGCTACACACAGAGAAACCCTATCTTGAAAAACGAAGAAAATCAATAAATAGATAGGTAGGTATGTAAGTAGATAGATAGATAGATAGATAGATAGATAGATAGATAGATAGATAGATAAATAGATAGATAAATAGATAGATAAACCAAAAATTTTTCAGATCAGATATAGGAGAAAATAATATATATTGCTTTGGTCGGGGAAACAGTTACCTGACAAGAGAGCAGGAACTAGTGAGATAGTCCGGTGGGTAAAGTGCTCACCGTGCAAGTCTCACAACAGGAGTTCGAATCTCTAGAACCTGTGCAAAGCTATACACAATACTACACATGCCTGTAATCCCTGTGCCTCTATGAGGAGATGAGAGACAAGGATAGGAGACTCCACAGACGTTCAAGAGCCACCTAAAACAGCTAGCTCCTATCACAAACAATGTGGAGGGTGAGGACAGCATCCGAGTTTATCCTCTGCCTCTGCACGTGCACTCATGCACACGCTCATGGAGAGAGAAAGAGAAGTTATGAACTTTGGGGAATGACATGTAGAAGAAACATAGGGCATATTTTTTTCTAGTCAAAGATGGAGATTCATGTAAAGTGGTAGTTTATAGAAATGTCCATGTTTTAGGGCCCTCTAAGCTTTTCCCTACAGAGCAGAGTATTATAAGGGCTGGGGATACAACTTAGTGGTAGGGGCTTTTCCTGTCATTTATGAAGCCCTGGGTCTGAGAGCACCAGGAAGTGGCTGAAGGAGTATATAACCTAAAGATAGGGCCATTTTCCCGTTGTCTGCTTTGAATACTTTTGCTTTATCTGTGTGATGACTCACCAGTCACATTCTTTAAGACACCTTCTCTGGAAGCTTCTACACTATATATATGTTATATATTTTTGATGCAATTTTGAGTGAATGGATGGATGGCATTGTTATTACACATATAAGTAATTTCATTAATAATAATTAATACATGGACAACATGTGTACTAATTTGATAATCCCAGTCACTCTATGAGATAAGAACTATTGCCAGCCCCCACCCCCCCTTTTAAAAAGAAGGAGCTGGCCGGGCGGTGGTGGCACACGCCTTTAATCCCAGCACTTGGGAGGCAGAGGCAGGTGGATCTCTGTAAGTTCGAGACCAGCCTGGTCTACAGAGCTAGTTCCAGGACAGGCTCCAAAGCTACAGAGAAACCCTGTCTCGAAAAACCAAAATAAATAAATAAATAAATAAAAAGAAGGAGCTAAGCTGAGTATGGTAGTTTATGCTGTAATCCTAGCACTCTGGAGGCTTAAGCAGGAAGATTGCCTGAAGTTCAAGACCAGCCTGGTCTATATAGTTCTAGGTCAGCCTGGGCTACATACATTGTGAGATTGTCTCAAACCCAAACAAACAAGCAAATATGTTTGATTGTCTCAAACCCAAGCAAACAAGACAAAGTATGTAAGTTGGACTAATTGCAAATGTAGAAAAAAATTGCTTTATGTATGAATGCTTACTGTTAATGGTCACAGCCAATGTATGTTTGTTAAGGGAAACTGCAGTAGATCATCAGCTGTGTTAGGAGCTGAGGTGTCTTCAGAAATCAAATGCCATCTTATTTCTCCTCTCACAAGCTGCTCAGACAGTTCTGATGGCTCTTTAGAGCATTCTCAGTTTGAACAGTTCCTCAAAGAAATGTGAAAATCTGTGTGCCTTTCCACACATTTGAACTTCAAATCATAAGGTTAAATAATTGCGGAGAATATAATTTTTGTTATATTAGAAAATATAGACATTTAAAAAACAAACCATTATTGCCTTTACTTGGATGTATATCGTAAAAATCAGGTTTTACGTGTGTGTGCCTGCCAGGATAGATGGTTACATGCCAAGCACATCATGGAGCTAAGAATTTGATGATGACCATTTTGCATCAAAAACTATAATAATAGAAACAAACACTCTTTAACAGTAGTAAGCCTTATAGAAGTCTTTTTCGTTTTTATTTTTTTTTTTAAATTATTTATTTATTTATTTGTTCTGTATGCAATATTCTGTCTGTGTGTATGCTTGCAGGCCAGCAGAGGGCACCAGACTCCATTACAGATGGTTGTGAGCCACCATGTGGTTGCTGGGAATTGAACTCAGGACCTTTGGAAGAGCAGGCAATGCTCTTAACCTCTGAGCCATCTCTCCAGCCCCTCGTTTTTATTTTTGAGAATGAGTCTTAACACATAGTCCGGATCACCTCACATTTGAGAACTTCCTGCCTTAGCCTCCGTGTTCTTGAAACCACAAGTGTGCATCAGTGTAAGGTCCTTTCTTCTTGAATGCTTGTCTCTTCTGTACCTTTATATAATTTTATAACTATGTTGTGCTTGAGAGTCTTTTACTACTCTTGCAAGTCTTCCGCAATAGCCATTTTGTATGAAATTATGTCACATTTGGTGAAAAGATTCTGAATGCTGTGACGTATTTCTTCTTTTATCTACTATCTATCTATTTTGGTTTTTTGAGTCTCACTATCTTGTTCTGGCTGTCTTGGAACTCAATATATAGAACAGGCTGGCCTTGAACTCACAGAGATCCTCCTGTCTCTGCCTCTCAAGTACTGGGATTAAAGGGGTGTGTCACCACACCTCACTGTTGTGATGTATTTTAATTATGTTCTTGTCAAATCTTTAACAACTATATACTTAAATACTTAACTGTTTTTTTCTCCTCAAAATATGCCCTTTAAAGTCCTAATTGGGTATCTTTGTTGTCAATTCCGTCAAAGCATACTAACAGAGAAATCTGATCCCATTCTCCATTTTTCTGTTCAGGTAGATAGGTAAGCTTCTCCATCATAACTGTTTCTTTTATGTATCAGATTTTTGCTTGTTTTGTGAGAAAGAGTCTCTTCTGTAGCCCAGGTTGTCCATAAACTCATACTTCTCTTGCCTCAGGTGGGGTTATAGAACTGTGATACCTAGCTCTGGATTAAGATTCTGAGAAGAAAGATGAAATTTTGAGCTTTGTGTAATGCTTGTCACTTGCCAGACTGAAGCACTGTGACCTTATTTATTTCTTGCCAATGGGTCCTTTGACTTCCTTTAAGGACCTTCCCTTAGGAATAATTCACTTTTTTAAAGAACTAGGGAGGGTACTAATGGGACTGATAAAAACGGTTATCACTCCTTAATTAAGAGCATTGAGGAGCCAAATATTCTATTTCTGTTTATTTATTTAGCATTCATTTTGAAAGAGTTTCACGGAGCTCAGGCTGGTGGCTTCAAATTTCCTATAAACTGCCGGGCGGTGGTGGCGCACGCCTTTAATCCCAGCACTCGGGAGGCAGAGGCAGGCGGATCTCTGTGAGTTCGAGACCAGCCTGGTCTACAGACCTAGTTCCAGGACAGGCTCCAAAGCCACAGAGAAACCCTGTCTCGAAAAACCAAAAAAAAAAAAAAAAATTCCCTATAAACTGATGATGTCCTTGAGTTTCTGGTCTTTCTGCCATTACCTGAGTGCTAGGATTATAGCCAGTCCATGTGGTGCTGGGGTTGAATCCAGTGCTTTGCACATTCTAGGCAGGCACCCTCCCCAGTGTGGGAGAGTATTATTCTTCACTGTGAAGTTCCACTGCTCAAAGAAAGAAGAAAAAGCAGGAATCCTTATTTTCAGGGGTCTTGATTTAGTGTGACTGCCCTCAGCTAGGCTTGATGTTTCATGCCTTTAACCCTAATATTCGGAAGACTGAGGCAGGAGGATTTTAGCTTTACCTCAAAAACAAAAAGAGAAAAAAACAACCCAAAAATCCAAGTACAGCCAACTTCAAAACTGACTGCTCCAAATCTAAACTGCATTGTACTATTGACACCGAGAGGTCTTGAGCAGGATGTTAGCTGAGCTGTGTACACACTGAATCTGTGAAGATTTGGAGTGGCTAAGAGGCAAGCTTTTCTTTTGTAAGCTCAACAGGAGCATAGCTCTAAGAAGAGGGTTAGTGATTATGGTTAGGTAGGAAAGGATGAATAAACTAGTCAGAGGAGCATTCTTTAAGTAAATCAGTTATAGGAAAGAGTCATAGGAATTTTAATAAACTGAGGCTTTTGATAATTTCCTTCCCATCCGTCTGTCTGTCCTTCTGTCCGTCCGTCCGTCCTTCCTTCCTCCTTCCCTCCCTCCCTCCTTCCCTCCCTGCCTCCTCCCTCCCTCCTCCCTTCCTCCTCCTTTCTTTTCTTCTCTTCTCTCTCTCTCTCTCTCTCTCTCTCTCTCTCTCTCTCTCTCTCTCTCTCTCTCTCTCTTTCTTTCTTTCTCTTTTGGTTTTTCAAGACAGGGTTTCTCTGTGTGGCTTTGGAGCCTATCCTGGAACTCACTCTCTAGATCAACCTGGCCTCGAACTCACAGAGATCTGACTGCCTCTGACTCCTGAGTGCTGGGATTAAAGGTGTGCACCACCACCGCCCTGTGACATTGATTTTCTTAAGACCACACGCATCATTTTGGTTCTTGCAGTTTCTTGTACTTCCAGAGGTGTGTGTAATCTAGTTAAATACGAACTCACAGGTACACTTGGTTGATGAGAATTCAGAATGAACTGTCAGTTTTGTTTTATCCTTTCAGACACCCACATAAGGCAACGATTACCTCAGTACAGCTTTTTATGGTAAAAAAAGATAAACATGTACAAGTGAGATGTGGTAAATTTCCCTTCACTTATTGTCATCAGTAGTCACTATATTAGATTTTGCTCTCATCTAATTGATTTGTTGATTTAAATCTGAGAATAAGCATTCTCTCAAGAGCTAGGTAGCAGTGCACTTTGAATATGTTTTCACTTTGAAAATCTAGAAATCAGGATGTTAGCCGAGCTGTATATACCTGTGGTCCTGGCTGCTAACAAGGTCGAGGTAGGAGGATGATGGAGTATTGGACAACACTGGGTGACCCTGTCTCAGAGAACAAACAAAACACTAAACAGCCAAAACCCTCAAGAGATTTCTCATTAGTGTCCAGCTTTATACTTTAGTGGAAGTTGAAAAATATGGGAGTGGACCTGCGAGTCCACTGACTGTGGTCAGCTAGGGCTAAGCATCTATGGTTCTTGACCCACAGATAGGTGCAGTTCTTTTTTGTGCTAATAAGAATATTGCAAATATTAATTGAAAAAAATAGATAAATCTGGGTGAAATTTTTTGTGTTTTAATTATTTTAAGCATATCATGAGCTCTTAGCAGTATTGAATAATAAATCAGTATTTTGATTTAAATTATTTTTAGGCCTTGGGTTTTTTTGTTGTTTTTTTTTTTTTTAAAAAAAAAAAAAAAAAGACAGGGTTTCTCTGTATAATAGCCCTGACTGTCCTGGAACTCACTCTGTAGACTAGTCTGGCCTCAAATTTACAGAGACCCACCTGCTTCTGCCTCCTGAGTGCTGGGATTAATGGTGTTTGCCACCACCACCCAGCCTTTAATCCATTTTTAAGTTTGTATTTCCCCTTTCCCTTTAGATTTAGGAATACCTTGGTTGTAAAGAGCAATCTTGAAAGGTAGGTATGGCAGAGGATTTGAAAACACAAGAATAACAAAACATGTTTAAAGATGCATTATATAGATTCATTAGAAATGAAAAAGGATCTCTGTGAGTTCATGGCCATCCTTGTCTTCAGAGCGAGTTCCAGGACAGGTGAGGATGCACAGAGAAACCATGTCTCAAAAAAATAAAAACAAAGAAAAACAAAAGGCAAAAACAAACAAACACAGTAGAAATAAAAAATTGTCTTCATGTGTTAAATTAACCAAGATTTATAATGCAAACTGAGTAGCCCTTTTCTGAAATGCTAGGGACCAGAGTGTCCTTTAGATGTTCTTTGATATTTGAGATATTGTGTGTGCATAATGATATATCTTAAGAATGGGACTCAAATCTAAACTCAGAATTCTTGTTTCATATATGTTTTATACACATAGGTAGAAATATTTTTTGTGTGTTGTTTCGATATTGGTTTGTAGAGATAAGGGCTTATATAGCCCAGTCTAGTCTTTAACTCCTTAAGTAGCCAACACTGGCCTTGAGCGCCTGCCTGGACTGCCCACATTCTGGGATGACAGACAGGTATATGCCCCCATACCCTTCTTATTGTGCCTGTGTTTTGACTGCAGTCAGGTGCTGATTTTTCCACTTTTGGTTTTCCACTTTTATATGTTTTATATTTTGAAGTTTTGTATAGTGATGCTCAACCTGGGTTGAAGGGTAAGAAACTGGGGAAATGGTCACTTTCCTGTGCAGCCTCAAACTACAAAGTAATAATTTTATTGAATGGAATTTGAGTGTATATATCCAAACTCCTTTAAATGCTATACCTATTTAAACAAAGAAATATTTAGTCATCTATACAAAGATAGAAGCTGAAAGATTATTTTTTGTTGGTTTTGTGTTTTGTTGTTTTGTATTGCAATACTGAGGACTTAGTCTAAGATTTCAAGCATGCTGGACAATTTTTTTTATTACTGAACTTTATTCCTGGCCATTTTTGCTTATTCGTTTAAGTCAGGATATTGCTTTGTAGCCCTGGCTAACCTGGTACTTGCAGTATAGTCTTGGCTGGCCTCAGATTCATAGTGATCCTCCTGCCTCAGCTTCCAGAATGCTAGATAAGAGGTTTTCACTACCATACTGGCTGAATGATTGTTATCACAATGTGTTGGGGGGGGGTTGTTTGTTTTTTTACTATGGTTTGTTTTTGAGGCAGAATTTCATGTAGGTTGACCTCAAATTCTCTGCATAGCTCAGGACGACCTTGCACTCTGGATCCTCCTGCTTCCACCCTTCAAGATCTCTTGTGCATAGTTTATTATGTTTTAATAATGGGAAAGCACTGGAAATAACTTTTCATTGAAAGGGAATTAATTAGATAAATTATGATTATATACCAGGATATTATATAATCACCTCAAATGCTGGTAAAGATTTGGCATTAAAATTTGGCCTATAAATGCCGTACAGTTTATAGTAGAGTCCTATCATCAAAGGTTTACAAGACTATGGTATTAGTACCATAGTCTGTCTCTATGTCCTACTTTAGTGTTGTGGCAGACCGGTGCTCTTCACCTGGTCAGAATCAGGCAGTGCTGGCTTGCATCAATTTGTCAAGTTCAGGAAGCATTAGCTGTCAGCTAGCTGGTGACATGTTTGATATGAAAAATGTATTTTTGTTACACATGTGGAATATATTGTCTCATTTCTGAGCCAAAACTAATATTTTGTTTCCAAAGGAAAACTCAAACATTTTCCACATTATTCTTTCTGGACAGTTGTAGGTTTTGTTCCAAAGTCAACATTTATAAGTTCTCCATTTTTCTTATCAAATATAAAGTAAGCCAGGTATTTCCAAGAATCTACTTTGTGTGTGTGTTTGTTTAGCTTTTAGGAAACATCATGTAGCATGATATCTTCATTTTGGTTCAGTAAATGGTAGCAAAACCCATCCCATTATTCCAGAGAAATCCTAACTCAGGTTAGTTTTGAATCTTGATAAAGCTGAGGTTTTCCAAAGATGGGCTATATTCTAAATTATCCCAGCCTTCCTTCCCAGTTTTCATGAAAATGCACATCTACACATTTTTCCTATGCTGAATCATTGATTAGGTTAAACAAAGACTGTTTAGCTTTTGTGTATTCTTAGTGGTTCCAGAGGCCTTTTCAAAACAATGAACGTAGGACTGTCATGTCTATTATAATCTAGTGTCACTCAAGCTCAATTTTGACATCACTTAGATACATAAATGTCATGCGTAAATATGATGTGATTAATTCAGTTAAAGTGCTTTATGTGCTATGAAAATAGATCATAGAATATTTTTATTATATGCAAAGGTTCCAGATTTAAAATAAATTTCTCATGTAAATGTGAGTTAGTAACCCAGTTTCATATGTTTAAAAACACGGTATTTAAAGCTTTGTTTACTCTTTTAGCTCATTCTTCATACGTTTTACATAAGATTATTTATGTTTACCATCTCATCCACTCTTTGAAATATTTTTCCCACAGTTATGCAGAAGGCATGGAGGGAAAGAAATCCTCCAGCTCGAATCAAAGCAGCCTATCAAGCTTTAGAGTTAAACAATGAGTAAGTTGGAAAAATAAATTTGTTTTAAAGGAAACACAGGCAAATAATTTTGTATTTCCTCTATCTGCTCATAAGATTAGGAACACTGGCATCTCCATTCCTGTCTCGCAGACTGGAGACCAGATTCTCAGTGTTCAATGATGTCTGTATTTTGCTTTTGAAAGTGTAAATTGCACATATGGTTTTCCATAAAAGTATTTTAGAAATTCTTTTTAAAATAAAGATTACTAACAAAGAATGCTAATAATCCTTATTAGTTAAATGAGTAATTAAATATTTATGCCACTGTTTTATTTTGTTTTTCATTTAATTCATTCATTTAAAGCACTCATCAGTCCTGGGAACTTATACTCAGCAATGGACTCTGAGACATAATAAGAGGATTTAAAATTAGCAAAATAGCTGTCAGTTTTTTCCATGTTAACAGCATTTACTTACATAGCTTTTTAGATTATCTGTTTATCTTAAGAGTACAAAAATATAAAACAGCTAGTTAGTGTTTAAATGGCACAGATCAGTGACTTTTAATTGAATATATTCTAAATAAATGTCAGGTGGGACCATTCAAAGAATAGCTCCTGGCTAATATGAATCTAGAGTTTCCCTTGTTCCTTTCCTGTCAGTAAAAAGATCCTCCTGAGTGAGCAAAATAATGGCAATGCTCTCCACCTAGTGACTGGCTGACCAGGGTTTGACTGACTTATGATACTGCAAAATATCAGAGCTTGACTGAAGTAACCTGGTGATCACTCAGTCAAGTACAAAGTACATAAATACAAGGGAACTCATTCTCCACTCTCTGTCTCAGGGGCATTCTTAAAGACAAAATGCACAGCCAGACAGAGGTGTATAGTGCGGGAACAGACAGGTGTATAGTGCAGGAACAGACAGGTGTATAGTGCAGGAACAGACAGAGGTGTGTAGTGCAGGAACAGACAGGTGTGTAGTGCAGGAACAGACAGGTGTGTAGTGCAGGAACAGACGGGTGTATAGTATAGGAACAGACAGAGGTGTGTAGTGCAGGAACAGACGGGTGTATAGTACAGGAACAGACAGAGGTGTGTAGTGCAGGAACAGACAGAGGTGTGTAGTGCAGGAACAGACGGGTGTATAGTACAGGAACAGACAGGTGTGTAGTGCAGGAACAGACAGAGGTGTGTAGTGCAGGAACAGACAGGTGTATAGTGCAGGAACAGACAGAGGTGTGTGGTGTAGGAACAGACGGGTGTATAGTACAGGAACAGACAGAGGTGTGTAGTGCAGGAACAGACGGGTGTATAGTACAGGAACAGACAGGTGTGTAGTGCAGGAACAGACAGAGGTGTGTAGTGCAGGAACAGACAGGTGTATAGTACAGGAACAGACAGGTGTGTAGTGCAGGAACAGACAGAGGTGTATAGTGTGGAACAGAGCTAGAATTGTTGGTTTTTACTAGTATGATGATTCTTTGAAGCACCGGCACAAGGGGCTTGCCCTGTTTCAGTTACCTTAAGATTCTCTAAATTGAACATACAAAAAATAGAGAAAAATGTGTTGTTAGCTGTCTGATGCAAAGAATAAAACAAACATAGGGACAAGAAAATAGAGAAACCAGAAAATTTGTGAGGAAAGGTCAGGGAGTGAGACACTGGAGATCTTGGAGAGCTTCCACAGATCCCGGGAGCCTCAATTTTTCACAGAGTTGGGCACATGCTCAGAAATACTTGGTTTTCAAGGCCTTTTAAGCCCATACATTATCTTAATTCATGAAAAAAATTGACCAAATCCAACAGCATTTTATGATAAAATTACTAAAAAATGTTAGATATGTGAAGAATGCTCTATCTGGATAATATTGAGGCTGGCACAAGTGAGAAATGAAAGCTATGATAGTTGTAAAATATCTGAGTGAATGTTGAAAGTGCACCCTGGTGCACACGTGCGCACGCGCGCACACACACACACACAGAGAAAGAGAGAGAGAGAGAGAGAGAGAGAGAGAGAGAGAGAGAGAGAGAGAGAGCGCCTTCCTTGGAGACTTTGTTTTTGTACCTTTTCCCTAGATATTTAAGAAAACTTTATCTGATAATTATCGACCACTATGCTAACCAAGCACCCACCTTATTGGTCACACATGGAAGAGTACAGAATTAACAAAATCGTCAGGAAAGCCAGGAAATAAACAACTATAATGGCAGCAACAACAGAGAGGTTACAGAAAATCCCATTCTAGAGTTGCCAGAATATTAGAGTTTAAAATGACAATTTTCAACCGAAAATTATGAAGCCTGCAAAGAACATGGGTGGGGTGGCAGATGCTTCCAATCTCAGCAGTCAGGAAGCTGTAACTGAACTCTGGATTAGCGTGGGCTACAGCCAGGCCCTGTTACCAAACAAAACAACAGAAACCAGCATTCAAAGAAACAACAGAACAAATGGGAAAAGTATCCATGGAACTGTTTCCAAAGAAGTCTGGACTTTTGACTTCATAGATCTTAAATCATCTACTTTAAATTTATTCAAAAAGGTAAAAATCACAAGAAAGGTCTATGGTGATGTTTCACCATTAGAAAATTATCAATACATTTTTGAAATCCCAGTAAGTGCAGCTGGGCACATAAGGAACTAAGAGGAAATCCTAGGATTGAAAAATACAGCTGAAGTAAAAATGTACTGTAGGGAGCCCTGTACAGATCTGAGCAGACAGAAGAGTCAGCAAAGCTGTGTTAGGCCCTTTGAGCTTATGTAGTCTCAGAAGTAGGAACATGAGCCCTGTGGGGCAGTCAGTCATGCTGCCCTACATATAAGTGGAGACCCTGAAATATGGGAGAGAGGAAAACAGGGCAGAAATAATATTTGAAGAAATAATAGCCAAACCAAAATATTAATATACCAAATTCAGCAGCATTTGGAAAATATACGTGAGGACCAAGTGGGGTTTGTTACAATTGAAGAGTTTCAACACATGAAGGGAGGAATCTACATGATTGTCTCAGCTGGTACAGAAAAACCTCTGACAGTTCAGTACTGTCATGACAAAAATATGTGAAACTAATTAGTGTAACATATTACATTAATAGAGCAAAGTGCAAAGCCCACAAGTTATCTTAGTTTGTTAAAAAGGTATTTGACAAAAATCCAACATTTTATGATAAATACTAAGAAATATTGTAGATGTAAGGAATCCTGCTCAAATTAACAAGGGATCTCTGAAAAGCCAGCACCTAAGGACCCTTAGTGATGAAAGACTGCGAGTTGTTTAAACCAGGAAGGCAAGGATGCCTGCCTCCACTGCTTCTGTTTACATGTTATTAGAACTCCTAGCAAGCGCAGTTAGGCAAGGTAAGGGAAAAATGTATCCAGATTTGAAAGGAAGAAGTAAACTGTCTTTATTCACAGGTGGTGTGGCCATATGTCTAGAAAACCTTAAGAAGGTCACACAAACAGAATCCTCTCAGTACTTACGAACTAGGTTAAATACGAGTAAAAAGTTAGCAATTCCATTTACAATGGCATCTAGCATATGAAAGTGCTTAGGGGTAAGTTTGGCCAAGAAAGTGTGAGGCTTGCACACTGAGAATTAGAAAACAGCTGGGGAGACTCAGGTCTGTCTGCTGACCTGAGCGTGACCCCAGAACCTAGGAAGAAGAGAACTGACCCCCAACAGTCATCTTCTGACTTATATGAATGTGGTGGTATATGTGTGCCCACATTTATGTGCTCAAAGTAATTAAAAACAACTTGAAACCCCACAAAATTATTCAAGCAGCAAAGAATAAAAGAAAGAAAAGCTGATCTATATGTGTGTGTATATGTGTGTGTGTATATATATATATATATTCATATATGATACAAGTTCAATATTTTTAACTGAAATGTCAGTGCCCCCCTGTATCAATCTGCAGATTTAATCTATCTCCTATTAGAGTTACTACTGCTGGAGCCAGAGAGAAGGGCCAGTTGTTAAGAGCACTTTCCAGAGGACCCTGATTTCGACAGCTATGTGGCAGCTCACAATCATCTGAGGATACTTCCACTTCTGGGGGATCCAACACCCTCTTCTGGTCTCCATGGGTATTTCATGCATTGATACATACACATGCAGGCAAAACACTCATACATGTAAAATATTAAAATAAAAATAATTAAAATCTCCATTACTATTTTTGCAGAAATTGACAAGCTGGTCTTAACATTTGTGTGTAGTTGCAAAAGAATCTAAGTAGCCAAAAACAATCCTAGGATCACATTAGAAGACTCATATTTTAAAACTTTCTACCAAACCAGATGGTTAAACCATAAGATTAAATGCCTAGACTGACTTACTTAGACTTACTGGAAAGTAAGCCCATATATTTATGGTCTTTCAGTTGATTTTTGATGGAGGTGCCAAGGCTATTCAAAAAAAAAAAAAAAAAGAGAAATCTTTAAAGTTGGGCTACGGTGGCATATGTCTGTAATTCTAGCATTTGGGAGGCAGAGGCAGGTAGATCTCTATGAGTTTGAGGCAAGCCTGGTCTACAGAGAGAGTTCCAGAACAGACAAGACTATATAAAGAAACCCTGTCTTGAAAAACCAAAACCAAACTGAAGAAGAGGAAGAGGAGGAGGAGAAAAGAAGAAAAGAAGGAGGAGGAAGAAGAGGAGGAAGAGGAAGAAGAAGAAAAAGAAGAGAAAGAAGAAAGTGGTAGTAGTTTTTAACACAGTGCTGAACGATTGGATAGTTACATCTACAAGCTGGAGTTGGACCCTGATGTTACATATACATATCAATTAATTAAAAAATAAGTAACTAAAGTATAAACTCTTATAAGAGAACATGGACTGGGTTAGGGATGCAGGTCAGTGGTGGAGTTCTTGCCTAGTGTGCTTGCAACCCTGTAACTTTGCCCTATAAAAGAGAGGAGAGGACAGGAGGGATAGTCTTATGTCCCCAGGTTTCCCAGTGGTTTAACAGACACAACAACAAAGGCAGAAGCAATAGAAGAAAAAGTAAGTAAACTGCCTTATTAAAGCAAAACCTCTGTGCACCAAAGGGCACATTAAAGAGGTTCTGTGTGACTGTGGGCAGGGAGGCAGGAGAGACAGTGGAACTGCTGAAAGGGTATGGTGCTTTTGGGGGTGATGAAGATGCTTTATGTACCTGTTATAGTTGCACGACCTTGAGAATATAGTAAAAGTTTCTGAATTTTGCAGTTGAAAATGTTTTGCACTGGTGGGCCTGCAAGATGGCTCAGCTGATAAAGGTAGCAGCAGCCAAGCTGATGGCTTGACTTTGATCCCAGGACCTCCATGGTGGAAGGAGAGAACCAAATCCCATGAGTTGTCCTCTGACCTCCCCATGGGTACTGGGATGTACACACATGCACACATAATAAAAGTTAAATACCTGAAATAGAAAATGAAATTTTATACAGGCGTGTGAGTTTATCCCCAGTTTAAGACAAAAGGAAGTCATTAGGTATGCATAGGACTAATTTCTTGTAATAACATATCTAATGCAAGAATAGAAGGCAGAGTTGCCAGGAAGCACGAACTATAAGCTAGGATGTGGTTTCGTGGCGGTGGTGATGGTGGCAGTACTGGGGGTGAAACGCAGGGCCTTGCATGTGATAGACAAGTGCTCTGTCCTTGAGCCACATTTCCAGCCCCCTTTATTCACTTTTTGAGACAGTCTTGCTGATTTGCCCAGGCAGTCCTTGAATTTGTGACTTTCCTGCCTCAGCCTTCTGAGAAACTAGGATTACAGGCCTGTGCTGCCAGACCTGGCTTGTAATTTAAAGTTATATTAGGAGCTGGGGATGTATCTAATGGTAAACATTGCCTACCATGTGAGTTCCTGAGTTTTATCCCCAGCAACACAAAACTAAAATAAAATTATGTTTATATTTAGATTCTGTTTCATCAGTTTTATCAAGGTTTTTGTACAAGTGGTATTTTGTTTTGTTTTGCAGTGCTGGGATCGAACCCAGGGCCTCAAGCATGGTAGGCAGGTGATTTACCACTGCTATACCCCCAGCCCTACAGGAATATTTCTATCCTGGTTATTTAAAAGTTTTTGAAACAAAACATTAAATGCAAATATTTGATAATGGGCATTGTGACATACATCTGTAATTACCAGCACTTGAGAAGCTGAATCAGGAGAATGAGAGTTCAAGGCTAGCCTGGGCTGTGTTGCAAGATTCTATTGCAAACAACATTGAATTTGTTTTTGGAACAGCAAGCAGGATACCTAGTGTTTAAACCAGCAATATATCTAATGTTTTATCAAAGTCCAGTGTTATACATTGGAGAAATGTGTTGATTAGTAACATTTATATATAAAGTTACAGTGCTATTTGAAAAATACCATAGTGGTGTGATTTGATTCTTGTATCTGAAAGGCCCTTCTTGACCCTCATTGAGGATAGGTACCTTTTTCTTTTATTCTTTAGTAGTAGACAGGGGCCTGTCACAGAACCCAGAGTACATAGGTACTCCTATATAGTCAACGCTGTCCCCAAACTCCAGGTCCTCCTACCTCAGGGTTCTAAGTGTTGGAATTGTAAATGTGGAAATGTGGATGCTAGCTACTCACTGCCACTGTGTTTCATGCCTGCCCTTGCATTGTTGCCAATAATCTCTGTTTAATTGGAACATGTGAACCATATATGTAACTTTTTAGACTTGAAAAGTTAAAAGAAGTTAGTTTGGGTGTCTCAATTGTCTAGATTCAAAATATAAAACATTTTCACATATGATCAATATTTTAAAAGCCTTATCAATGAGGCATTTTACATTTTCTCAGTCTTTAAAATCTAATATGCACCAACATGCCATGTCAGTTTAGATTAAGCACATTTCAGGTGCTCAGAAACTCCTTGTGGCTACTAACTTGAATGTTGGACTGTGTAGGCCTGGACAAGCAGAACTAAGACATCATCTTCAGACTAAATGTACTTGTCTGGAAATACATGGAAGGGAGACTTTGTTTTTCTTTATTGCCCAAAGCCAAGAATTAGTTTATTTTATTGGCCAGCTGTTGACTTTAAAGATACAAACAAAAATCTCTGTGTTTTATCAGGGTGAAGAAAAGGAAGCTTGGAGTAAACATGGGTGTGAGTTGAGCGTAGGTGTATGAGAGGAAGGCCTGGAATGCAGCCCTGTGGAGGATAAGACACAGAGAGAACACTTGGATTTGTAGAAAAGGCTCAGGGTAGGAATGTTTCTGGTCAGATATGGAGAGCCCTCATTAGCCAAGCAAGCCTTCTCAGTGTGCACTCCCTTTGTATCCACATGGTGTGGACATTGCAGAGCAAGCAGAGCCCGAGAGCAGGCCTGACCAGTGGGTGGTGTGGTCCTTACAACTACTTCTTTAGACAACGTTTTATGTTATCTTTCTTATTCTCCCCTTCCACAAAAAGAAAACATAGGGTCAGAGAACAGAGTTAGAAATAGAAAAGACAGAAAATAGTGGAAGAAACGTTGTGGGGTTGGACATAATGAATACACTAGTGTACCCCTAGTGACTTAAAATGCTGAATGATGTTTTATTTTTCTTCTCAAAGATGGAGAGTGTAGGTACGGATGAGGGGAGCATGACATAGCAAGAGACCTGTCCAGAGAAACATGAGCTTCACCACAGCACTTAACATAGCCTTGCTTGCTTACTTTATAGCTGTGCCACTGCCTACGTTCTGCTGGCCGAAGAGGAAGCAACAACCATCGTAGATGCTGAAAAGTTATTTAAACAGGCACTCAGGGCGGGGGAGATAATTTATAGACGGTCACAGCAGTGCCAACACCAGAGTCCTCAGCATGAAGCTCAACTGAGTAAGCAAACTTGAACTGGCTATTGTTCCTCTTTTTTTTTTTCCCCTCCCTTTTGGTTTCTTGAAGTGTTAGCCTCAGATTTGCCATGTAGATGAGGATAACCCAGAGCTGATCTTCCCTCCTGTGCTGGGATTATAGTCATGTGCTACCAGGCCCACATTCTGTCTTTAGCTTCTGAACTTTGTGTTTAAAGCATGAAACAATAATAATAAAATAATATGTAAAAGTTTGATATTTTTCATGAAAGAACCGATAGATTCATATTTCTGGTCTATTAATTCTAACCCTCATTGTGTTTCCTCTTCAGTCTATGGCTCTGTATGTGGTGCCCAAGGGTGGTTCCTTCCCTTCTCCACTTTCTTCTTTTCTTCCTTTATTCCTTTCTTTTCCTGTTGTTTTTGTTTGTTTGGCTGTTTTGTTTTATTTTGCTTTAAGGCGGGGTCTTGCTATTATAGCCCAGGTTGTCTCTGAACTTGGGATCCTTTTTAGGGATTGCTCTTGTGACACCATCTGATTTTCAGTCCGTACTCCAGTCTCGTATGTGACAGTGGTTCTTTTCTGGTGGATTTTTCTCCAGCATGCTTGAGATAGGATGAAACACAGGGACTGTTTTCTTTTGGAGATGCTCTTCTGGTTAGGGTTGCGACACTTACCAAAGCTGTTAGATTCGGCAGTGTTGCTGTTTCTGGCTGAGATTTGTGGCCAGGGGGTTTTAGTTTCATGATTTTGGCAGATACTGGGCAATAAATTGAAATATGTTTACACAAGGCATTATCTCTTAGCAGCAAAGTTCCACATCTTTTGTTTATGGAAATTAAAATTTGGCTAATGTTTTCTCTCAGTTAAATACTTGTGTTTACAATATATTTCATTAAGGCATGTTATTATACAAAACTATGGGAATAGTTAATATTGCAGCCTGGAACTAATGAAACTACATCTATAAAAACCTCTTTCTGTTTCCCCTTGCATAATACCAAATGTGGTTATCTTGTAGAATTTTTAATTTTAAAAAATGATACTTATTTGTGTATGTGTATCTATATGTGTATATGTGTGCATGCACACATGCATGCATAGAAGTCAGAAAACAACTTGTGTGTCAGTTTTCTCCTTCTACCATGTGGGTCCCAGGGATCAAACTCAGTCAGCAAGGTTGACAAGCAAGCATCTTTTACCTGTTGAGCCATCTCACTGGCCCATGATAAAGCTTTTCTCTTAGTGCTTTCTAGTAATAATTTTTTGATTAATTATTAACTTAATAAAAGTTTATATTATTCATGGAATTTTGTTTAGGGCATTTAGGATCTTTGGGCCAAAATAATAGTACTAAAATTTTAGATTGTTTATACAGAAACTGAGATAGACAAATATATCTTTCTATTAATATCTACTTGTTTTCTGCCAGTATTAAACTCATCAACCAAATGAACTATATATACTACATTCAAATTGCTTACTACTAGAGGAAAAAGTAATTAAGTATATATTTTAAGTGTTTAATATTGAAAGCACACATAAAAGTAGAGAACATTTCTTATTTATTACCTAAATTTAATATTCACTAATAAAATAATAATGCATTCTAGTATAAATTAAATTTAATTTTAATAGGTTTTTCAGGATAATCAAATAAAATTAGTGGATAATATTTTTTTAGTGGATAATATTTTAATGAAATGTCAGGTCATAATCCAAAAAGTGATAGTTGTATCATTTTCTTATTTTTCTAAATAGGGCGAGATACCAATGTACTTGTATATATAAAACGAAGATTGGCAATGTGTGCAAGAAAATTGGGAAGAATAAGAGAAGCAGTGAAAATAATGAGAGATGTGAGTAAATTTGATAACAGAACCATTATTTCTATAGTCCCCAAGACTAAAAAAAATCATCAGTTATTTTAATGCAGAGTCACTGTTTTTCAGTTGCCCATTTCTATAACAGGATAGTATATTTTATTTATTTATCTATTTTATTTATTTCTTGAGACAGGGTCTCACCTTGTAGCTCTGGTTGGCCTGGAACTCTCTGTAGACCAGGCTCGCCTTAAACTTACAGAGATCCACCTGCCTCTGCCTCCTGAGTAGGATTAAAGATGTGTGCCCCCATGCCCAACGAGGATATTTTTAATGTGCATACATTTCTTAAGGTTTAGGTGTTCATAATTTTGTAAAGAAGCAAAATAATTTATACTTTAACAAACCTGGTTCAGGTCCTCTGAGTTTCTATCATGATTTGTTTTGATTTTCGTCTGTTTTCCTTCTTTAATATACAGTTGATGAAAGAATTTCCTCCTCTTACCATGTTGAACATCCATGAAAATCTCTTAGAATCACTTCTAGAACTGCAGGCCTATGCAGATGTTCAGGCAGTCCTGGCAAAATACGATGGTGAGTTTGTGTGTGTGTGTGTTAGTAGATAGCATGGTTAGTCTCTTTTCAGCTGTGTTATCGTCAGTGACTTCAGTTGCCTCTTTCCAGTCTTAGCAGTTTGGAGGTGTAGGTATAGCTGCTGGGAAGCATCTTCTGTATCTGTCCTTCCTGCTGAGCCAGAAGCCTATAACAAGGAGCTTCTCCTCTATGAGGGCGTGTTCCTTATTTCCTGAGTCTGTGTGAGGCACTTAGAATGCGATGGTGGACATGAAAACATGGATTTAACCCTCATGGCTTTGTGGCTTAGTGGCACACAGAGAGAATTGGGCAGTAGTTACACTGAAGGTAGCCTATGAAGAGAGGTGACTGTAAAAGTATAGGCGTTGTGCACATAGCAGGGTGCTCCATGAATTTTGGCATATAAAGAATACCAGTAGAAGTTACGTAATAATCTTTATAAGAATAATTCCGAATAAGAGTTTTACAATGATTTTTAGTTATATGAAGTAATTTTTATAATTTCAGTGATCCCTATAATAAACATATGAAGTGGTAGGACAAGTGTTTTCATTCTTTTCAGGCAGTAAATTAGGAAACGGGAGTTTAAGAAGGTTAAATATTGGGCAATGTCTTCCAGTGAATGAGTGGTAAACCTGAGCCATAACTCAGCCATTCCATTTCCATGTTTACTAGTCATTTGATAAGAATAGTTCCATGTATTAACTATTTGTATTATTATAACAATAACAGTTGACTACAAGTGGAGATGGGAAAATGTTAAAAACACAGACTTTTGCCTGGTGGTCGTGATGGTGCACGCCTTTAATTCCTGCACTCAGGAGGCAGAGACAGGCAAATCTCTGAGAGGCCTGCCTGGTCTACAGAGCAAGTTCCAGGATGGCCAGGGCCACACAGAGAAACCCTATTTCAAAGAAACAAAAAAACAAAACCACAGACTTTCCCCTCATTCAAAGTAAGACATCCGCTCACTTTGCCTCCCTCTTAGATCCTCCTGCCTCTGCCTCTGCCTCTGCCTCTGCTTCTGCTTCTGCTTCCCGAGTCCTGGGGTTAAATGTATATGCCACCATGACCAGCTAGGATTTTTTTAAATGTGCATACATTTCTTAAGGTTTAGGGCTTCATAAGTTTATTTTTAAAAAATCTTACTTTAATAACCCTGGCTCAGCTCTTTCGAGTTTCTCTGTCATTATTTATTCTGATTTTAGTCTTTCCCCTTTTAATATACAGTTGATAAAAGTCCATGCAGCAAACCTCCCAGCCCTGTTTCTGCTCGTGTCTTTCATTAGAACCGAACGTGGAAAGCCACTCACCTTTGTCTTGTCAGAGGTTCCTCCCACTAGTTTAGGAATCCCCACGACTTGGGAAAGTTGAAGTGTGATACATTTGGAAGGTGAAATTGCTTTCTTTTATACATCTGGAATTTTTAGGCAGATCTTCGCAATAGTTTAGACTCAAACGAAAATTTGTGAGCAACCCATTCCATATGTAACCTACTGGGTACATGGTCTGTTGTGATATTTGTAATGTGCAAGCTTAGGAACTGAGTATCCAAAGTCAGAAGGGGACCTGATTTGTTTAGAATAAAGGAAAACCCACCAAATTGATAGGGCCTGCATCATTTGGTATGCTCTGTGGGTTACTCTTTACTCGGCTCACTGACATCACTGTGCAGATCCACAGTCGTTGGAAACCAGCTTTCTCCCTGAGATCTCCACCCACTGTGTAGTCTCGAGCTCAGAGTGTCATGCACGTGCGCCACTCTCTTCTAAGGTCACTGTTTTCTGAAAAAGGATTTATTTTTTTATGATCTCAAGTTAACTTCATACTCTATAAAATGTGGTTCTTTGAGAAAATGTAGGAAAGCTAAAAACTTAGGGAAAAAGTTAAAATTAATCCAGATATAATAGCAGTTAAGTATTTTAATTTTTTCAAACCTTAGTTTTTACATTTAATTATACTGTGGATTTCTTCTGACTAGTCTTATTGTAAACAGATTATTATCGATGTTTGTAGAATATCTGTTGTCATCGTATAGAGGACTTATATCAACATAGTTTAATATCTTCTAAGAGGGGGGCTGGAGAGATGGCTCAGAGGTTAAGAGCATTGTCTGCTCTTCCAAAGGTCCTGAGTTCAATTCCCAGCAACCACATGGTGGCTCACAACCATCTGTAATGGGGTCTGGTGCCCTCTTCTGGCCTGCAGGCAGACACACAGACAGAATATTGTATATATAATAAATAAATAAATATTTTAAAAAAAATATCTTCTAAGAGGTATGGAAAGAGGTCTAGGCTGGGTTGCACCCAGGAGGTAGAGGCAGGCAGATCTTTGTGAGTTTGAGGCCAGTTTGGTCTACAAGAAACTACACTGGGAAACCCCGTCTTGAAAAACCATTAAAAAAAAAAAAAAAGTGAGAGAGAGGTAGAGAGAAAGAGAGATCAATAAAGTTACTACTAGCCCAGGGATATGCCAACTAGTAAATAGTAAAATCTAGAATCAAACTTAGGTCTTCCAACAATGTGTCCAGATACCTATGTCACTGTATTGCAGCTGATGAATTTGTACTGAGTTATCATTTTTAATCCCTACCTAAGTTGACAATATTGTTACAGATATAAGCCTTCCAAAGTCGGCAGCCATCTGCTACACAGCAGCACTGTTGAAAACAAGGACTGTTTCAGATAAGTAAGTACTTTCGAAACCACAATCATTTGGAAAGACTGCTGAACATTTAATAAGGGTTTTTCCTTTACTGACTTTTAAACAATGCACTTTCTCCTCTCTATTTCCCCTGAATAACCCTTACTCTTTTGTGACTGAGGTTTCTCACTGCATGTGGTTTGATGACAGAGCTATTTAGAGTTAAGTAAGCTGGTACTCTAATTCAAACTACACACAGTAGATGTAGCTGGGCAAGTTGTTACTTTGAGAGTAATATGGCTGAGGGGTGGCTGGAGAAATGGCTCAGCAGTTAAGAGCACTGACTGCTCTTTAGAAGACCTGGGTTCAATTCCCAGCACCCATATGGCGCTCACGATGGTCTGTGATTCCAGTTCCAGGGAACCCAACACACAGACACACATTCAGACAAAATACAAATGCACATGGAAATAAAATTATAAAAAAGGAAATAATATTGTAGGGTGGTTGTATGAGGATGATATGTGTCAAGTTACTACAGCAGGTTCAAGAAAGAGCCCACAGAGAATTGAGTGTGAAGCTTATACCTGCAACACCAGCCTTTGGAAGGAGGAATAGGAGTCAAAGCTAGTCTTGGTTACATAACAAGCTAAAGGCCATCCTGGTGTATATATGTCTCAAAAAAAAAAAAGTACACCTTTAATGTGGTAACAGTGATGCTGTTAACAACAAGGTACAGGTAGATGAGCTGGCTTCATCTTACCTTCCACTGAAGTTACTCTCCCTTCCTTACACCTTTGGCTCTCCTTAGTTCTCCTTATTTGGCAGTTGAGATATTCAAAATCTGGACAGGTCCAGTGATGAGACCCTATCTCAATAAAAAAAAATTATTATTTAATTGAGAGTCAGAGGCCAACCAAATGGTGCTCATCAAGAGTAATATATCTTGATATAAATTGGAATAAAATATTCGCAGTTTCTTGTCACCTAAAAATTTTATAAAGAGTGTGCTCAATGTGCCTCTCCAAAGGCTCTCAGAGTGTGCTCAATGTGCCTCTCCAAAGGCTCTCTGACTTCAGGCTGCGATTTTCATTCCTTCTGTGGCCTGGTGCACACGGTTGAGCCAGAGGCTTTACTTTCATTTTTATTGGTTGTATGGTTTTGCCTTTGGTCATTGCCAGAAACATCTTTGATTTGAGGAATATATTGTAATCTGAATCCATGTTTATCATTCCCAGTAGACTTTGTATACGTATTTTGTTCATTTCTTCGTCCTGTGGTTTTCTTTACAGATTCTCTCCAGAAACAGCATCCAGAAGAGGGTTAAGCACAGCAGAAATTAATGCTGTGGAAGCAATTCATAGAGCTGTGGAATTTAATCCCCATGTTCCCAAAGTAAGATATTTTATAACAAAAATACTACTTTTATTTAAATTTAACAAATTTATGATAATAGACCAAAATATATGGTTTGTGATACATTAGATCAGAATTGTTTAGTCTGCTCTATTTGCCATTCATCTTGAAAGGGATAATAATAAGGCATTTAGAAACAGTTCGAGGTCAGGGATGTAGTTCTGTTAGTAGTGCTTATGTTGCATACATGAAGCCCTGACTTTAATATGTAGTGCTGCAGAAACCAAGCCTGGTGGTGGCTCATGCTTGGAATCCTAGAATTTGGAATGTTGAGGCAAAAGGATCAAAGTTCAAGGTCACTCTCTCTCTCTACTATACAGTGAGTTCTAGGCCAGCCTAGAATACATTAGTCCCTGTTTAAAAAAAAAAAAAAAAAGAAAGAAACCTCCTTAGAAGCAATTAGTTCCCTAAGGGCTTTGTAATTGCTGGCTGAATAAAACCTGAATTCTGTTTACTTAACTTTCTCTTCCTCAATATTGGTGATGAATGCAGTTGCATTCAGACCTACTTTATTATAGTTATAGAGAAGAAACGATTAAGTGACTTGATTGCTATAGATCACTTATATTTCAGATCGCAGGATTAATTTTCCTATATTGTCAAAGGCTTTTCTAGATGCATGACTGGATTTTGAACTATGACTGAGTAGACAAAAACTGAAATCTGGGAAATTAATCAATAAAAAGTTATAGCAGATAGAGAAACTACTGAGTTGATGTCTGTTGGAACTCAGATGAATTGACCTACTCTATTTGTCTTTATATTGTACATCTTACATTTATACAAATTATTGGCTAATCTATGTAATAGTATCCAAATACCAAAACACTCAAACCCAAGATTAAAATTTGGATTTTATAAACAATTTCCCATGTTAGGACCTACAGACTATTCAGGAATAGATTCCCTTACTACTGTATGAAATTATAGCTGTGATAAGTGTATAAGTGTTAATGGAAGTTAACCCCAGGGCCTGCAAGGTGGCCAGCATAGTAAGACACGTGCTGCTAAACCCGATGGCTGGAGTTCATTCACCAGAACCCTCATGGGAAAAGGAGAGAAGCAACTCCTGCAAGATGTCCTCTGATCGCAACATAAATAATGTGTCACATGTGATTGTACATACACAAATACAGTAAATAATGTCAGAAAAAAGACATTAACCCCTAAAAGAAAGTCTTCAAGAAGTTTTAAACCTTTTAGAATAAATAAAGATATGATAAAGTAAGTTAACGACTTGAACTTAGTAGAACATACCTGTAATTCTTGTACTGCAGAGGCTGAGGCAGGAGGATTAAGAGTTTGAGGGCTACGTATTGAGACCCTGTCTCAAAAAAAAAAGAAAGAAAGAAAAGAAAGGAATGACTAGAATGACTAACATCAGACTGAGTAGTGGTGTTTTCCTGGCCTGTGTGAGCCCCTGGGTTTGTTCGCAAAAATGCGGAAGAGGGAGAAAACAGCACACACTACCGAAATCTAAGAATAATAGTCTACAGACATACAAGTTTCTTGTTAACTGACACTGGGTCCATGAATTTAAAATTTTATTACTAGCTATAATATACATACAGCAAAGAATACAGAACAGAAACATGCACTGTAATGGTTTAACATAAAGCAGACACTTGCCTGTCAGGTAAAAAGCAGGGCAGTACCACCCCCCGGATGTCCACTTGACTGCCCTTTTCCAGGCACAGCGCCTCCCTTCCCAGAGTAATGTGAGAGTTATGACAGTTTTAACATTAATTATGATTACTTCCTCCTTTCTTTACCTACTCATTCTGTAGTTTTCTTTTATTGCTGGTGTTACAAATGAATTAAGGTCAGTTCTACCCTCCATTCTGTCTACTCCAATTCTTCTCTGATTCCTCTCAATTTTATAGGGGTTCTTACTGGTTTTTATTTATTTATTTATTTATTTTTTAATTTTCGAGACAGGGTTTCTCCGTAGCTCTTTTTGGTTCCTGTCCTGGTACTACCTCTTGTAGACCAGGCTGGCCTCGAACTCACAGAGATCCGCCTGCCTCTGCCTCCCGAGTGCTGGGATTAAAGGCGTGCGCCACCATCGCCCGGCCTGGTTTTTATTTTTAAACCACAGAGTTCACTTAGTGCTGCCAGCATGTACCCAGGTGTAGAACCATGTACTAGAATATGAGTAAGCTCTTTGGGCTACATCCTGAACAAAAGCACACTCTCCCTCTCCCCTCTTCCAGCAACAGTGGTCAACTGCGCCTCAGCTAGAGGTGGGCTGCCCACCCACTGCCTGCTGGAATTTGGTCTCCTTTCACAGTTACTGACTCTGTCTGTGTAGCTGCCTGTTGTGTTGGAATACATCGCCTTATTGTAGTCAGCCATCACCTCTGGCTTGTCCTTTCTTTCTGCTTTTGTAATGATCCATGAGCCTTGAGAGGGGACATGTGATATAAATGTCCCATTTAGGGCTGGACATTCTGCATAAACTCTTATTTTTTATTCTGTGGGATAATTTATATATAATTATAATCACTTCTGCTTTAAATGATTTATAGATCTTTCTGATAAGGCTATCTGATCTGGAGTTTTCTTTTTAAGAAACTATGAACTATGAATTTCCATCCTTTAGTTTAATAATTATAATTGTTACTTCATAATTGCAAATACTATTATTGTTGTGACAGAGCCTCATTGTAGCCTAAGTTGGTCTCATCATTTAGCTGAGAATGATTTTGAACTCCTAATCCTCCTGCCTCCATCTCCCAAGTGCTGTGATTACAGTCTGTGCCCTCATGTCCGGCTTACTGTGTTTTTTCTTTCTGTTGCATCATGGTTTCTTTTGTAATTAATTTTTTTGTCTACACACCAGATACTTTGTTTGAAAAGTTGTGAAATTAGGTTGAAACTTTGGATAATACTATGTTCTTCCAGAAAATACTGTTTCACACTTAGATGACTGCAAGAAGCACTAGTAAGCCAATATTACTTTAATCACTTTATGTTTAAGGGATTGCTATTTTTTGGACCACCCAGGTGACTTAAAGCTACTTCTGGTTCACCCTTACACCTGGGATTCAGCCGTTCAGGGCCCCATCTAATCCTTAGTTTAGAAGCACTTGCACTATTGACAAGCACTGCCACCTCTTTCCCTAGCTTTATAAAACTGACAAAATGTTGAATGGCTTCTTATCCATCTCGTTCAGTTGGAAGATCCTCCACATAAAGAAAACTTAACTGTGGCTCACTTGGCTGACTCTCTGTCTTTGGACTGCGGTCTGGTAATTCTTCATGCTTTGTTAATCCTTGTATATTTACTTTTACTAGTTTCTAATTTTTCTAGGAAGATTGATCAGAATCATTACTGGAAATACAAGTCTATAAATATTTTTAAATAAAACCCTCCAGTCTCGGGGGCTGGAGAGATGACTCAGAGGTTAAGAGCACTGGCCGCTCTTCTAGATGTCCTGAGTTCAATTCCCAGCAACCACATGGTGTCTCATAACCATCTGTAGTGAGATCAGATGCCCTCTTCTGGTGTGCAGATGTACATGCAGATAGAGCACTCGTATACATAAAATAAATAAGTAAATCTTAGAAAACAAAAATCCCTCCACTCTCATGCTACAGAAGAGTTAAGAGAATGGATTCTACAACCAAACTGCTGGAGTTTGAATTCCAGCTCCACTTTCTCATAGCTATGTGGTTTTAGATGAATTACTTTCCTTTGCTTGTGCTTGAGTTTCCTTGTGCATGCATGTGTGTGTGCGTGTGTATGCATGCAAGTGTGTGTGCATGTGTGTGCGCGTGTGTGTTGAGACCAGGTCTCATGCAGCCCATGCTGGCCACTACAGCCTGATGATCTATTTTACATGCATTCTGGGGCTCATACGTAGGTTCTCGTGCTTATAGGGCAAGTGCTTTACCAACTGAGATGTCTTCCCAGTTTGTATATAAAGTTTTAAACTTAGTTCCACAATTGAGGATAAATGTAGTATTTGTCTTTCTGAATCTGGCTTATTTTATTTAACGTAATGACCAGTTGCCCCTTTTTCTGCACATGCCACGATTTCTTTTTCCTTTATGTCTGTATAAATTCCATTGTATACATGTGCTGCCCTTTCTTTATCTGTCTATGTATTGATAAATATCTAGGCTGCTCCTCTTTCCTGGGTGTTGCAAATAGTGCAGTGGATCTATCTGCAAGTGTCTCTGTTGTTGACTTAGAGTCATTTGGGTGTCTATCCAAGAATAGCACATCTGGATCAGAGGGTAGTTCTGTTTCAGTTTTTGAGGAAGCCCTGTACTGATTTCAGTAGTAGCTAGTTATGTGTATAATCCCACCAGCAGTTTATAAGGAAAGTTCCTCTTCCTTCATGGTCTCACCAGCGTTTTCTGTAATAGGTCTTCTTAATGATAACAGTTCAAACTGGGGCGAGGTGGAATCTGAAAGCAGATTTAATTTCCGTTTCCCTGATGACTAAAGATATTGAATGCTCTTTCAAATATTTATTGTTCATTTCCTTAAAAACTTTCTACTTAGTTCATTAGTCCATTTGTTTTATTAAGTTCAATTTTATGTAATATGTAGCCAAGTAGAAACTTTTTATGTGTTATATAATATAATTTGCAATTATATTTTGGGTAGATCATTTATTGATAGGGTGATTTGTGGAGTTTGGGGTATTTAAATTTTGCAGTTCTTTACATATCCAGTATATTAATTGCTAGTCTGATCTGTGGTTAGCAAACATTTTTCCTGTTGCAGAGGCTGTCTTTACTCCAGGGATTGCTCCATTGCTGTGCAGAAGCATCTTGATTTGATGTAATGCCATTTGTCAATTCTTGAGATTATCTCCTTTCCTCCTGTTTTGCTGTTGATTGTATTTTACAATAGTAAATTTTTGTCATATGTAAAATATCATTTTAGAGGACTGTTTTATAGGTTTTTTTAACTTTAGTTTTTTGATTTATAGGTAGAGATTACTTAGTTCTCCCTCAACCATCAGAGCAGTTAACACTCAGCTCTGTCAGAATACACAGCTCCTTGTGCTTGTCTGTACCTTTGTTGCTTGTAGCTGATGGTTTGTGATGAGTGCAGCAGGGTCGCTATTAAGACTTGCTAGAGGAGCTTTAAGCTCTAGCAACTTGAGAATATCCCATTTAAATAATATTGATGTCATATGAACTGGAAGAGCTATGGAATTTGTGGCTGTTTTTGCCAGGTTTTATAAGTGATGAAGTATGCACAGCTCTTTCCCCTGTTCTGGGCTCTGTCCCTGACTCTCAGCTGGAAGCAAGCAAACATAAAAGGCTTTAGGGGATTTTCCCTCAAACTTGTGGGTTCCAATAACTTGAAAAGTATCATTTCAACAAATATTTACTTTTAAATTTTCTTTTGTGTTACAAATTTATTACGCAAATTTGCCAAGCAGTTGTCTGCATCTGAGCAGTAAAATGACAGAGGATAAAAGGTTTTAAGCAGGAAATGTTTTCTGGCAACTTCCACATAATGAAATGGCTGTAGGTCTAGAGCTGTGCAATTTGTTAAAGCTGGAAGCTATTAGAATTATGATGGAAAGATGATCAAAATCTCTTTGCTATTAATTTGTTTTGAGGTATTTCATTAATATTGATTGTTTATATAGATTTTTTTTCTGCTAGATGAGTTTCACTATATGAATACTGTGATATAGTGCCATAGTAAAATAGCATGTTTTCATGTTGGGTTTTTTGTTTGTTTGTTTTGTTTTTTTGTTTTTTCGAGACAGGGTTTCTCTGTGACTTTGGAGCCTGTCCTGGAACAGTACTTGGAACTTGTAAACCAGTCTGGCCTCGAACTCACAGAGATCCGCCTGCCTCTGCCTCCCAAGTTCTAGGATTAAAGGCATGCGCCACCCGCCCAACCCTGTTTTCATGTTTTTTTTAACTTGGTCTTCATTACCTGGCTATGACTTTGGTTCAACAAAATTTTTTTTCAAGTCACTGGAAAAGAAAAATATTTTTATCTTTTAGCTACTACAGGAATAGTCAAATATTTTTATTTTCAATAGAAATTATTTTATATATTTTAGATATCCCACAACATTCTATTTATTAATTTTTAGTGTCTCATATTCTTTATTATTTATTTTTATGTGTATGGCGTTTTACTTGTATGTATGTCTGTGTACCATGTGCCTATCTGGTGGCTGTAGAGGCCAGAAGAGGGTGTTGCATCCCCTGATACTGTACTTATGACTGTTGTAAGCTGCTGTATGAGTGGTGGGAATCGAATCCTGGTCCTATGGAAGAGAAGCCTGTGCTCTTAACCCCTGAGCCATCTTTCCATCCCTGCTTCATATTCCTTATTTTCCATCCATAAAATCGTTTCATTCTTTTTATTGAGATAATTCATATAATTCACTCTTTGAAGGTGTAGAACTCAATAGCTTCTGACATATTCACATGATGTAAAATCATTACTATTATCTATTTCTAGGACATACTCACCATTGCAGAAAGAAACACTGTACTCTTAGTAGACACTTTCTATTCCTCTTATTATTCAGTCCCTGCCAGCCATTATTTTACTTTCTGTTTCTATGAATTTACTTGTTCAGTACTTCTCATATTAGTAGACTTGTACAATGTGTGGCTTCCATGCTTGACTTCTTTTACCTAGCATACTGTATTGGTACTTTGGTTCTTTTTATGGATGACAACATTTTGGTTAATCTGTCGTTAGTGGACATTAGAGTTGGTTCTGGGTGTTTTGTTTTGTTTTGTTTTTGTTTTTTGTTTGGTTTTGTTTTTTTTTTTTTTTTTTTTTTTTTTTTTGGTTTTTTGAGACAGGGTTTCTCTGTGGCTTTGGAGCCTGTCCTGGAACTAGCTCTTGTAGACCAAGCTGGTCTCGAACTCACAGAGATCCGCCTGTCTCTGCCTCCCGAGTGCTGGGATTAAAGGCGTGCGCCACCACCGCCCGGCCTTGTTTGGTTTTGTTTTGTTTGAGACAGGGTTTCTCTGTAGCTTTGGAGCCTGTCCTGGGAACTCCCTCTATAGACCAGGCTAGCCTCAAACTCACAGAGATCCGCCTGTCTCTGCCTCCCAAGAGTTGGGATTGATTAAAGGCATGCACCATCACCACCTGGCCTTTTCTGCTTTTTTGTTACTATAAACCATACTGATGTGAACATGTACAAATTTTTGTGTGGGCATCTTTTCTCTTCTCCTTAGTGGAACTGATAGCTTGTATAGTGGGTTTGTGCTTACTTTTGTAATGCATTATTTTTCTGAAATGACCTTATCAACAATGTGCGAAGGTTTTCAGCCTTTACCTGCATGCTCATGCTTACTATTGTCCGCCTTTTTATTACAGCTATCCCAAGTGGGTGTGAAATAGATTCTTATGGATTTAGTTTCCACTTCACCAGTGGCCAGTAATTTGAGCATCTTTTAATGTGCTATTTGGTATCATCTTTAAAGAGCTACCCATTTAAGTTTCTTTGTACATTTTTTTTCTTGTTTTTGGGCATTTGGGGTTAGTTTGGTTTGATTTTTAGCTGTTTTGAGAAAATTCTCTCCCCTCCAGCCCAGGTTATCTTTTTCTTGTTGTGTTTTGAGTCTTGGAGACAGGGTTTTATACTGAATCCCAGGCTATCCTAGAACCACTTAGCCCAGGCTGACCTTGAACTAAAAGTAGTTCTCCTCCTTCCTTACCCTCCCATGTGCTGGGAGGTTTCTACTTATCTTTTTAAAAATATTATTATAGAAAGTATTATATTTTTCTTTTTTACTATGGATGATAATCCTTAACATGGTAGCCTTATGTGGCCTTGCACATCTGTTATCTCAGCACTCAGGAAGAAGCAAAGGCTGGAGACTCATGAGATTGAGGCCAGCCTACATTAGGAGGTCCCCATCTTAAACAAATAATGAAGCTGGGCAATGGTGGTGCATTGGTGCATGCCTTTAATCCCAGTACTCAGCAGGTGGAGCTCTATGAGTTCGAGGCCAGCCTGGTCTGCAGAGTGTGTTCCAGTATACAGTATAGCCAGGGATACAGAGAGAAAGCCTGTCTCAAAAAAAAAAAAAAATGAACATGAATGATTATTACAGGAAGCCATTTATACCCTTAATTAATATGCCTCAAGTTATTGTGAATCTCATAATCACATGTATGTTCACCCATGAAATATAAACCCCCAAGTGAGTTTTCTGGGTGAGGTATAAATAAGAACCTTCTGAGCCTCTTTGTTAGGTAAGATACAGCTGAATACAATCCTAAAATATTTCCATCTATAAAAAGTTTTCCTTTCATATTAATTAGCCTTGCCAATCACCTGAGGCAAGCAGATTCCCATTAATGAATAAAGAAACTGCCTTGGCATGTTGATAGGGTAGAACTTAGGTAGGCGGAGAAAACTAAATGGATTCTGGAGGAAGAAGGCAGAGTCAGAGAGATGCCATGGAGCCGCCAGGGACAGATGCTGGGAATTTTACCCGGTAAGCCACTGCCACTGGCGATATACAGATTAATAAAAATGGGTTAGCCAATAAGAAGTTAGAGCTAGAGCCGGGCGGTGGTGGCGCACGCCTTTAATCCCAGCACTTGGGAGGCAGAGGCAGGCGGATCTCTGTGAGTTTGAGACCAGCCTGGTCTACAAGAGCTAGTTCCAGGACAGACTCCAAAACCACAGAGAAACCCTGTCTCGAAAAACAAAAAAATAAATAAATTAATTAATTAAAAAAAAAAAAAGAAGAAGAAGTTAGAGCTAATGGGCGAAGCAGTGTTTTAGTGAATACAATTTCTGTGTGGTTATTTTGGGGCTAAGCTAACCGGGTGGCCAGGATGAACAAGCCATAGATTACCTTGTGAAGATCAGAAAACAGGTTTAATTCTGTTTTATGTATTTGGGGGTTTCACTCAGTTAGGCATTCAGATTTGTGCACAAACCTAAAAGACAGTGCAGATATGTGTCCTGCAGCTATCATAGATCACTGGAATTGTAAATGGTGAACCCTTGAATTCAGTGATCTGTAGATGGAACTATTCTTATGATACTTTATATACTACCTAGAATAGTATAGGTCACTATATAGCTAGTATAGGGACTAGCTATATAGTGATAGAATAGTATAGGTCACTATATAGCTAGTATAGGGACTACCTATAGCTTGAGGAATTTTTTAAAGAAAATTTATTTACTATTGCTTCATGTGTTTGAGTATTTGCCTACATGTATATATGTGCACAACATGCATGCCTGGCACCTGCAGAGGCCAGAAGAGGGCATTGGATCTTGGAACTGGAGTTAAAGACTGTTACTGAGCTACCATATGGATGCTCTTGACTGCTGAGCCATCTCTCCAGTTCCAAAAGTTTTTATAAGCAAACTACTGGCATTTTTAAAAAATTTATTACTTTTATATTTAAGCTTGAAGTAATTACTTTGCAAAACCAAACCACACAGTGGGAAGTACAAGAATATACCCACATGTGTTATGTCAGATGATTTTTGTCAAAAGCACGTGTGCAATCTAATAGGAAAAAGAACTCCCTCAACAAACAGCGCTAGAGCTTCTGATTATCTGAAATGGGGGAGAACAATGGATTTTTCTCATGACAAACACTAAGATTAAATTCTGCTCATCTTTAGTATTAGGAAAATGCAAAGAACTGGGCGTTGTGGTGCACACCTTTGATCCTAGCACTTACAAGATAGAAGCAGGTTGATTTTGGGGAGTTTGAGGCCAGGATGGGTGGTCTACATTTTGAGCTCCAGGCCAGCCAAGGCTAGATCTTGTCTCAAAGCAGAGTAAAAATAAATATATTAAGGTGATGTAATGTGATAGGATGTGATATGTGTGTGATGAGGGGAGCACATTAGATGATTTAACTGTGGAGGCCAGAGGTTGAATTTATGGAATCAAGTACTCCCCTTCTACCTTTACATGGGTTCCTAGGATTGAACCCAGGCTACCAGGCTTGTGACAAGTCCCCTTTACCTGATGAGCCATTTCACTGACCCTGACAAGTTCTTTTCTATTTTATCTATCTGTCTGTCTGTCTGTCTGTCTGTCTGTCTGTCTGTCTGTTTGTTTTGAGACAGGGTTTCTCTGTGTAGCCCTGGCTGTCCTGGAACTTGCTTTGTAGACCGGGCCTTGGGGCTAGAGAGAACATTAGACAAGCTAGGAACAATGGCGCCAAGGCAGGAGGATCTTGAAGTAGAGGCTAGCCTGAGCTATGTATGGATCTTGCCTCAAAACAACATATGGATGAGAATGTAGCACAGCTGGCTGAGTGCCTAGCATGAATGTTGTCTTGGGTCTAATCCCTAGAATCAGAAGAGCTGAGCGTGTGGTGGCCCATTTCTGCAATTCCAATGATTTCCATGATGAATCAGACCCTTTTTCATTAAACTATAATTTAAAATACACAGATCACAAATTGAGAGGTCATCCACAGCTATATAGCAAGTTTGAGGTCACACAAAACCTTGTCTTGAAAAGAAAATAATAATAAAAGTAAGACAAGTAACAAAAACTAAATTGTTCTGTATTCTGAACACATATTTAGGAAGATGACATCTGTGGCTTTTAAAGATGTTGAAATGTTTAAAATGTTAAAATTTAAAAATGTTAAAAGTTATTTCTTATTTTCCAAATAAAGTTGTTCTTAGTGTTATCTTTTCAAGAAAGCAGACCATACCTGGAAACTTATGTGAATACAAGAGAAGTTTTAAAATATATTGATACACAGAAAATGAAATCCTTTTTGAGCCAGGCATGGTAGTGTATACTTGTAATCCCAGCACTTCGGAGGCAGAGGCAAGTGGGTCTCTGAATTGTAAACAGTCAGAGCTACATGGTAAGACCCTATCTTAAAAAAGACAAAAATGAAGAACAAAGTAAAATCCTTTATGGTTGATCAGAAATTGAATCCTGTAGGATGTTCTGAGTTTCATCAATTTGTATTTCAGTATGCCCATGGCTAACCTGGACATATTAACATCATATGTAAAACAAATGAGAGAAACAGTTATTTAATTAAAATTCTGGGTGGCACAGTGGAAGTAAAGGGAGAAATAGGAAAATGGTGTTGAAGTCTATTGTCCAGACTACAGCACAGTGAGAGCCTTGCCTCTCCATTATGTCGCAGTATAGCCTAACTACAGAGTTAGGCTATGGATTCCTCTCCTTTGGCTCTACAGGGTGATGCGGAAAGGGGTTTTACCTCAGTGTCTTCCCTTTCTCTTCTTTGCTCCCGAGACTGACAGGAATTATGTTTTTCTTGCTTTACTCACATCACAGTTGTGTTTACTTTCTCTCTGGGCATTGTGTTTAGACTCCCCAGTACATACTTATAGACTTTGCTTTCAGCTTGCTTGTCTAATCTCATAGAATGTGCACTGAGAACACTAATTGCAGAGATAAATTGGTTCTTCGTGTGCATGACTGATCAAGAGCAAAGGACCTTAATTTCAGATGTCTTCAGAGAGATTTTTCTTTAACCTCTGCCTTTAAGAGGAAGATTATAAAGCATTATCATTACTTCAGGTCAGAATTATATTGCTTTTGGTCAAAAGCAGTTGTAAGATCTACAGAGTAATAGAAAAGAGTAATCTAAGGATAAATTATAAAGATCAAAGCAGTTGAAAATTAAATTGAATTTAAGTGTAAGCTTGGGTATGATTTAGACTCTTAAAGAAACCATCCATGCACAAAGGCCCTGGGTTCGATCCCAAGCACTGAATAAAGGGGGAGAAGGGACAGAGAGCAAATGTTTGACCATATATCATCTTATCTTTTAATTATAGCTTCCAGAATAGCTTAATTTTAATATGTTTACTGAAAAACAAGGGACTAAAGTATGTATTTAGAAACTAGATTTGTGCCAGACATTTCTCTCATTTATTACCAATACAATAATGGGGTTATTCAGAGGTCATTTAGGAGGTCCAGCAGCACACACTAGATGCTGGCTTTGGCTTGTATCCAGCTATATTTTATTTGGTGATAATTTCCAAATCTATATCTTTTAATGCTGGTTTTCTTCTCATCTACAGACTTGTATTTTCATCCTATAAAAGTAATTCAGATATTTTATTGTTTCAAACTGAATTTTTGGATGTATTTTACTCTTATTTCTTCATTTTGATTTATGGCTTTATTAGCCCTTTCATTCGTGTGTGTGTGTGTGTGTGTGTGTGTGTGTGTGTGTGTGATAAAGGTGATGGTGGATATTAACTGTGTATACCAGGCTGACCTCAAACTCACAACAGTCTCTTTGCCTCAGCCTCCTAGTTCATATAGAATGCCACTATGCCTGGCTTCCCTACATTATTTTTTCCCTCTGCTCTTTCAAAGGACTAGCATATTATATCCTTTAAAAAGTCTTTCAGATCTAGGCATCACCATTCTCATTGACTATTGTGCACCTTCACTACCCACTTTTAAAAATACATGTTATTGTTGTTTTTATTACTGAAGCAAGGGATTTTTTTTAAAATGTTAAATATTTCAAAAGTTTCTAAAGTTAAAAAAAAAACAAGTTCATTATTTAGCCAACTTCTACTTTCCGAAATTAACTATTATTTCTGCGTATTGTAAATATTATCAGACATTTATACTCCTATCCTCTTTCCTCCCTACTCCCCTACCCCAAGACAGGATTTCACTGTGTAGTTTAAGCTGGCCTTGAATTTGCTAGAGTCTAAGGCTAGCCTCAGACTCATGGTCTTCCTGCCTCAGCTTCCCGAGTGCAGTGATTACAAGTCTTTACCACAATTGCCAAGTACTTTATATGAATTTCTAAATATCTAGACGTGTCTCAAAAATGTTACCATTTCTTGTGTGGACGACTAGACAGATTCCCCACTGATCTTCCTGCTATTAGCCCCTCTCTACTGTATTGCCAGTTTTCTCCCCAACTAGCAAATTTCACTTCGCTCTAAGACTTCTGTGAATTCTCTGCTCTTTATAGCCTGAGAACCAACCCTTTAGTATTACACTAATGGGAACTCTTCAGTCTGACTCCAGCATCTACAGTCTTCGTACCACTTGTTTTGCTTCTTATCTCAAGTCAATGTTCCTGGATTAGTCGTGTCTTATTATATCTCCCTATTGTTGTATGTATATTCAATCTCTTCTCCATCTGCCATTCTCTAAGCTTTTGATCACCCATTGCCCTATTTTTTTTTAAAGATTTATTTATTAATTATGTATACAGGGTTCTTCCTGCACATATCCCTGCAGGCCAGAAGAGGGCACCAGATCTCATTACAGATGGTTGTAAGCCACCATGTGGTTGCTGGGAATTGAACTCAGAACCTCTGGAAGAACAGTCAGTGCTCTTAACCTCTGAGCCATCTCTCCAGCCCTGTCCTATTTTTTTTAAATGGTTTTTTGAGACTGGGTTTCTCCATGTAACCTTGGCAGTCCTGAAACTCACTCTGTAGACCAAGCTGACCTTGAGGAGAAATAAGCCTGCCTCTGTCTCCCAAGGCCCCTGCAACTGCCACCACCTGGCCCATTGTCTTAAAACAGTCTATTTTAGTTTGCTAAGCTGAAGCATGTGTTCTGGCTTAAATATGGAATGTCTCATGTATTTGCATTTGAGCATTTGGTTCCTAGCTGGTGGTACTGCATTGGGAGGTTATAGGACCTTTTGGTCTAGATGGCAAATATAGGGCTTCAGGGTTCTAGGCTGTCTTTGTGTTTAGCTCAGGCTCTCTCCTTCCTGTTCCAAGATGCAACTAGTAATATCTCAATCTCCTGCCTCAACTGGACCAGCCATACCAGCCACTGCCTTCCCTACAATAATAGAGTATATATCTTATACTAGAGTCAAGATACATCTCCTCCATTAAATTGCTTCTTTTAGCAACAACCAGCAATGGAGTCGTTGCTGTGATAAACAGGACTACATGTTTACAACTAGTTTGTAGGAAAAATGTGGAAAAATTTAGAGCTGTGAACTAGAGAAGCCCTGGAGCTTAATGGGCCTCCCTGGTAGGAGTTCAGAAGATCAGAGTACTAGAAATGCATACAGTAAAGGCCAGTCTTAGGAAGTTTCAGAGGGAAATAAGGACTATTGAAAATTGGATTAGATAATTCTTGTTACATTTCAGACAAAAGGTCTGGGGTACAATCTGCCCATGTCCTGAAAACTAGAGTGAGATTGAATGAAAAAGTAATATTCTAGAACCTGCAACATGTCTCAATGGGGAAAGACACTTGCTCCCAATTTACTCAGGAGATCTGCTACTACCACTACTACTATTACTATTGCGTAATCATCATCATCATAATAATAACTACAACAATTAAGAGAGTTTTGAAGCCGGGCGGTGGTGGCGCACGCCTTTAATCCCAGCACTTGGGAGGCAGAGGCAGGCGGATCTCTGAGTTCGAGACCAGCCTGGTCTACAAGAGCTAGTTCCAGGACAGGCTCCAAAGCCACAGAGAAACCCTGTCTCTAAAAAAAAAAAGAGTTTTGGAAACCGGGAGCAATAGAAGACGACATCTAGCATTGGCGTCTAGCCTCCACAGTCTACACTGTGTATTCACATGCTCACACACACAGTTCCCTATAAAAGTGTCTAAGTAAAAACTGATGGATGAATTTGAAGACATTTTGTTGTGTATATCAGCTTATTTCAGGGACTGTTTTAGGTAGTAGAATGCGCTAGGTGCTGCAAAGAGTCTGTAGGTAGAGTCTCTAGGTCGTAGAATGTGCTAGGTGCTCCAGAGAGTCTGTAGGTAGAGTCTGTAGGTCGTAGAATGTGCTAGGTGCTGCAAAGAGTCTGTAGGTAGAGTCTGTAGGTCGTAGAATGCGCTAGGTGCTGCAGAGAGTCTGTAGGTAGAGTCTGTAGGTCGTAGAATGTGCTAGGTGCTGCAGAGAGTCTGTAGATAGAGTCTGTAGGTCGTAGAATGCGCTAGGTGCTGCAGAGAGTCTGTAGGTAGAGTTTTTATTGTGCATTAACTTAAAGTCTACACTGGTGACAGAAACTCCTGAACAGCAATTTCTGAAGGACATAAAATAAGTATTGTAATAATGTTAAATCTTATTTTAAATGCATTTTTGTGTATTTATGCTAGGGACTGAAGCCAAGGCTTGGAACGTGTTGAGGACATGCCCTATATTGAGCTGTCTCCAAGATCTATTAAGTAGATACAAAAAAGTTCTTTTTATTTTATGAGTGTTTTTCCTGTATGAATGTATGTGCATCATGTGCGTTCCTGATATCCACAAAGACTAAAACAGAGCCTTGGATCCCTTGGAACTAAAGTTATAGATGGTTGTGAGCTGCCATGTGGTGCTGAGAACCAAACCCAAGACCTCTGAAAGCAATAAGTGCTCTTACCACTGACCTAACTCTCTAGCACAGGTAGTCTTTTTAAAACTGAATTTTTTCTTATATTTTAGGACCAAATTTTACCTTCGTAGAAATTGAAAAAAATATTTTGCTTTAAAGTCAATTTGAAAAGGACATTTGGGCTAAGGATTTAGCTCAGTGGTTAAGAGTTATTATGCAATGTGCTTGGCAGCCTGAGTTCCAGTATTGACCCCAAACCAAAACAAAATACAAATCAGATTTTAAAATTATGAATTATCATTTCCTATTAAATGTGCCGTATTTATTTATGTACTGTGTGCATTGACAAACAAGTGTTTTCTGGACATTCAGTTGATGTGCTTTACCAAATATCTGCCTACATAGCCCCAAACACTAAATGTCACTTTACTTTGTGTAAAGCTTTCACATTCTAAATGAAAATGAGTGGGGCTTTCCCCTGAACCCCGCATTTCTAAATTAGAGTTTTAGTAGAAAGGACGTGATTTAAGAATTAAAGTTTTCCTCTGTATCTGCGACACTGGTCTGACGATGCTCTCCCACTGGGATAACACTGAGCTTCCTCCTGAAGAAGCTCTTAGTGCATTTGCAAGGAGCTTGAGGAATCATGTCAGAGGTCAGCCATTGGAGTCCATTTTCCCACAGCCGCCTAGTGTGAGTGATCTTTTACTGTGTTTCAAAAAAAAATGGGCCAGGATTAGAGAGGATTAGAAAGAATATTACCCGCCTGAATACAGGCCCAGGGCGCTGAGGAGAGAGAACCCAACCAGGCAGCAAATGGGCTTTGCCTGACCAGGACGCAACCTCTGCTGCGTTCCTTTTAAGAAACTGAATGGGAAGCGTTAAGTACCCAAACTGGATTAGTAAATAATCTCATAGTTTGTGACATCTGCTAAAATAAATTGATGAGCAGACTGCCTACTTACACTTTGAGGAGCCAGAAATATCAGGAGTAGGAGTAATTGAAGATAGCCAGTGATCTTGGTGATGCATGGAGAGACGCACTTCATAAACAAAGAAATATCATTCCAGATGTATTGGTACAATGAATATGTTAGATTAATTACTAAGGCTTAAGGATTTGAAATCCTTACTTTTTTATTTCTAAGATTCTCCCTTGCTCTCGTTGGGCCTGTGCTTTGACTGTATCTTCTGTTCTGACATCTGTTCACTCCCAGTGTAATTATCCACATTCTGATCCTCTTCAAATATCAACTCAGATCAACATATACTTATTGTATATCTCAGCATTACCATCCCAAGGTGTCTACTCAAGAGAAATGAAACTGATTTATAAGGCTTGTATATAAATACTTGTTAAAATTACCATTTGCTTTTGTTTCTTGCTTGCTTGCTTTTTCTGGTTTTGTTTTGTTTTGTTTTGTTTTTGAGACAGGTTCCCTGGCCTTGAACTTACAGTGTAGTCAAGGATGACCTTGAACTCTGATCCTTCTGCCTCTACCTCCTGAGTATTATTAGGACTACAGGTATGCACCACCATCTTTGTTTCACGTGCTAGGTATCAAACCCAGGGCTTCATGCATACCAGGCAAGCACTCCATGTCCCCAGCCCTGCATTATTCTTTCCAAAAGTCAAAACGTGGAAAGGGCACATGTCTAACAGCTAATGACTGGATAAGTAAACATGTTGTATTTATGAGGACTGTTATTTGACTCTAAACAGAAATGGAGGTACCACTATGTGTTGTGACTTAGATGAACCTCAAAACTGCTTAGTGAAAGAAACTAGTCACACATTTCCACAGATATCATATAATATATTATAACAGTATTATGATAATATGTTAGTACATCTGTATGAGGTGTTCAGAACAGGCAGTTAAGGAGACAGAAAGCAGGTTAGCACTTGGCTCAGAGGAATGAGACATGAGGAGTAGACCGAATGGTATCAGAGGGTCCAGAGTCCCTCAGGTGATGTAGTGTGTACACACTGACTGCGGTGGTGGATGCACTTAATATAATAAAATCCTCTGAATTCTCAAATCATCTAACTCTATGCTATGTGAATTATATCTCAACAAAGCTGTTTTAAAAACAAGACAAAATTAGTATTTCCTATTGCTTTGTAATTTTTAAGGGCCCTACCACAATCTGATTATAATTATTTACTTAAGAAATCTGTTTTTCTCATTACAGTATGAGGGTTTTTTGGTGTTTTGTAGTGAGCATACTGTCTTGTACTTAGTGAATATAAATGAATTGATTTTACCCCACAGTTAAGTTTTCTACCCATAAAATAGGAATAAAGGAAAACAGAATTGAATGATGCCACAAAGTACTTTCACTAAGTTGTATTTTATGATTTTACATTTATTTGGGGTTTTTTTGGAAAGTATTTGTCTCACATTATTTCCTCAATTTAACTTTCCATTTTATATTTTGCAAGGTCACATAAGCTGTTTGTCAATTTGTTTTTACCTATAGGAAATTCTCATTTTGGAAATTTACAAGTATAACAAGTACTTTAAGCAAGTTTTCAGTTGGAATTGCATGTTATTTTAACTAGTTTAATGTGTGTGTGCCTTTAAACCAATTTGTAACATTTACAAATGTTTGTGGATGTTTGCACTTAACACAATTTAATTTCTTAGTGTGCATGTGTTGTTTTTGCAGTACTTACTAGAGATGAAAAGTTTAATTTTACCTCCGGAACACATCCTGAAGCGAGGAGATAGTGAGGCAATTGCCTATGCTTTCTTTCATCTGCAACACTGGAAACGGATAGAAGGTGCTCTGAACCTCTTGCAGTGTACGTGGGAAGGCAGTAAGTGTTCTTGGCCAGATGTAATGCTAATCTCTCTTAATGTTCATTGCATCCACATGCAGTCTTTTCAAATGATTGTGTGAGTTTCGGGACTTGAAGTAGTTTCAAATGATTTCTGTGGCATTATATTTGGTAGAAGAAATAATTTGAAATATATTGAGGTCACATTTAGGAAAAGCAGATAGAGGAACTCTTAGGATATTTTGCTAAAGTTGAGTATTGTCGTGAGAGAAAATGAAAATGTATGCCTTTTAGCTTACAAGCTTTATTAATGTGATTAAGTTTTGGTACTTTAGTTGTTTGGTTTGTTAGTTAGTTTCGTTTAGTTTTTGTGATAAGGTAAGGAAGGTTGAAACCAGAGCCTGATTATACTAATAGCATATGTTGTATTATTGAGGTGTACACCCAGCCCTGTTCTAAAACTAAAAAACAAACAAAAAAAGAAAGGAGAGAGAGAGAGATAAAGAGAGAAAGGAAGGAAGGAAGGAAGGAAGGAAGGAAGGAAGGAAGGAAGGAAGGAAGGAAGGAAGGAAGGAAGGAAGGAAGGAAGGAAGGAAAAAAAAAGGAAGGAAGGAAGAACAAATGAATGAACGAAAAACCTGGTTTATGAACAGGAAACACGTCTCAGTCACAGCACTTGTTGCTCTTGGAGAGAACCCGAGTTTGTTTCCCAGCATCCACATGGTGACACACAACCTCCTGAACTCCAGTTCTAGGGGATTCGTTGCCCTCTTCTGACCTCCAGTGGCACCAGACACACAACGATGCACATATGTACATGCAGGCAAAGCATTCATTCACATAAAATTAAATAAATTTTACAATATAAAAATAAGAAATGGTCTGGTTTGTTGTTGTTGTTGTTTTGTTTTCAAATGTGTTACAGCAGCTGTTCTTGTTTTTTTTCTGTCACTGTGATAAACACTGTGGCCAGTAGCAACTTTCATTCTATAGTTTACAATCTGTCATTGAGGGAGCCAAAGCAGAAGCATAGAAAGAGGAACATTTTATTGGCTTGTTCAGCTTGCTGTATTAGAGAGCACAGACCCACATGCCCAGGGGTGACACCACCCACAGTGGGTTAGGCTCCCCCTACCTCAATTAGTAATTGTGACAGTGTCCTGTGGACATGCCCATTGGCCAGTCTGGTGGAGGCAATTCCTCAGTTGGAGTTCTCTCTTCTCGGGTGATCGGTTTAGATCTAGTTGACGGTCAGTGCAGCAGCTGTTCATTCTCTCTCCCCGTCAGTGTCTCATGCGGTTCAGGCAGGCCTCTAGCTCCTGTGTAGCTGAGGACGATTTTAAATTTCTGATTCCTGCTACCACCTCCCAAGTGCTAGAACTATAAGACTGGACCACCACACCTGGCTTTAGCCTGTGATTGTGATGAAACATTCATCACATAAAATTTACCATTGTAGCTGCTCTGAATCCAGTTCAGTAGTGTTGTATGTGGTCACATTATTGAGCACCTGTCATCAGCTTTCATTTCCAGAACCCTTTCATCTTCCAAACTGAAATTCACATAATAATATTTTCTTTTTAGATTTAATTTAATTTCATTTTATGTGCGTTGGTGTTTTGTCTTCATTCATGTCTGTGTAAGGGTGTTAGATCCCTGGAACCTTAGTTACGTACAGATGTGAGCTGCCATATGGGTGCTGGGAACGGAACCCGGGTCCTCTGGGAGAGCAGTCAGTACTCCTAACCACTGGGCTTTCTCTAGCCCACACATAATATTCTTCATTCTCACCTTTCTGGACCCTTTCAGTATTCATAGTTCTGACTCATGAGTTTAGGTACTTTATATAGTGTAGTTACACAGTAATTATCTTTTTGGATTTCACTTATTTAGCATAATATTGGCAATGGTCATCTGTGCTGTAGTATGTGTCAGTATTTTGCTACTTTTTGTTTGGGTTTTGCTTTGGTTTTTTTTTTTTTTTTTTTTTTGAGACAGTCTCACTCTGACTGGCTTACCATTTACAGTGTAATTGCCCTTCCCCATTCTTCTTTTCTCTGAGACGGGCTCTCACTGTTGCTCTGGCTGCTCTAGACTGTTATTTTTTATTTAAAATGTGTTTATTTGCATTATAACAAAGAGACTAGCTAATTTATTGCTGTACTTTTTGTCTTTTGACCCATGCATTGTCATTCAGTGATATCTATTAACCTTGGGTGTGCTAAAATCATGAACATTGTGCAGAGAAGACACAAGTACTTTATGAAAACTGCACATATAAACCTATGGTCATAACTTAAAACTGTCTTCTAGATGTGAAATGCTAGCAAAGACCCTTCTTCCTTTCCCTCTTTACCACGCTGATTGTTCTATGTTATTGTGTGTGTGTGTATTGGGTTTTTTGAGACAGGGTTTCTCTGTAGCTTTGGTGCCTTTCCTGGAACTAACTCTTGTAGACCAGGCTGGCCTCGAACTCACAGAGATTCACCTGTCTCTGCCTCCTGAGTGCTGGTATTAAAGGTGTGCATCACCACTGCCTGTACCATTATTATATATTTTTAATGGAAGCACTCAACATCTGTCAGATACCACTTAAATCGTTAACTCCAGGTAGAATTCAGTTTCAGCATAGGTCCATCTCTGTCTAGTGTCTTCATAATTCGGCAGTTTTGTTTTGTTAGCTGCAATGACTAAAAGAAATAACATGACAGAAATCAATGTGGGGCAGGAAATGATGAGGAAATGATGATGATGATCCAGTCCCAAGGTAGAGAAAGTGTACAGTGTCCCAAAGGTTCCTAAATATAGCTCATTCGTAAGAAATGTTTTAAGATGAATATCTTCATGTTGCCATTCAGGTCAGCACTGAATTCGAACTCATGCAATCCTCCTGCTTTGGTTTCCTGAGTAGCTAGTACTACAGGTTCAAACACAGCCTGTTGAAATTAGGTTTACTTTAAAATGAAGTAAGAATCAAACTTTTCAATTTATGTATATTTTCTCAAGTTTCTGAGTTCTTAGAACTGTTTGGACCCACTAATTAGTAAATCATATTTACTAAGGTCCCAAGGTAGAATACAAGCTTAGTGTGCTTGGGACCCTGCATTTAATAACCACTGCCACCACCATCATCAGTAAGACATGAGGACATCATTATCTGTGCACCAAGAGTTTGGAAATCTGTATAACCATTTATTAACAACAACCATTCTGTGCTTGACAATAGAGAACTAAATCAAATTGAAATTTTGTATTGAATGCTTTTGAGTAGTTAGGCTTCTTTTAGCTGATTATCAGGTGTTCAAAGCCAGGGACTTTCTCATTCATTTCACGTATGTGTCTATTACCTGGTATTCTGCTTGGCCCTGGAGGGGTTTTCACCAAGTGTATAATGTATGCTACATTCCATGCATCTTGATAAATGACTTCCTTCCTTACGTGAGCACTGATTGTTGAATGACACTGGGCAGATAATGACTTTCATGATCCCTGAAGCAGATCTGAATAGTCTTTTTTTTAATTTATTTTATTTTATGTGTGTGGGTATATGACTGTGTATTCTTGTAGAAGACTTTTGTGAACCTCATTGGTAGAGTACTAAGCCAGCAGAACTCTTTTTTTTTTTTTTTTTTTAATATTTATTTATTATGTATACAATATTCTGTCTGTGTGTATGTCTGCAGGCCAGAAGAGGGCACCAAACCTCATTACAGATGGTTGTGAGCCACCACGTGGTTGCTGGGAATTGAACTCAGGACCTTTGGAAGGGTAGGCAATACTCTTAACCACTGAGCCATCTCTCCAGCCCCCCCAGCAGAACTCTTGTAGCTTGAGAGCCACAAGTATACTCAGTACTATTTCTTGAAGATTCCTTAAGGAAGCAGGATTTATAGTAGTGGAGTTGAGGCCCTGACTGTGATGAGGAGACCGAGACAACGAGGACTCAGCCGATGTTGTTTTCTAGCATTCATTCCATTTAGGCTCACACTAGACCACTCGCTCTTCTCTTAGTAAATCTTAGTCTTTCCCCATGCGTTCATGTGCTCTTCTGCTCACTTTGTTTCGTCTAAAATGTCTCTCCAGAAAAGAAGATAAAATGCTTTGTGAAAAAGTTATAAAAATATGTCTGCAGAATAGGTTTGATTTATAGCATAGATGAGTGAGATAAAATTGAATGCTAATGTATTTTTCTTTTCAGCTTTTAGAATGATTCCATACCCATTAGAGAAGGGACATCTATTTTACCCTTATCCCAGCTGCACAGAGACCGCTGATAGAGAGCTATTGCCTAGTAAGTAAATACTTCTGTTTTCTTCAACTTACAAGTAATTGCTTAGATTATTTTTAGATCGGTTTCTGTGTTAGTCACCTTTTTGTTAGTTTCATTTGTGTGTGTGTGTTGGGATTGTTTTGTTGTTGTTGATTGTTTGTTTGCTTGTTTTCTTTAAGAGAGTGTCTCACTGTGTATCCCTGGCCTGGAAATCACTATGTAGACCACAGAAGCCTTGAGCTCACAGAGATTTCTCTGCCTCTGAGTGCTGGGATTAAAGATGGGCATGCTGTATTAGTTGCCTTTTTGTTACTAATGAAATGCATGATGCAAGGTTTGTGAAGAAAGATTATTAAACTTGCGTTTTAGAGGTTCAGAGTGTATAGAGCAAAGCTCAGGCTCTGAGTAGGGGCTGCCCCTTGGCAGATCAGCCAGTAAAGTGCATAGCAAGGGCAGAAGCATACGTGCAAATAAGCAAATGATTCTGTCTTGAATCAGAAAGAGGGAGGGAAAGGAAGGAAGGAGGAAGGGAAGGAGGGAGGAAGGGAGGGAGGGAAGGAGGCAAGCTTCCTTCCCACAATCCCTTCTATTGGCCCAAGGTCCTCCTGCTAGACCCATCTCTTAAAGGTTCCTCTTCATAATAGTGCCACCTGAGGGCCCAAATTTCTAACACATGGATTTTTGAAAGAACACACAAAAAGGGTGTTTTCTGGCCGGGCGGTGGTGGCGGACGCCTTTAATCCCAGCACTTGGGAGGCAGAGGCAGGCGGATCTCTGTGAGTTCGAGACCAGCCTGGTCTACAAGAGCTAGTTCCAGGACAGGCTCCAAAACCACAGAGAAACCCTGTCTCAAAAAACCAAAATTAAAAAAAAAAAAAAAAAAAAAAAAGGTGTTTTCTACTTTAAATTTTTTTATTATATTTTTATTTGTCTGTTGTTTGTACTCATGTGTGTGCAGATGCCCACAGAAGCTAAAAAAGGATGCTAGAGTGTATACAGGAAGTTGTGAGCTATGTGGCTGCTGTGAACTCAGGCCCTTTGCAAGAGCAGCACTCGTAACTGCTCACCCATCTCTCCAGCTTCTTTGTGTGTGTGTGGTGTGTATGTGTGTGTATGGTGTATGTGTTCACATTGTTGTATGCATGTGCATGTGGAGGTCAGAGGTCAACACTGAATGTTCTGCTTGATGGTTTCCACCTTACTTTTTCAACAAGGTCTTTCACTAAATCTGGAGCTCAGATTCACCTAAGCTGCCTGGCCAGTGGGCACCACAGATCTGCCTGACTGTGACTTGCTAACTCTAGAATTACAGGCATGTGGCATTTTTCCGTGGGTCCTGGGGCTGTGAACTCAGGTGCTCATGCTTGCACAGCAGAATTTTACTCAGTCACTGCACCAGCCCCACAGCTCTCGGAGAGCTTGTGTTTTTACCTCCGTGTTTGTGCCTAATCCAGTTAGCTAGAAACAAGGTCAGCTTATTTGAATAGAATTGACAGGGTCCCTGACATTTCTTTCTCAGTCTCACAAAAGAGACTAAGGAGTTTCATTTCTAGATAACCAAAGGAGTCCTTTACAAGGCTAAGATTACAAGGGAGTACTGTGTCGTATAGGGTAGAACCAAGAGGGCACAAAATTTTCTAAGGAGCTAATGGCAAGAAAGCAAATGAAAATCTAGTGGAGGAGTAGTCAGAGACAAGAACTAGATATCCTAGTAACTAAGGAGAAGAAACGTCTCAGTGAGGAGTCGCCGCTGAGATACCAGGACAGGCAATTACTGTTTGACTTTGGCAATTGGGAGGTCATTAGTGAGAGAAATTGCATTTGCCTACTTAAGGTGGATTAACTATTATTTTTCCTAGCTGTTATTTTTCCATTTAAAAAGGAACAGAGATTTTTAAGGTCAAGAAATCAGTTTTTAAGTCAATCAATACCTGGGCATGGCAGCACATGCCTATAATCTTATCTAGCCTTTGGGAGACCGAGGAAGAGCGAGGTCTGTGAGTTTGAGACCAGTCTAGGCTACATATAACAAGACCTTGTCTCAAAAAATACAGTGAAATAACAAAAATTTTTCATTGTATTAAGATAGTACATTTATGCTAAAAGAATTAGTATTTCTTTTTTAATGATTTATTTATTTTTATTTCGTATGCATTGGTGTTTTGCCTGTACATATATATGTATGAGGGCATCAGATCCCCTGAAACTGGAGTTACAGTCAGTTGTGAACTGCCATGTGAGTGCTGGGAATTGAACCTGGGTCCTTTTGAAAGCAGTCATTGTTCTTAACTATTGAGGCATCTCCCTAGCCTACATATTAATCAGAACCAGGAGCTACAAGATCACATAGAGTTTTTTTTAAAACATAGATTTTTAAAAGCTTAATTTATTTTTTATGTATATGGGTGTTTGGCTGTATATATGTCTTCATGCATGTCCTATTCCTGAAGAGGCCAGAAGAGGACGTCAGATCCTCTGGAAATGGAGTTACAGATGGTTGTGAGATGCAGAGTGGGTGCTGGGAATTAAACCTGGGTCCTTTGGGAGAGCAGCCAGTGCTCTTAACCACTGAATCATCTCTCCAGCCCCCAGTTAGGTTTTTTTGATGAGCCTTCATTAAGTCTTAACTCCATACAGGGTACAAAGCTCCAGGACACAGACATAGAGGGATATGCTGGAGGGTGTGCTTGATTATAGTATATGTTCTTACAGTATATTTTTCTGTTTCTGACTGGTGGAATGAACAAATTTTTAATAATGTGGAGTTCTAATACCCAGGAGTACTTAATGGTTTTTGTTTTTAATTCTCCTTCAGCCTTATATGACTTATAGCTTTCTGGAATTTGCTTATAGACTCATAAGTGGAGAGTTGAACTATTCCCCCTAGTTCATATAGCTATTTTGTCGTCTTTTATGCCTCCTGATAAATTTTTCTTTACAACCCAGTGATGAAATTTGAACTTTTGTTCCAAGGGAGTGTTTCTGTACTAGTCAGTCATCCATTATATTGATGTATTAGCCAAACATTGACTGACAAGTGAATCTACAGAACAATCCAAAAAGAAATAATTAGGTCTCTCCTACAATATAAAAGTCTCATATTTTAGGAAGTTTTGTTACTAAAGCTGTGCAGTCTTTCTATTGTAAAATGAAAACAATACTACCTATGTTCAGGTTATTTCAACAATTAAATGAGAACTTTAAAAACCATAAATGCTTTAGGGTTTAGTTAATACTAATTGTATTGTGTTATTCCCCACCTTCTGAAATTCCAGAGTTTGTTTCTCTCATTCACTCATGGATGAGGGATTGGGCAAAAGGGATTGCTGGTTCTTTGGTGCTGAAAGAGCAACACTGATAGCTTTTAGTGCTTTTAGCTTTTACCAAGTTGAGTGCTATTGTGCTTTTACATGAAGTATGGCTGGAGGCTCTGGAAATATGAATTTTTAAGATGAATTTAGTTTTTTTTATATGTACTTTCTGGGTATAGTATAAGATATATACTTATCTATACAATATTGTGGCTATTGAAAGAAACTTGGGTATAACCTTCTCTGTTAATAGTTATGTTTTTAAAAATTGAAATTTATAGCTGACCTTGGTTCAGCATGGAATTAGTCATTCCTTACTGCTGCAGGGTATTACATCAGGAATTCCTGGGTTGGTGTCCTAGCAGTCAACTTCCTGACTAATGAAGTCTTCACATAGCTCTCGTTTAAAAGGAATTTATTGAGCACCTACTGTGCACTGGGCAAGCGAATAGGTTTCACTCTAGATCATTTGTTATCCAAGTACTTTGAATAATATATAAGTACTTGAATAAAATTGATAATGAGAAATGAGACAAACATTAGAAAAATAATACTCAAATGTATAAATGTGATAAAATAAGGCAAAGAACTTCAGCTATGGCTGGAGCCTTGGCTTCTTAGTTCTGTTTCCATAGCAGTTGGTGAACTGTCACGCATGGAACATAGTAATAATTGAGTAAAATTATTAAGCAATGATTCTGGGAAATTCCCCAAGACATGTCTATCTCTTTATCTCTACATTACTTGCTGAGCTTTCAACGAGCAAGAATTAATAACAACTCACATTTATTAAGTGCTTACACTGTTCTTCATAACAGCTCCATAGCAACTTCTACAGGGTTTAGTGCAAGCTAATAAGTGACAACGTTCTTTTTCAAAACCACCTCAGCATGACTTTATAGTTCATGTTCTTTCCCACGATGCCCTCCTGTTCCCAGACCCCAATACGGTCACCTGACTATGCAGATATACTGAATAGCTTTCTCTTACCTTTGTTCTTGTTATTTTTTTAACCACATTTTAAAAATATTTTTTATTGATTTTTATTGAGCTCTACATTTTTTCTTTGCTCCCCTTCCTGCCTCTCCCCTCCCTTTCAACCTCTCCCAAGGTCCCCATGCTCCCAATTTACTCAGGAGATCTTGTCTTTTCTACTTCCCTTTAGCTACACTTTTAATTTTCAAAGCGAGGTTTAACTTAAAAATATTAAAATTAGTTTGTGCCTAAATAAAACTCACTCTTACCAATTTTCCCTTGCAGCTTTTCATCATGTTTCTGTTTATCCAAAAAAGGAGCTTCCTTTCTTCATCCACTTTACAGCAGGACTCTGTTCTTCTACAGCAATGATAGCGTTTCTCACGCACCAGTTCCCCGAAGTCATGGGTGTCTTTGCTAAAGCCGTGAGTATGATCTCAAGGACTTGTGTGGAGTATTTATAAAACAGCACGGGAAAGCCTCTCTGGTCTGTCTGTGCTGACCTACACGAACCATGAAAGATGCTCAGAAACGGCGAGAACCGCGCTGTAATGCTCCCACTATGAACATCAACTGTGAATTCTGGCCATGTGTACTACTTCTATTACTTAAAAGTTTAAGAATACAATGCTATAACATTATAAAGTTGGCCTTTGTAGTTACTTTTGGTGGTTAAGACAGCATTCCTTACCAACTAAAGAATAATCCAATTTTTCTTTTATCTTTAGTGTATTTTCTTTGGTATTTAAAACTACTAATTTTGTGAACAAACCTTTTGATTTTTCTATTTAAATGAAGCCACGAGTTCACAATATTTGCTAATTTTTAACTCCAGAGTAAAACTGTGGTAGAGAATAAGGATATAGAAGGCACACACAGGTGGGACCCTTGTTCTGCATGTAGAATATGCTTCTTTGCTCAAAGATTCTCCCAGTTTTGTATCTGCATCCTTTTATTGACTTTTTCTAGTCTTAAGTATAAAACTTTATGTCCGCCTTTATTTTAATTTTAGCCCTTTAATTTTGAATTCCATCCCTATTTCCTGACAGAGGACTTGTTTGTTTGTCTGTTTGTTTGTTTGTTTTGAGGCAGGGACTCTCTATGCAGTCCTAGCTGTTCTGGAACTCACTCTGTAGACCAGGCTGGCCTCAAATTCACAGAGGTCTGCCTGCCTCTGCCTCCCCAGTGCTGGGATTACAGGCACATGCCACCATTGTCTGGCTGATGACTGATACTAAAATGGTACCTTTTCATTCCTCTACACAGATATATTAATATCACCAAATATTTTCTTTTAATAATTTTTATTTTAAAAGTGCACATTTCTTGGGGGTTGGCAAGATGGTTCAACAGGTAAAGTACTTGTTGCTAAGCCTAATCTAAGTAACCTAAATTCAAATTCACATAAAGGTAGAAGGAGAGAACCAAGTCTACAAAGTTGTGCTCTGACCTTCGTACATGTAATGATACATGTGCCTCTCCCATTATATAAGCACAATAGTAATAAATTAAGCATAAGCAAATAAATAAAAATGCAAATCCCTTTTAATATCATATCATATTCACCAAATAATGGGTTAAAACACAAAGGAAGTATTGTTTTATTGTATTCTCAAACATAAGACATGCACTGAGAGTCATAGAAGAATCAGTTTACTTGGTAGTATATTTTCTATATCTATGTGCTTTAATTATAACTACTTGTTTTTCTCATAGTTTATTTTAGCCAACAGTGGTGGCACATACCATTAATCCTAGCACTTGGAAAGGAGAGGCAGGCAGATCTTTGGGACTTTTGAGGCCAACCTGGTCTACAGAACAAGTTCCAGGACAGCTAGGGCTACACAGAGAAACCCTGTCTTGAAAAAAACAAACAAACAAACAAACAAACAGTTTATTTTGTGCCATACAGATACATCTTATGGCACCCATGCTATGGACACTGGCTCATTCCCCATTTTCCCTGAAGGTCAACTATATAATGTGTTAAGATGCCGCTGACTGTAAGCCTAGGAGTCTGAGTGTGCATTTGAGTTTGAGGCAATCTCCAAAGCGAATGACTTCCCACTGCTGCTCTGGGAGTGTAGGTGTGTGAGGTGCAGATTGACCATTGCGTTTCCTCTTAGTGCAGGAAGGAAGCTTAGTAATAGATTTTCCTGTTGATTACAGTGGTGCTGATGGGAATGAGTGCATCTCAAACTCTCATGCCTCACTGTGTGAGGAGCATGGGGAAAATGGAACAGAAAAGGAATCCTATCCAATTAAAAGCTAGAAGAGAAGAAGAAAAAGAAGTGGGGAGGCCTTTAATTCATGTTTTTAAAATACAGACAGTTCCTGAGTTTTTCTCAAGACAGTGGTGTAGAAAGGAAGAAGACTAGAGCAGGAGAGCAGAGAGAGATCCGTAATCTAGAATAGAAATGTAGCACACCAGTGTATTTCCCTGAAGTTCTGACCAAAATGACTATGGAGTGGACTCTAGTCTCTATCCATCAGTGTTCAAATAGTAACTGCCTTCGCTGAAGAGGTCACTAGTGGCACCAGAAGAACCTTAAGGTTCTTCAGCACTCCTAGCAGAGACTTGAGAATGAAGAATTACATAGTTTAAAGTAGACTTTTCTCTTTTTATTTACCAAAAGTTACTAATATATTATTATTCTACTTGATGAACAATAAACATTTATATACTACATTTGTATAGTTCGTATATATAATATTTAAAATATTGCTAAAAGTGAACTTTTATAGTCACATTTTATCCCTAAGGCTCTTACACGTGTTTTCAATTTCTAAAAGCCACATACTTACATGGGACCTGTGGCATGCAGTTCTTCCGAAGACAGGTCCCGTGGAAAGCTAATGGAAAATGGATGTGAATAGGCAGCCTGCCCTTGTAATATGCAGTGCTTAACTGCTTTGACAGCAGACAGGCAGAAAAGAGCTGTGGCTCCTACTATAGTTCTTCACTGTAGCCAGCTTTCTTGGACCACCAGCCCTCAAATCATGACACGGAGATTTATTGTTAATTATGAATGCTTGGCCTCAGCTTAGGCTTATTTCTGCCTAGTTTTTTTTTTTTTAGCTTAAATTAACCCATTTCTATTTATTTATATGCTGCTCTGAGGCTCATTTATCTCATCTACTGTACTGTCCATTCTGCTTCCTCCATGACTGACTCCTTTCACAGAGATCCGCCTGCCTCTGCCTCCCGAGTGCTGAGATTAACACCGCCTGGCGGTTGTTCAGCTTTTTATTAGACCAGTCAGGTACTTTAGGCAGGTAAGGGAAAACAGCAGCACATCTTTGCATAGTTAAACAAATATTCTATTCTATAACACTCCACCACTTCATAAAGTATGTTCTGTACACTAGGAACACCACCCTCCTCTAGGAGTTTGTTAAATATGCACAGCTTCAGGCTTTACTGCAGACCTCCTGAATTAGAGTCTGCGCCTTCCTTATTCTACATGCATATTTAAAGCTTGAGAAGCCTTGTTCTACCCTGTATCCATATGAGGGATTTGGAACCCTAGGCTAGTGGGCTGCCTTACCAGAGTGGCTGGAGAAGGGGCAGCATTACAGAGTGGTGATGAGCAACTCTGGAGCCAGCCTGCATTGCTTTGGACCCCGCCCCGACACCTAGCTGTCCTGCAGCCTCACGTAAGTTAGGCAGTCTTCTCACTTAGCTGTAAGGTGAGAAGCAGTGCTGCATAGCTTGTGTGGGGGCAAAAGAGTTTGATATAGATCAGGTGTTTAGAGCTATGTTTTTCCACAGTAAGAAGTAAGTGGATACTGTTCCTCTCATTGTCATCACTGTCACCACTAAAGAGGGGCTACCGTGGAAAAACCTCTCTCTTTACATTTGGAGGATAATAATAAGCTCATAATGAGTTTTTCCACAGTAGTTGAGGTATAAGTGATAGATGGATGTCATTTAAATAATTAAATTATGCAGTTGATACATCATGTGTGCCTGAACCACAAAAAGAAGGAAAATGTTTCCTTTTCCTGGTACTGGCAAACTGGTTTGTAGAACAGAACATTTTGGCATGTTGTAAACTGTGTAAGGATTTTTCAGTTGGCTCAGATCTATAATGACAATATAAAGTAGAAACTGATGAAATATTCTTTTCCTACTTCTTAATAAGGCAAAGCCACTTAAGAAAACTTATCAAATTATTATTATCTCTTCATCTTCCTACCCCATTACTGCTCCCCCCTTTTGTTGTTTTTAGAGATGGGTCTCACTTTGTTGCCAGGGTGGGTCACAAACTCATGGGCTCAAGTGATCCCCAGACCTGTCTTCAGAGTATCCATGGCTGTAGGCACATGTCACCATGTGTGACCAAATATAAATATTTTGTTATTACCATTTCATCTTCTTTCTCTTGTATCTCTTTGTTTTAACTCACATGTTAAAGCAAATTCTATTTGAATTTCTTAAGATACATTTATTACAAAAATGTGTTTTTATAACGCCAGGCACTGGAGGTTAATGACTTGGGGTTTTTTATTTTTGAGGCAAGGTGTTGTGTATAGCAGGTGTTCTGGAACTCACTATGTAGTTAAGGATGACCTTGAGTTCTTAGGGCTTTGAACACGGCAAACTAGCTCTCTGCAAACTGAGTTACATTCCCAGCCCGAAGATTAATGATTTTTAAAATTCTCACTGTGTATCAAATTTAAAGAAATGGACGAGGATGAATGAGCTAGAATGATTACTGGTTTTAGCACCCTCTCCCCTTTTTCATGGTATAAAGCTATGTGGAATCAGACTTAGTTTTCAGCAAGTTAGGATATTTTTCTCCAGACTGAGATGAAAACCTCATCTGACATTATGCACAGAGCAGTGAAAAGGTTGCATAAATCCCCAAAGATGTGGAATGTACTGATACCAGAGCTGATATTCTCCAAGGCCAGGATTCCTGAAAAAGGAAAAATTGCTTTTAAGTGGTAGGTCATTTTCTCACCTGCCTTGAAGCCTGCTGGGTTAAATATGAGGGTTCAAAGAAAGGGTAGCCAGCAAGCGGCTCTGGGAATCTGACTCTCTTATCTGAAAGGAGTGTCTTTATTTAAGAACAGCGCTGCTCTCCTCAGCGAGCTAGTCTCACCCACTCTGGCCTTTCAGTTCCACGCTGCAGAAAGAGCTTGCTTCTTAGCCAGGCTTGGAGGCTGTTATCACAAAAGATTTAAAGATGCTCTGCGGGGATTTCACTAGCTTCCTGATGAATTCAGGCATGAAGCTGTGGCTCCAGTGCTCTGCATCAAGATATGTGTTTGAATGCCAAAGCTCCTCATTGAGTTTTAACTAAATAGGACAGTCACTGCAATGTTGTCAGGAAAGGTATTAGGGTTAAGGCAAGAACAACAACAACAAAAAAAGAGTACCAAATAAATTTTGATTCTGTTGAGTTTTGCAGAGCGCACACTGTAGCTGTGCTGGTGGGGGCAGACCTTGTCTCCACATACCCCACTAATCTCTATGTGGGAAAATGCTGTTGGATGTACAGAGATGAATTTCAGAGCAGCTCGTAATTGGCTGGCTCCACCATGGCCAAGTCCTTACAATCTGCTTGATTAATTCTTTAAGGACTACATTAGCCAAGTTGCATGATTTCCAAAGATATAGAAGGTCAGTTCTTACACTAACAAAGGACCTCTCCACAAAATGCCTCACTGGGGATTCTTCAGGCCCTGCCTAAAAATAATTAAAAATTTTCTTCCCAAATTAAATTTTTAAAAATAATAAGCACACACAAATGCCAAATATCTTTTACTGAATAATGAAAAAACTTTGGGGAAGGCTTATCTACTATCCCTCATTATTTTCCCCCAGGGACAAAGATCAGTTTAAGAGCTAGGAAGTTGATAAACAATTTTAACCATATTAGTATATAACATAAAAACGATATGACTATCTTGAAAAGTTCTTAGTTTTTTAAAAATCATCATAACCAATAAATATGAAAGTTGTTCATAGGTGAAAGAATATTTCTCAATTTGACCTGTTTAATGCTAAAAACCTATAATTTCTCTTTGCTTAATATATAGGATTACATTCAGAATTGTGACTGACAGCTAGGGATATGGCTCAGTTAGTCAGAGTGCTTGCCTAGAATAAACAAAATGCTGGCACTATGTAAACCAGGAATGGTGGTTGTAATTCCAGCACTTGGGAGGTAGAGGCAGAAAGACCAGAAGTTTAAGGTCATCATAAGCTGCATACCAAGTTTGATGCCAGTCTGGGCTACATGAGACCCTACCTCAAAAAAGAAATGAAACCGACAATGTAAGTTTCTTCACTTATTTGGAAATTATTTTTTAAATATTTTAAACTTATATTCCTGAAAAATAGTATTCTGCAATCATACTAACCCTGCGGTAATGCAGCTGAGGCATTCCCAGAAATTCTAAACGTAGCAGGATGATGTGCCTATGGTATGACAGGTCAGTTTTTTTTTTTTTAATTTTTTTTTTTTTTTTTTTTTTTTTTTTTTTTGCCAGTCATGTTTGGTCCTATCCTAGGTCTTTGGGCTGTCCAGTCTTAAATATTCATGAAATTTCATGTATTTTTTTCCATATTTTTCAAGTGCTGGAATCTTTCAAAGTGGGAAGAAAAGAATAGCAGAATAATGTGGTACTGCCAGATGACTTCCTCAGACCTTACTTGAAGCTTATGGAAAGCACCCTTTTTTCTCTTTATATATGCCAGAGGTTCTCAAAAGCTCTCCCTGAATATTTTTGGCAGTATATTTAATCATTTTCTCAATCAAAATGAGTCTCAGTACCAAAGTATAGTATCAGTAATGTAGTTACTGGTTAATCGGTTGTGTGTCGGTCCATGGATTGCCCAGCAGTCTCGGAAGACTTGTTATTAACATTAGATGAACTGCGTATCCCACACTCATACTGTCTGCATGGGAGTTCAGTCTAGAAGATACTTATTTGTTGCTTTTGAAATGGATTTTGTCCTGCAGATGCATTAAAGTTCTTTAAAGGGAGGAAATAGTGGGATACAAAAGAAAATTATAATGCTGAGGAATATTTTTCAGCTTTTTCTTCTTGAGTTTCATGCCCTTCCCTGTGCTGACTGAGGTGTCTTCCCACTCGGTCCTTCATTCGTTCAGTCCCAAAGGAACACACAGAGGCTACATTAATTATAAACTGGTTGGCTTAGTAGCTCAAGCTTTTCTTATTAACTAATTCTTACATCTTATATTAGCCCATTAATCTTGTCTATGTTAGCCACATGGCTCGGTACCTTATTCGGCAAGTCAGTCACATCTTGCTTCTTTTGCATCTGAGTGATGGCTGCTCTGAAACTTCCCTCTTCCCAGAATTCTCATTGCCCCACCTCTACTTCCTGTCTGGTCACCCTGCCTATACTTCCTGCATGGCTACTGGCCAACCAGCGTTTATTTAAAATGCAAGTGACAGGGTACAGACCATTGTCCCACAGCATCCCTGGTGAATCAAATGTCTAATATTCAAAAGAACTAAATTATTAAAATTATTTAAGGTTTTTAAACACTTTAATATTTAGATTTTTTATTTTTAAAAACTTTATACTTGTTATATTCTTATTAGAAGACATTAATTTACAGTGTTATATGGCTGGGAAACTTGAGTCATGAAAGCTAATTACCTAAAATTTCACAATGCATAGGACAGTCTTTTACTTTTAGTCATGATATATATTTTTGGTTTCAGTAATATATCATAGTCTATGCATAGTGTTTTACATCTATAATCTCAACCCTCAGGAGGCTGAGGCAAGAGTTGAGTTCAAGGCCAGAGTGGGTACATAGTGTAACCCTGTCTCAAACACACACACACACACAGCACCTCACAACTTACCTCAAAACCAGTAGAAAAGAATAAATTTCGTACCAAGTAGAGTACTATTGAGGGAATAGAGAATGGCAGAGTGGTACCAGCGCAGTGATGCCCACCTTTAATCCCAGCACTCAGGACACAGAGGCAGGAGAGGTTAAACTGAGGCCAGCCTGGTCTATACAGTGAGTTCCAGATCAGCCAGAGCTACACAATAAGATTCTATTAGAAAACAACAACAAAAGACAAACTGGAGATGGCCAGACGGCTTTGCTAGAGAAGTCTTCCTATGAGGGTTGAATATCAAGAAGATTTTTAAATTAAAAGGCTGATGTAGATGGCCAGAAAACCAGGAAGGAAGTTTAGATTCAAGAAATGCTTATTGTAAGTCAAAGCTGCCTGGGGAACCCTGTGAGTTTGCTCTGATGCTGTAAAGTAAAGGTTGCACACTTGCTTTTCCGGCTCTCAGACTTCAGTCCTCTTCTTGCTAATTAGCTGCTTAAGAGTGAAGAGTGCTGCTTGGGTGTTTATACCAGGTACATAACTGAATGAACAGCTTCAGTGTCTCTGCTTAAAATACACGGAAACATAAAGGAACGGTAGCCCTTGGCTTATAATACTGCAAAAGGAATCTAATGACCTCAGAGTACAAACAAATTTTGGAGCTGATAATTTTCATAGCTCAGTACTAAAGCATCTATCTGCCCAAGTGTGAGGTTCTAGTTTAGGTTGCCAGCAATCTTCCTGATTCAGCCTCTCAAATACTAGGGTCAGCCTGTGTTTAAAATGACACACACACACACACACACACACACATACACACGCTCATGCATGTCTACATGCTTGGGATCAGGACCTTGTTCATTCTAGAGGAATGTTCTATCATTGAGCTACTCAGCAACCCTAAAAAAAGTTTCACCACAAATTGTAAATAAATGCATATCTTATATTTCAATATGAAACTTCTCTCAAAATCAAATTATAAGTTTGTGTAGGATTATGGGGGTTTAATTTAGTTGAGCAGAATAAACTCTTGGTCTAAAATATCCATAACTTTCTCTTTTGCTGAAGTAGGGATTTCAGGTAGCAGTTAGACTTCTAATAGTTTTATCAGTGGATGTGCCCCTTACTTCTGATGGGGAAAGTTTGTGTTTATGAGCATTTACCAATTTAAAAGAGGAAATTATTTGTCTGTAATAATGTTAAGATTGCCTTAGGGTCTGGGTGTGGTGGCACCCACCTTTAATTCCAGCACTCAGGAGGCAGAGGCTAGAGGATCTCTGTGCATTTGAGGTTAGTCTGATCTATATAGTGAGTTCCAGGACAGCTGAGGATAAGTAGAGAAACCCTGTCACGAAAACAAACAAACGTGATTGCCTTAAGGGATTGGCAAGAGAGCTCAGCAGGTAGTGTTTGCTGCACAAGCCTGGAGACCCAAGTTCAATTCCAGGAACTTTTGTAAAAGAAGAAAGAATGGCACTGACCCCACAAAGTTGTCCCCTGACCTCTATGTGTGCACTGCTGGGGTGTACACACATGCATGCACACGTGCAATCATAAATAATTTTTAATTTAAAAATAGACATAGGGCTGGAGAGATGGCTCAGCGGTTGAGAGCATTGCCTGCTCTTCCAAAGGTCCTGAGTTCAATTCCCGGCAACCACATGGTGGCTCACAACCATCTGGAATGAGGTCTGGTGCCCTTTTCTAGCCTGCAGACATACAGACAGAATATTGTATACATAATAAATAAATAAATATTTTAAAAAATAAAAATAGACATAAATTTAAAGACTATCTTGGGTCCATCTTGGCAGTAAGGAACTTCAAGGAAATACATTATTTGGGTTTCACATGATGCTCAGCAGTTAAGGGACTTTATTATGAGAGTTCTCTTCATACTGAAACTTGATGCGTTCCAGAGGTAAAATGTGTATGGGTGTCTGTGACCAGTGTGAGAAAGAAGCCACTTGAGAAGTGAAGACACATGCAGGAGTATGCTGACCCTTGTTCTCCTCTGTTCAATGTGCTCTTGTCCTCATTTCTTTCTGAAGCCAGAATTCAATCTTTCTGTCCCAGTAGCAGCCTCATTACAACTAAATTTTAATCCTCAATGTTGTTAGACTCCTATCCAGAGTACAGCCACAGCTGCTCTTGGCGGGCAAATGCATTGCTGTTTTTCCCTCAGTCACAGCGAGTAGAAAAATGTTCTCTGGCTGGAGTGTGGATGAAGGCACTTCACTAATCTTATGCATAATTCATCCTCTGTTGCTGGGGTACTCAAAGTTGAAACTCTGCCCTCTGATAAAATTCAGCTGGATTTTTTATTTACTTGACTCTGATCCCTTTGGGGGTTTCGCCTTTGCTGGGAGACCAGAGACTCTAATTTAGCTAAACCCTGCTTGTGAAGACTATTCTTATTCATTTGCTCTTGGTCTATTTTAGCTATTGTAATACCACCTTTTAAAAACAAAACAAAAACTACACTGGAACATGCAGTTCAGAGAGTCCTGGATACCCTGAAAAAAAGCTTTCAGTATCAGCTTGTTGAATGGAAGAACTCCAAAAGGCTTATCTTAATTTGTTTTCAAAGTTTAGACTTTTTAAAAGAGCCTCAGCATTAAAAAGAATATGCTAACTATTAAGCACACTATAAATCTTTGAGTTTCAAATTCATTGCATTAAAGTATTACTACTAATGGATTTGTTTGTTCGTTTTGTTTGGTGTTTTTGTGTGTGCTTATGTGTGCAGTGAGAGTGCCTATCATGTGCATGTGAAGCCAGCTGTCAACATTTGCTGTCTTCCTTTGTCACTCTTCACCTTGGTTAGACAGCATCTCTCACTGAACCTAGAACACACTGACTGGCTGGACTCCTGTCTTTGCCCTCGCAGGACTGGGATTATAGGCACACAGTGCTGTGCCTGGCTTTTTATGTAGGTGCTAGGAATTAGAACTCAGGGCTTCTTGTTTATGCTGCAAGCACTTTATGAGCTGAGTCATTCCCCCCAGCCCTTGTTAATTCTTTATGCAATAAAAATATTTATTGGTTTCCTTTATGAAGTATAAGATACAATTCTTGTTCACAAATAGCTCATAGTCTTGAAGTGGAGGGTTGAGCAGGACATGAAGATGTGTAAGTATGAGGTAGGAACTGTTGCCACAGTAGAGACTCTTCCTTCCCTCCCTCCTTCCTTCCTTTTTTTCCTTCCTTCCTTCCTTTCTTCCTTCCTCCCTCCCTCCCTCCCTCCCTCCCTTCCTTCCTTCCTTCCTTCATTTTTTGAGACAGGGTTTCTCTTTGTACCAGCCCTGGCTGTCCTGGAACTTGCTCTGTAGACCAGACTGGTTTCAAACTCACAGAGATCCGCCTGCCTCTGCCCCCTAAGTGTGAGGTTAAAGGCCTGTGCCACCACCACCCAGCTCATTCATTCTTTCATTTTAATTTATTTTAGGTGACAAGTTATTTCAGTTGCCTCCAAAATATCTACAAAGGTCAATCTAGACTCATGGAGGGCCCTCCTTTCTGTATACATCTGGCTAGAGTCCTTAAGTCCAGCAAGATACAGAAAGAAGTATCTATTCTCTTTCAAAGATGTAACATGGAATATTTTCATCTTTATACCTCGCTGCCTAAGTTCATAGCTTTATAAGGTAATATTTAGTATAATCTCTGTATAAATAGTTTAGGACTAACACAAAGTGAAGAGCTCCTCAGTGACATTTAAGAAAGTCACCTCCTAGTCTCATAGGAACCGCCATAAAGCTCCTATCCCATATCTTTCCTCTTTTATATTACCTCATTCCTAATAGTGACAGGTTCCTAGTGGCTGAAGGACATCTCAGGTGAAAGTAAAATACTATCATGTCATGGGAGCAGACTAGAATACTGAGTTAGAAGCAGTGCCTTGGTTTCTGTGTGTGTAAGGAAAAGGACTGGAGACAATGCCCTACATCTCCCAGAGCTCACACGCTCACCGCATAGCTGTCTAACCCTGCAGCACTAGCCATAGGCATGTGTCATGCACATTTCAAAAACCAAACAGAAGGACACTGGGATACAGCAGTAAGTTCCTGTTGTGCTCTCTTCCAAGCTGAGTGTTGTTCAACTCTGAATCCTTCACAAGTCTGTCTTTCTAGGAAGGACCTCCAAGTTGTTTGCTTTACAAGTAAGTGAAAATAGTTCTTTCAAGGCAGGGTTTCTCTGTAGTTTTGGAGCCTGTCCTGGAACTTGCTCTGCAGACCAGGTTGGCTTCTAACTCACAGAAATCATCTGCCTCTGCCTCCCGAGTGCTGGAATCAAAGGCTTGCGCCACCACCGCCCAGCAAAAATAGTTTGTTTTTATTTTTTATTTCTTTGTATTTTATGTACATTGGTATTTTGCCTGCCTGTGTGTTTGTATGAGGATGCCAGATTTCCCTAGAACTGGAGTACAACTGTGAGCTGCCTGTGGGTGCTGGGAATTGAACGCAGGTCCTCTGGAAGAGCAGCCAGTGCTCTTAACTTCTGAACCATCATCTCTCCAGCTCCAAGTATTGTCTTTACTGTGCTGCCGCAGTCAACTAACATGCACTAACTGGATCCCTGAGTTTATGACCTTAGGGCGTTCATGTTTTGAAATGGGGTCTCACTGTGTAGGCCAGGCTGACCTCACATCCCAGTCCTTCTTGCCTCAGCCTTCTGAGTACTAGAATTACTTATACATATCAAACTCAACACAGAGCCTGTGCCTACTGAGTTTATACAAGTCAGGTATCAGTGAGAAAGGAAACTGGCTAAATGGTGTTTGTGGAGTAGAAGAGCAGGCCTGAAAACTGTGCTAGAGTGTTGAAGAATAAGCAATTAACTCAGGTATCGGGTCATGTGAGTCATGACTTGAAGGCAGCAGATGGAGGCTTTAGAATTCCCTGGTGACTGTTACTTCTCTGGCAATCTCTCTGAGCTTGCCAAACCTACTGAAGTAAGCAGAAGTGGTCCCTCTCTGCGTATGTTAACAGAATGTTCATTTCCAGATAGAAAGTTCGATGTATAACGGCAGCTTCTAATGCAGAGTCTAATTGGCGACCTGGTGGGAAGAAGGCACACCCATCTGGCTGTGTGGTGGGGAGCCCATCCCCAACCATCATTCACCTGCATTCCTATGACACTACTGACTGTCTGCTAGCATTTGGTCTCTAGGAAGACTTAACTCCAGCCCTTTGAACTCTGTAAAGCTACTCCCTACTCTCACAGCATTGGAACAAAGATAAGGAACATGGTTATTTAGCCTTTTCCCTGAACTTTTATCTTCTGGATGGCATTAAGAGTAACCATATCTCTGTTTCAGCCTCAAATTCCATATTGAATTTTTTAAAATTGCTTTTTGAGCAATAACTTTTCCCATGTTGCTTAACCAGTCATGCAAGCTGAGGCTTCTGTCGCTAGGCCTATTTTATAGTAGCTGTCCTGGGGGAGAGATGAAAAATAAGACAGTTAGATATTTTATGAGTATTGCAATCCCCTCCATTCAGAAATGTAAATAAAATAACCAGCACGAGCAATCAGCTTATGTCAGATTCCATGGGTTTACATTACATGGAGAAATTATAGTGCAACCTGAAACATGCTGCTTCATGAATTCATGGTGGTGTCACAAGTGAATGTAAACCCCTGAGCTTTCCTTTTGTGAAGGGTTTCAGAAATCACCTTTAATAAACTGCCTAGGAGAGGAGGGATAACAGCTGAGATGACACTAACCAACGCTGTACCTGCAGAGTCGCGGCCTCCCTTCCAGCACCCACTCACGCCAGTGAGGTGAAGCAGAAAGCTGAGATACTGCTTACCTTTGGGCTTATTCAAGGAGCATTAAAATACAAGTACTCAGCATCACACTGGGTCCAGTGCACAACCAGTGTTTATGCTGGCTCTGAAAGTGGCTTCAGGAAAGCAAATAGAGGAGCAGGATTGCCTTTGTGCTCTTTGTCCTTGTAGGTCAAATACGACAGAAGCCTGCTAAAGGCCGTTTTTACCTAACCAACTGCAAGATCCGCATGGGCTCAGAATTATCTGCCTTTAGCTGTTGGTCCAGTGCCCTGTAGTTATAACTGTCTTCTCATTTATCAGTTAACATGTTTTGTGGTCTCTAAAGTTCTTTAGAAGTTTCCCTCTGTCCACTGTGCCCTCACATATGATAAATCTGTGGCCACAAAAATCCAGTATACCAAATGAAATATGAGAGTCAAGTTTTAAGGCTCAGAGTGAGGGGAAGAAATGTATTTTCTATTGTAAATTATTTCCTTTTCCCATTCTCATTTCTTATGCATTTGATTTGATTGATGTCAGGTTTGGGGCCTAATACTGCATTAATGTATCATAGCACTGGATATTTAATATCATTTAATTAACCCAGAATTTCAAATGATAGGGATCTGTAGTTAAATCATAGCTTTTTGGTGGCTTTCACAAACACCTATCTCTTTGAGTCCTTGTATCAAATGGACTCATCCCAGTGCTCTCCCAGAGATGCCCCGAGTTCACTGCCATAGCTGCTGTGCAGCTCTTATGAGACGCTGAACCTTTTGACACAATCACCTCGTAATAAAGCTCTGTTCTCAGCATTCTGATTTCTCTGTATTCCCCAATGTATATAGTATATACTTGCTTGAAATTCCTTATATATTGCTCGTACATTCTTGCTTGTAAGCTTCAGCATACACCAGTCCCTTCAATACAGAATGCCTTCCTCTGCCTTCCGTTGTTCATGCCTTATCTTATAACATTCCAGCCCTTTGGAAATCCATCTCTAATGAATTTCATCTAAGACTTGTTTCCCGGTCTCGTAACTGTTTGTCTCTTTGTAACTGTTTCTGCATGTTGTCACCCAACAACTTGATGCTAACAATGATAATCATTCTCTAACCCCTTTGCCTTTTTTATTCTATGCAAACCTCTGAAGGCCCACAAGTGGTGGGCTTTTCAATGTGCACATTCATTCCCTTTCCTTTTACTTTATAGATGTATCCTAGAGAAGCAAGGTATCTGTTGAGGGTTTGGCCTCCATGTCAGCATGTGGGTCCTATGATCAGGAAATATTAGCCCTTAGATTTGTCCGTTTTTGCATTTTTCTCAGACACAGTCACGCTACACACACGAGACCAGGAGTAGACCCACAGACAGAAGTTGGGAAGATTCCACTTAAAGCCAACTTAGAATTTTTCTTCCTTTTTACACAAGATCTATGAAGCTGCTGTTGTCAGCAGCTCAGCAGACATACCCCTGCTCTGACTCTTTTCCAGGAGTCAGGGTTAGTTTAAGAAAAACCTCTGTAGAAGCCATGACCTCGTACTTTTATCCCCTCCATCTGGTGTGCGGCCTCACGGGGCTGTGCTGCTATGCAGGAGGTGAGCAGTGGAATTCTTCAGATGATGACTTCTGAGCCCACATGTGGAGGCAGTTGGGGGGTGGAAAGCAGGAGAGCAGTGAGAGCCAAGATGGATGGACCAAAAACCAAGGTTTGCTGCAGAAGGAATCCTAACTATAGGTAGGTGTTCTTTCCCCAGCTCAAGCAGGGACTCAGGTCAGAGAGCTGCAATGTCCCAGCCCATGATTGATGAACGCTGGGTTTCTGCAGCCTCCTTTTCTGACTTCCCAGTTGGGGTATACCAGTGGGATACATGGGGTATTGGAGGGCTTCCCTATCCATCTCTAAGCAAGTGTATACCAGTGTGGGGCCAGGAGGGGCCAGCTGAGCTAGCTACCTCTTCTCCTGTCTTCAATTAAATTGAGGCCCCCATTTTGAGTAAAGGCGGAAGGAGGAACAGAAAAAAGCACACTTTTGGTCAAATGAAATTTGCTGATTGCCTCATCTTAGAGATTTTTCTCTGCATCATAGATATCCTTTGTCTTAGGTGTATCCAGACAACAGCGCAGAAGCCACATGTATCTGCACATAGCAAACAATAACTAAATGCAGCCCAACTCAAAATTATAAGCTTACTTAAAACATGAGAGGTTTTGTGATAAAAACAAACAAACAAACAAACAAACAAAAACCTTAACTGCACAGTCCTCGAGTGAAAACTTTGTATTGTATTGTCAAAGTTAGACACAGCTGGTACTGGTAGATGAAATGCCTGTCTCAGTGAGTGGTCCAGGGATTTATACTGTTTCTTAGGTGGGCTTGGATGGGATAGTATCTTAGCTTTTCCACCACGGAGTTAGTAGTGGTTCTTTTTTGTTTGTTTGTTTCTCTAGACAGGGCTTCTCTGTATAACCACCATGGCTGTCCTGGAACTCCCTTTGTAGACCAGGATGGCCTCGAACTCATAGAGATCCGCCTGCCTCTGCCTCCTGAGAGCTGGGATTAAAGGTGTGTGCCACCACTGCTGGGTGGTAGTGATTCTTAAAAATAATGAAGTCTCAAAGGCAATTCCAATATAAGCCCAGGGTCCACTCATTTCTTCTCATGACTACTCTGACTCTGCCTATACATTTAGCACCACTGTAAAAGAATTTAGAGAAAATAAAAGAACAATTTTAATGTTAATCTGAGGGATGGAGGAGTAGGGCCTCAGAGAATGACAAGCAAAAGCTATTGAGATATGGGTCCTTTGTAGAGTGACTCTGGATAGTGATGGTAACAGTGGGAACGGACGATGTCTACAGGTTAGGGGAATGTAGTCCTCGCCTTTGTAAGCTCTGCTCAGATACTCTGCTGGCAGTATAGGATTCTTGTGTGGGTTGGGGCTGTTAACATCAATTTCTGTTCTGAAGTGCTGATAAGCTGACACCCCCAGTCCCAGCATCCTCAGGCTTTGAGGAGAGTATGTAGTATTTGAAGCTAAAAACAAACAAGCAAACAAACAAAAACTAGTTGTAGTGGTGCACACCTTTAATCCTAGCATTTGGGGGGTGGATCTCTTTAAGTTCAAGGCCAGCCTGGTCTACAAACCGTTCCAGAATAGCCAGAACTACAGAGAGAGACCCAGTCTCGAGAAGAAAAAAATAAATAAATAAATAAGCAAGGTTTGTGTTCTGGCTGGATCATTCATTGAACCTCTCTGAATGACTCCATAAAATAGAGCAATCCCCACCTCGCAACCCCTGGAGTGATTGTGAGATCTATACATACATGCCCAAGCATTTTGTGCACAAAAGGCTTTTGTGAGCATTATTGTTATTCTTGGGGAAGCCCCACTTTGGAATTTGTCAAAGGATGAAACTGTGGGCTTGGCTGCTTACAGGACAGTAGTATTGACAAAATGTTATCAGATTTTTGGCCTTCTTTGGTTAAAGAACTCCTGTGTCCTGCTTCTCTAAGTGAACAAAGAAAAGGTACTTCAGTGTCAGGGAGCAAAGCAGAGAATGTCCATCTTGCATTTTTAAAACCTGGATGACCACAGCATCCTATGTAAACAGCTACAGTGATGCTCAGAGGTAATCCAGGCTATGCATGGAAGTGGGGAAAGTAGTTTTCAGACCCCTCTATCCCTTTCAACTTTGGGGTTAAGTTCAGGTATACTACCTGTGAAACCTGTCAATCATCCAAAAAAGAAAGCTAACTCTGAGAAAGCTTAGTTCAGTCTGCAACTGTGACATCTTTACTCCAGTAAACCTACTGCTCCTGCTCTTCAGACACCTGCCTCTCTTACAGAGGTCATTCCTGGAACCAAAAGTATCCTGTTCTCTAGCCTGGTAAGTTTAAAACAACAACGGACCATAAACACCAAGCTCAGTGTCTATATGTGACTTCAGAGCGGTCACAGGCGACTGGGCAGTCAGGACACGGAGGATGCACTCCTCTCGGTCCCCCGTGCAAACCAAGTTTGAGAAGTTGCACAGGCTCAGCCACTCTGCTTGGGTGGTAATTCTCCACCCTTGATCTCTCTTCTCCATGCCCTTTCCGTGTCCTTCCTCCACCACCTCCCGGGAGAGTACCAATTCCCAAAACAAACATTGCATTGCATGTTGATAATGTAGTTTTGAAACATTCCTCGCTTGTAGCTGACCCTGTTGTTGGTATGATTTGGGGAGGGGGGATCTAGATGCTGGTTTTTAATTGTTGAAGAGGTGAGACTATGATAATTCCCACACAGCCTGAGAAAAGCTGTGTGAGCTCATTTTGCATGCACCTTCTGCATGTGCGTATGTATGTGTGTGTCCTCATGGTTGCCAGGCTGACAGGAAGGGCAAAGAGTAAAAAGGAAACGCGTCTTTCTTATTTTCCAGCATTGCTTCAAAGATGCCCAACCCCCGCAGTACAGGCAGTTCCCAAGCGGAAGGTGGGGGCAGAGGCCTCCAGCAAGGCCATCAATAACCAGGTGTGTAATGTGAGGCTCTCTGTATTTCATTTCTGCACCCAGGGCCAGCTCTGCAGGGTTGCTTACGGAGCGCTCTGTGTCTGGCACCTCTCTCCACCAGACCCAGGCGCCCAGGGCCCACCGACCTGCCCAGGAATGCACTGCATTGTTCTCTGCTGCTGTAATTTGGCTGCAGGAGCTAGGCTGAATGCCTCCCAGGGATGAGAAACATACTCTCCCTGGCGGCCTCCCTTATCCCCAGCTAGCTTGGGCTTCTGCCCTATGACCACTGAGAGCATTTAAATAAAAAGTTTAGAAAGGCGGGGGTGGGGGTGGGAAATCCTGATTATCTGTCTTCTATTAAGCCATGCAGAAACTTATGTCCTGAGTGGGGTCTAAGAATTTGGCAAGGGGCTTGGTGGTTGGCGTTCTTGATAAGGGATGTGAGAGAAAGGGGAAGAATAGTCTCCTGCAGCAAAGAGGAAGAGAAACGAGGCTGAGAGTGTTCGAAAATTAGATCTACAAAGCTTGTAGCAAACAGACCCTCAGGATAGTGTTTTCTTCTAATCTCAAGTCCCTGATTCACATTTACTCTATTTGAGAGTGTGAAGGAATGCTATGTTTTAGAGCTGAAATCAGTATGATTTGGCAGTGCTTCGTTGGGGGCTGTGGCGGGCATTCTTACTTTCCGGGTTTTGTTTGTTTGTTTGACTTTGTTCTTAGGCTAGCATGGAGCGCACTGTGTATGTAGCACAGCCTGATCACAAACACAGCAGTTTTCCTGCATCAGCCTCCCAGAGTGTCAGGATTACAAGTGTGAGCTATCACCCCAGCTCTTCTATTGAAAAGAAACTGGCTGCAGGCTGTGCGGCTGAGGTTCTTCAGCCACGTGCCTTCCCCCAAAGATCCTATTATCCCTAAAAGATAGGAACAGTATCTTTTAAGTTCACTTTATATCCAAATAACACTTACTGAAATGCACTGTACTAAATGTTTACCAAAAGATAAAAGAAATGAGGACCAACAAGAGGGAAAGGGAAACGGGGGAGAGGTTAAGACCCTGCTGGTGGAGGACACACTTCTCCCATGGAGAACAGGTGCGAGGGGCCTTCAGAACAGATGAGGGCAGAGCAGAGCTATGTGGAGCTCCAGCACCAAGAAAAGTTCTTGTTTTTTTGCTTGTTCCAAATAAATCAGTTTCTGTTTGTATAGTGTAGAATCAACGCCAGTTGTCTAAAGCCAATTGGAATGCAGAGACAAGCTAAGTTCTAAGGAAAAATTAATTGCTTGGCCATCATTCCTTCTTGGGGCCACACAGCTTCTGTAGCAGGGCTCGGATAGACATCTTTTCTCTCATATAAACACCTCACTTTACAAACTTCTCACTCCCTGAACAGCCGTTTCTCTCTCCACCATTTATAAGTGGTTGTGCATCTTTATCAGCTGGAATTTAGGGTGCAGGGAGAAACATGGAGTAACATGAACTGTCACAGAGGACTACCACTTCTTTCCATAAACTAAGAACCCCGAATCAAAGGGGAGGTGATACAGCACAGGTAGATTGAACTTAGGCTGGGTTCCTGTAGAAGGCCTATGCCATCACGGATGTAGTAACTTGGATGTCTTCACCCCTGCTCCCAAAGTTTCCCCCCTTTTAAGAGAAGTTCCTCTTCCCCTCGCATTCCCCCTCCCTAACCCTACCACCAGCTCATCCGTTATCCAGTTGACTACTCTGCAAGGAAGACATTCTCTCTGCCTGACTCATTCAGTCCCATTTCTCCAGTCATCCCCTCACCACAGACCACAAGGGCCCTGACTAGCTCATGTTTTGTGTTAATGGATGTGAAACCGGAGCAAATCCCCTCACCAAAAGAAAAACCACCCTAAACTCTCCCACACAGGTCTCAGCAGGTTACACAAATATTAGTCCTATCATCCAAATAAATCTGCCTCCGTGGCCAGAGCCACCCCCCCCCCGCCCCCCACAACCTCCTGCTGCCTGGGCAGAATGAAGTTGCTCTACAAACATCTGAGAACCCGATTGGATAAAGAGGGACCGGAGGGAAAGAGCTCAAGGCCCTATATCCAGAATTCCTTGCGAAAGCTCCTTAATCTCCAGTCTGTTATCAAGACCAGACAACCCTAAATTAGAAGTTCCTAGAGAAGTTAGGATGTACTTGATCAGTCAGAGGTCTGATGACGTATATCTGTTGGCTGATAAATCTCAGTATCTGAGCGAGGCATGCACCCTCATTTTACAGCTAAAAAAACGGGCCCGGAGGATTGAAAGAGCCTGCTGAAAGTAAAAAACACTGTGAGTGCATAAGTGACTGGCATCGAACCTCGGCCCGTCAGACTGCTGATTTCTGTAATATTGCTGTTTATCAGTAGGCAAGATGATCATTGTGTACTCATACAAAACTAGGCCATCAAGAGTTCAAAGCCCATGTCCTACCTTCTAGCTTTCCATGCCTGTTGCCTTTGAAGACTCCACTACTGCGAACCCTAGCTAGGCTAGTAGCATAGAGGGAACCCTCCCCTGTTTAAGTCCATCATGGATAGGCAGTAGTTATCAGTAGGACTTGGAGAATCACAAAATAAAGATTTGCTGAGTAAATGGGGGAAGGCTACTGTCTTCTAAGGTGTCTACCACTTTGGAACCAACTCGTTCTCTACATAGCGACATGCTTTTGCTCCTGCGTCAATGCTGAAGGTCCTCTCCTAAAGAACTGCCGAGAGGAGAGCTCGCCAGCTTCCTGGTCTACACTGATCCTCATGCAGCCCTTGAGATCAGGTTGAGCCCATGAGTTGCCTGCCCTTCACTTTTCCAAACCTACCTAATGTCCAGAATAGTTGGTGTGGGAGAAGTCCCAAGGCCTAGCCAGGCTTAATATACTATTCTCTCACAGTTCTGTCCCAGGGTTCTAATGCTCTATTGAGACTTTGAATCACTGCAAGCTACCTCACTCTAACAAGCAGCCAGTGAACAGGCTGCTGCTGACTGATGTAGCTGAAAAAGGAGACACAGAGAATGTGCATTTGTACAGTTGTGTGGTTTCTCCCCTTACAAAACCACTGGTTTATAAGCTGTGTAAGAGCATGGGATGAAGCCTTGTTCACCGTGGCTGACACATCTAGCTACCTCGGGGTCCCAGCAGAATACTATAGCCTAAGATTGTCTGCACAAACTGTCTCCTGTGAAGGGACAGGCAGTTTTATCTCTGTCCTACGTCCTTGGCTACAGTAGGATCAAAAAGGAAGCTACCTCCAGATTCCCTTCCTGTTGCATACCCAAAGAGTATCAGAAGTCAGTGCAAGCAAAGGGGACAATGAGCCTTGACTTTAGTGCAACTCAGATCACTCTGAAGAGAACTCCTACCTCTTCTACTCTCCCTTCAAACCTCCAGGTGGGATAGCAGGGAGCCACTCACTCCAATATCCATCCCCTATCAACTCCTTCCTAGGGCTAAGGAACCAGCCAGGACATTGGAGTCCCCCTGGATCACTCTCCAAGTCCATAACAGAAGCTGTAGCAGCCCAGGATTGAGGGTGGAGGAAGGTGTGCATGCAAAGATCTTGTGCTTTTGAGTTGGAGGCTTGAAGTGGAGGGATGAAAGAGGTATCTGTGTGTTCAGGTCTGGTCCAGCCACTCTGCCTTCTTAGGAGCCTTGCAAGTGTGGACGTCCACAGTGTTCCTGCACTCTTTGCACCGCACAGCACAACACCAGTGGAATTTGCACTCGCACTGGGTGACGCGGGTGACCCGAGTTGTGTCATACCCTCGGCCACAACACATGATTTCGCAACCATCTGTTCCTTTAGAGGTCTTGCTGCAGACACGGCCTGCGGTACCTAGGGAACCTGAGTTGAGGAAGAGAGGTGAGAACCAAATTACTTCTGTTTTAGCCACCATGGATATCCTTATACTCTTAAGAAGACATAAAAAAAAAATCTCTTTTTCTGAAAATGTATCCACTAACCAAAATGATCATTCTTTGTCCTCTGGCCCAGGCTCATTTGTCTCCACCATTAAAGCTTCCCAGAGGTTGCCAGTTTCACATCCTATGCCTTTATTACCAGTGCACACTACCATGTCCTCTTCAACTGTAAGTCTGGGTGAGCATCTCTCATTTTGTGGGAGTTGTGATGGCATCTGGATTTAAATCCTGGTTGGGCCACTTCATAGCTGTAGTTATTTAGCAAGTTAGTGGATGTGTCTGGGCCTCAGTGTCCATATATGAAAGCATTTGTACTAGCAGGTCTGGTAGCTCATGCCTGTAACACCATCATGCAAAACACTGAGGCGGGGAGTCACTTTTAGGCTATCCTGGGATATGTAGTGAGTTCGAGGTCAAATTGGAATGCATAGCATGATCCTGACTCAGGGAAACAAAACGATTCAACGTCTAATGTAATAAATTGTTATGGTGCACTCATCACTGCTGTTCAGCAGAAGTGGACCGGTTGCCATGACTGGTAGAGGCATATCTCTAAGAGTTCCTGTGTTGTGCCCCTTTCAGAAGGGATTCCTAAAGAGTAAGAAAGCTTTCTCCTTGCACAAGGAATGCTCAGGACCTCATTCCAATAGATGTCAGCACAAAAGATCCTGTAACCCCTTTACCCAGTAACAGGGACCCATAAGTGGAAAAGTGACTGGCCTGAGACTTCAAGAAAGAAAATGGATCAACTAACTTCAACAACAATAGTCTCCATATTCCACTAGGATATGAGGGAAAAAATACAGAACTTTTATCTTTGTGCTTTGGCTTATTGGTTTAAAATCTCTGTTTTTAACCAGAGGGCTAGGAGTATAGTTCAGTGGTAAGTACTTGCCTAGCATTTGCATGACCCTGCATTGGATCCCAGCACTATAACAATGATGACAAGAAAAACATAGGTAGCATGCATATCTTGTAATATACACAGTGCAACAGCATGAGTGGAAAGTCTAAGAACATTCTCAATTTTCTCCTTTAAAATGTTTATATGTATGTATGTAAGTAAATTATGGGCATGCATGGGCCACAGCATACATGCAGAAGTCATGAGGGAGTTGGTTCTCTCCTTCTATATTATAGCTCCAGGGAGAATCAAACTCAGGTTAATAGGGTTTGCACAAGCACCCTTACCTGCCGAGCCATCTTTCCAGCCCTCAGCTTTACTTAAGATTTTGTTTGTTTGTTTATTTATTTATTTATTTATTTATTTATTTATTTATTTATTTATTTGTGTGTGTGTGTATCTTTGTCTATGTGCATGCACACTTGTGTCTGGATGCCCTCGTAGACCAGAGGAGGGCATCAATCCCCAGGAGCTGGAGTTACAGGCAGTTCTGAGCAGCCTAATGTGGGCTCTGGGGACTGAACTCAGATCCTCTAGAGGAGTAGCAAGCACTCTTAGCCACTGTGCCATCTCTCCAGTCCCTCCATTTTTTTTTCAACAACGGGAATAATTAATCCAAAATGTTAGCAAACTACTGCTCTAGACTGTGTGCTGATTAGGTCTACTTCATATGTTATTCTGACTCCAAGGACTGGGTCTTAAACACCGAAATCCTCTTCCGCTGTCTGGAGCTATGCTATCCAGTACCGCAGCTACTAACTGCATCTGCTCTCTTAAATCAGTGAATTAAAGTGAGCTAAACTAAAACGTTCCAGTTTCGAATTGGACTAACTCTGTAGTAGTCCGTCATACTTGTTCACGGTTTTAGTCTCTGTAGTTTGTTACCCAACATCAACTGTAGTTCCAAAAGTATTAAGTGGAAGATCCAAAGATAAATGATTAAAACCTGTAAATATTTTATCATACTTTGTTATTAAAGTTATCTTGTCTGTGACTCAGTGGTAGAGCCCTTGCCCAGCATATTGCAAGGTCCTGGGTTAGATCAACAGCACCACCAGAAAATGGGTTTACTATCTTATTATTTGTCCTTGTCGTTTATCCCATCACTCCTAATCTACAAGCTAAGCTCCACCACAGGTGTATCTTTCTCAGAAGAAGCATGGGCACATAAGGGCTAAGGAGTGCCTGCACTTTCAGGAATTCACTTGTTCAGTTATCACATGTGGCTTGTTGCTTCTGCTTTGGAGAAGCAGCAATGGAGATTCGATCATTGCACGAAGTTTAGTTGGATAGAACTGCTGTGGAGGGAACACCTGGTTCTGCACTCCTGGGGTGGCTTTATACCATTTGGATTCTTTGGGTTTATGGGACCTAATTTCATGCCTCTGAGAAAAACTCATATGCATCTGACTTGTCCTTCCTCCTAACTCCAAAGATCCTTCTCCGAGGGTACATTTCAGAGATGTGAAACAGGTCTACACTTCAGGCGCTGTGGAATATTCCAGGCGTCCAGAGATCAACCCTCTGAGTTAGAACACATGGAAAAACTAACTCATGACAGTACGTCTCTAGGAGAGGCCAGAGAGCCTTCCCAACCCTTCTTACTTCTAGTACTACAAACTGCACATGTGCTTTCCACTATCCAGTGGAGCACCGCCCCCTCTGTGGGCTGAAATGATGAGAGTGAAGCCAGCCAAGGTAGGTGGCTACTGAATCTTGACTAGTGACTCTCCAGCAAAGAGCTGGGAGCCCAGTGTCAGAGACCAGAAGAGAAGCCGCTCCTCTGAGCCTCACACTATCCCTGGTTTAACTTATCTAGACCAAAAATCACGAGCCAAGATGGGAGCTTTCATTCTCACAGAAACACCTTGTCACTTTGCACTGTTCCCAAGGCCCCTTGCCCAGCATCGCACATACATAGAACCGGCTGAAAACGGCCGTAAAGCTTGTTACCAAGTATTTGCTGCTTCAGCAGCCTTTGCAGAGGTCACCTCCTGTCGTCCTCACTGCTTCTGGAATCTGCAGTGGCAGCACATCAAGAAGCAGCTTGATTCCCCATGTTCAAATAAACCTTCCTTGACTGCGTTGCTCATCTTCCTTTTGGGGGGGGGGTGGCTTTTGAGAGAGTTTCTCTATGTAGTCCTGTCTGTAGACCAGGTTGCCCTCGAACTTAGATATTCACGTGCCTCTGCCCCCAGAGTGCTGGGGTTAAAGGTGTGGTCACCATCGTCCAGCTAGTCATCTTTCTTTGTAGTCCATTTGCTTACTATGTCGCCTTTGAGGGGGGTAGTAGGGGGTGGGGTGTCAAACCCAGGACCTTGCACACACGAAGCACATGCTTTATCAGCTGAGCTCCATCCCCAGCTCCATCTTCTTTCTTTAGCTAGATCATAAAAAAGCCAGCGGCTTAGAGCTACAACTGACGCCTCTGTGTAGCTCTCCTTGCTCAGAACTGAAAACAGGTGGCTCGTTTAAATGTTCTCCAAGTAGCATCCCAGACCCTGGGGATGTAGCCGAGTGGCACGGGACCTGTTTGTGTAACCTCGGGCCTGGCAGCCTGAGGCACAAACCACCTATCTCAAGACCAGATTGTTTCCCTTCCTCAACTCCTGCACACCAGACAGACCCAGATTAAGCAGAAGTGCTGGCACTAATCACCAGGTCCCACATCTCTCTCTGCTTGCCGCTCTCTCACCTGCAGCCTTGTCCAGGACACAGTAGTCAGGGGAGTTGTCAAAGTAGACCAGATCAGTCCGGGTGGCATGGCGATAGCCTTGGCGGGCTGCTGTGAAATTGGCACCATCCTGGGTGGCGGTCACCTGCACAGCCCCATCATACCTCCGCCTCAGGTAGTCACCAGTGCGGCGGAAGTCTGAGAGTGCCCTCCAGCAGGTGCGTAGTGTGCAGGAGCCACTCACACCGTGACATTTACATTCCAGCTTCAGAAAGCGCCGCACAGCCTGCGGGAGGGAGGAAGCAGGTCAGGACACGGCTCAGTCATCCCTAGGGTCAAAAGCAGGAGTGTTCAGGGCTTTCCTGGCCCTCTGCCAGATCCCACCCCTTCTCTGACCTCTAGGACATCTTCCTGGATGATTGCCTGCTGGATTGTCAAGCTGCAGGATTCTGCTCCTGAATACAGCCTACACATCCTTTTAAAGAGCCCAGTGCCGTGCCTTCTGCTATATAGCAGGTGTTCAAATACCAGTGAACAGCCTAAAGCAATACCTGAAGGTCTTTATGCAGGAAGGTTTTCCTCTAAAAACAAACTACTTTTGGGCCAGTGATGCTGGTACAAGGAAAGGCATTTGCCATGCTGTCCTGGCAACCAGTTTGATCCCCAGAACCCACATACAAGTGAAAGGTGGGAGCCAGCTCCACAGAGTTGTCCTCTGACCTCCACACATGTACCATGCCATTCATGTCCACCTATATACATCATGCATACACACAGAACAATAATAAAGAAATTAAACTTTAAAAAATTAGAAGCTGCCGGGCGGTGGTGGTGCACGCCTTTAATCCCAGCACTCGGGAGGCAGAGACAGGCGGATCTCTGTGAGTTCGAGGCCAGCCTGGTCTACAAGAGCTAGTTCCAGGACAGGAACCAAAAAGCTACGGAGAAACCCTGTCTTGTAAATTAAAAAATAAATAAATAATTAAAAACTACTTTGGGGCTTGGGAGATGGCTCAGCACATTGGAACACTTACTGTCCCCATAAGAACCTGGGTTTAAAGCCGGGTAGTGGTGGCATAGCACTCAGGAGGCAGAGGCAAGCGGATATCTGTGAGTTCGAGGTCAGCCTGGTCTATAGAGCAAGTTCTAAGATAGGCTCCAAAGCTACAGAGAAACCCTGTCTTGAAACTCCCCCCACACTAAAAAAATTAATCTGGGTTTAACCCATGTAAAAAACCAGGCTTGGCAGCACATGGGCTACCTATAGTCCCAGTGATGCAAATGGGGACAGAAACAGAAGGATTGGAGATAGGAAGATTGCTGGGACTTGAGTTCCAGGTTCAGTGAGAGACCCTGCCTCAAGGGATAAGGTGGAGAGTGACGGAGTAGGACACCTGACACCCTCCTCTAGTCTCTGTGAGAAAGCACAGACATGTACATCCACGTATACACGTGTGCATGCACAATCATAGACAAATTACATTTTTAAAAATTGAAAATTTACTTTTTTGTTCAGCATGGTGGCACGCACATATAAATAATCCTAGCACCCAGGAGGTTGAGACAGGAGAATTTAAGATCAATCTAGACTATAGGCAGAGTGAAACTCTGTCTCAAGCAAAACAAAGCAAGGTGGGGGCATGGTGGTACATACTTTTAACCCCAGCACTAAGGAGGTAGAGGCAGGTGGATCTGTGTGAGTTCAAAGCCAGCCTGATCTATATATTGAGTTCCAGGGCAGCCAAAGCTACATAGACCCTGTCTCAAAAATAAAGAAACAAACAACATTCCCCCCCCCAAAAAAAAAAAACAAACAAAAGAAAACAAAAAGGAAGGAAATGGGAAGGGAAGGAGAAAGGAGAGGAGGGAATGAGAGGGGAAGAGAAGGGAAGGGGCAGAAAAAAGAGAAAGTTCCTTTCCTGTCTTAGGAAAACCTGGCTGAACCTGTGTATCGCAAGCTTCCTGCATTCTGTGGCAGAATGTTAGGGATTTTGGACGCCATCCAGAAGCTGTCAACCCTTCCACCTCTGATTCCAACCTGTGGTCATGCTAGCTGGTTGACCCCAGAGAATATGAACGTACAGACCCAGATGGAAGTACTGACCGTGCGACCGCAGCGGTTGTTATGCAGGTTCATGAGGGCCCGGGCATCCTTAAGCCTCTTCTCTTTGGCATCCACAAAAGCCTTGGCAAAGCGGACACCATAGTGGATGTTGTCACTACAGCCACCCCAATCAAAGTCCCCTCGCTGGTCATGGTGCCGACCGCGGGTGTATGGGTCACAGCTGCACACACTCAGTTCACCCTGGCTACAGGCCCGAGTGATAGCATGAACCACTCCTGCTGACGAGATGGCATAAACAAACGCGGCCTCCCGGCTACCTGCACGAGGGAGAGGCAGAGACATGTTACGGGAACAATCTGTGTCTTCCGTTCTTCCAACACACACACACATACACACACACGCACATACACACACGCGCGCGCGCTTTTCCAGGTGTTTTCTACAGTGTCTTATTCTAATGGTCCAGGCCTGGAATTTGTAATATAACCAGCTTTGAACCTGAGGTTTTCCTGTCTCAGCCTCCCTAATGCTAGGATTGCAGGGACAGGCCACATGCCCAACTCTGTCCAGTCAATCTACACAATTTCAGAAGTTTCCTTAGCTTTTCTGGAGCCTACTCCACTTATCAAGGTGTCCTTCTCTTATAAGAGCATTCCTCGGAGAAGCCAGCCCCCCCTGCCAGCTCTCACTAGTCACTATCATCTGACCTCTTTGGTCTGACCTCTGCTCTGTTTCCCCTAGGTCAATCTCTCTCTCTCTCTCTCTCTCTCTCTCTCTCTCTCTCTCTCTCTCTCTCTCTCTCTCACACACACACACACACACACACACACACACACACACACACACACAGAGAATGAATTAGTCCTGATGCAGTTCCACCTGCCTTGGTCAACATTCCAGGGTTTTCAGGCCCCCTCTGCTGGACAGTTCCCCTGCGATGGTGTTGACCCCTACCCAGGGGGTCAGCCTATTCAGAGAAACATTCTAACTTTAGCCTGCACTGGTCCGCTCCTTGACCTCGCACTGGTCCGCTCCTTGACCTTGGGGACTGATGTTCATCATCCCCAGTTCTCCTTCCCTTTCGGAGTCCTGTCTCATTCCTTTTCTCCTCTTTTGCTGTCCAGCTCTGCTGAACTGGAGGTGAGCCACTAGCCCTTGGAATATTTACATATGACCTTTCTGTTTATCTCTTGTTCCCATTACCATGATGCTGGGACTGTCAGGGTGAGTGGGTGACGATAGTGACCGTGGCGGTAAGAAGCAGAGGACTAGGTCCTAGTCTTTAGTTGTATAGTTCATGGATGCTTGCCTGACTTGGTTATGGGGAGGCCAGAGAAGGGAAGGAGAAAGATGGAAGTATCAGGGAATGCCGACCTTGACCCACCATCTCAAAGCACTTAGGTTGAGAGGGGGCCTGGCTTACAAATCTAGGGTAGTGAGCAGCTGTTCCTGTTCCCGGGTTTCCCACAACTGTTCCTTAGATTATGAGGTAGTGTGCAGGAAAACGAAGGGGATCATGCCTACCCTTCTAACTCACCACCCCAAGCGAAGGAAGGGAAGGGAGGGGGAACATGGAAGAGGACCCTACTTCTAAGCATGACACGGCCAAAGACAGTGTGGTCCCGGTCCAGTGTGGTGCAATTCCAGCGGTGATGGCGGAACTGGTGCTGGCACTCTCGGATCCATTCTCGGGCACCTTCACCCACTGAACGCATGATGTCCGGGTAGCGCTGGCACAGCTGCCGCTGCCGGCTCACCAAACCAGGGATGTTGTCACAGATCACTCGGGCTCCCAGTGCCCCTATGTACCTGTAAAGTGGAGTCGTTCCAAAAGGGGACGGGCATCAGCAGAGGGATAAAGAGGGAGGTTATTTGGTATCTAGACCTTAAAGACATCCCTTCCCTTCCCAAGACATTCTCTGAAGCTGATGGGGAGAACCATTACCCACAATTTCTGGAAAGAAAAATAAAAGCTCCACAGTTGCAGAAAGAGTAATTGAGTGGTCTCCCACCATTACCAGTTCCCTAGCCAAACAAAGTAACAGACACTTCTAAAACACAGACCAGGCATGTGTCATATACACAGAAGCTGTGGGCATGTCATACAAACCCACTGCCTGTTTATTTAATAAACATTAAGATCCTCGCAGAAAAATAAACTAACAAAATGAGAATCGGAGACAACTCTCTTACATGCACAAGTGGCTGGTCTAGGAGATAGCTTGGCCACAGAGGATGGAGAGAAGGGGGGCTGAGAAAGGCACCATGGGTAGTTCTGAGTAATGCTCACAGCTTTGGCCTGTGTGGCTAAACAAAAAACCCCTCACTTCCAATCCCAAGGCTACAGAACAAGACCCATTCTTTACCCCCCTCCTCACTCCCTTCACTCCCAGGCCCTAAAGCCTTTCTTCAATGAAGCTTTTAAAATCACTTTCCCCAACCTATAAGGCACAAGGTCCAGGGAAGACCTTTGTGGACAAAGAGCTGTTTGCAGCAGCGGGAAGCCCAAACAGGACAAAGTAGTAAGAGTTCAGCAGGCAGGATGCTGCACACCTGTAATCCCAGCACTCAGGACACAGAGACAAGCAGATCTTGCTGAACTCTAGGGCAGCCTAGTTTACATAGAGTTCTAGGCAAGGCTACATAGCGAGACCCTGTCTCTTTAAAGAAATAAACTGTGTGGTATAATCTCTAGTCTGAATAATTTACAAGGTCAAGGGAGATGGCCACTGAAGGATCAGTGGGCTGCCAGCATCATTCAAAACTGCTCTAGGTGCTGGGCGGTGGTGGCGCACGCCTTTAATCCCAGCACTCGGGAGGCAGAGGCAGGGGGATCTCTGTGAGTTTGAGGCCAGCCTGGTCTACAAGAGCTAGTTCCAGGACAGGCTCCAAAGCTACAGAGAAACCCTGTCTCGAAAAACCAATGGGAACAGGTGGGAGCTGTAGCAATCAGTTGCTACTGCAAACAGAAGAACTTTGGTCTGAACTGTGAATGAGCCAGTGGTTTGGGAATGTCCCCAAAGTGGGCCTAGACATGAGTAGGGAGAAGGGAAAGCAGCCAGTAGGGGAGGGGCAAGCCAACCAGCCCTGAGCCCTACCCCCACTCTACATTCCCACAGCCGGCCCTCACCCACAGACTAGATCACCACCAGTGACAGGAACTCAGGCAAACACAAGGAGGGTTGCCATTTGCCTCTTGGGGACCTCAGCGGGGGTGATGAGCCCCATCTGTCCAGGGCGGAGGGCTAGAGGGCTGTTCCTCCAAGAACAAATCCCGTGGAATCAGCATCCCCAGCACTGTCCGTCAGGGCAGCAGCTTCCAGGAACAAACAAAATAAACAGCCCAGGCTTGGCCAGGCCGGAAAGGCCTTCCTGACGCACAGCTCTGCGTCCGCCCACCGCCCTGGTGCTTTGTTTGTAGTACTGAAACCATCAGAGTTGGAGCTTGTCCCTGTCTCACCACCGGTCTGCTTCCCCAGCTCAGTCCCAGATTACTGATCTAGGCAATGGGTGTTTGTTTTTTTATCTGGGGCTTGGAGGAAGGAGGGTGGATAGGAATGGGAGACCAATGATCCAGCCCTCATAGACAGTCTGGAGTGGGGCAAGCCAAACTCTGGCAAAAGGGCCTTCCTGTGGTCTGACTTTAATCCATTCTGCTGTAGCCCACATTGATCCTTCGTATTGCATCCTCAGTGGGCATGGGACATCTGTTCAGTATCTAAGATGGGAAGGTAATTAGACTTTCCTATTACCCTGCTTACATCCCAAGTAACTACTTCAAGACCCTTCATGGGGTTTGCCTCTTGTAGTCAAGTGTGGGAACCGCCAATAATACTGAGCCTGAAGCTGAACGCATCTCCCTCAGCTTGCACGATGCCTACCATGTGCACGCTTGCACAATGTCGTCCCTCAGCTCAACACATGCTTGCACAGTGCCTACCATGTGCACGCCTGCACAATGCCTGCCATGTACACGCTTGTACAATGCCTGCTATGGGCCAGTCACTGAGCTTAGCTGTTAGGGGCACAAAGACTTCATGCCATCCCTCAGCTCATCATCTAGGGGAGGATGCCTCAGTCCTGACTTCTGTTTTCCGGTTCAGAAATTAATTCTTCACTTCCTTCCCCGCCTCTGCATCAGGGCGCTCTCTTCACCTGCTTTTGACCAATTCTTTCCCTTGACAAAGTCACTCAGACCCTACACTAGCCTCTTGCTTCTTGGGAGTCTTAGACTCTGCCTCCAGGTCAACTGAATCATAATCAGCATGTCAGCATTCCTAGTGCCGAGAAATGCCTCTAGCACATAGTAGGTGATTAGTAGCTAGTAGATAAACACCAGCTTGTTCTGATTATCCCCAGCTTCCCTCTCCCCCTAGCCAGTCACCAGCTCTTAAAATGAGTTAGTTTGGTTTCTTGTCAACACTGTCTACCCTTGCAGACGTTCTGTTTCTGTCCTTTTAATGGAGCCAGGGATCTCTGCCCCCTCCTTTTGTGTTTATCCACTAGCTAAGCCTTAGAATTTAGCTGGGAATGGCAACTCACAGCTTTAATCTCAGCACTCAGAGGGCAGAGGCTGGCAGATCTCTGTGAGTTTGGAGCTCTGTGTAGAGTTCTCCAGAGCAGCAGGGATACATAGTGAGTCGCTGTCTCAAAAACAACAGCAAACCACCAAGAGGATGCCACAGGATGTGGCATAGGGAAATCTCTACATTCTGGGTTTAGGGATATTGACGGAAATCCCACTGTCAAGGGATACTTGGGGGGAAACCAGGATGAGGGAAGCCATCTGACTTCAAACTCAAGGGGCTTTTGTAGTTGGTTGTTTTGTTTCTTTGAGACAGAGTCTCACTGTACATCCAAGGATGGCCTCAAAGTTTCAATCCCCTAGCCTCAGCCTCCCCAGTGGTGGTATTACAAAAGTGTATCATCAAACCCAGGCAAAATCCATTTTTTATTCTAGGAGTAAGAGAGGCACACATGTTTGCTTAGAAATAAAACCATAAAGCTCCAAAAATGATATAAAATTAAGCAGTTTTTCCTTATTTTTGAGATAGGGTCTCACTTTGTGGCCCTGGCTGACCTAAAATTTACTACATAGATGAAGCAGGCCTGGAACACACCAAGATCCGCCTGCCTCTGCCTCTCAAGTGCTGGGATTAAAGGTGTGCGCCACCATGCCCAGCAAGTTGGTTTTGTTTTGTTTTCTCTTTCGCCCCATCTCTCACTTTTTTTTTTTTTTTGGCTTTTTTTTTTTTTTTGGTTTTTCGAGACAGGGTTTCTCTGAAGCTTTGGATCCTGTCCTGGAACTAGTTTTGTAGACCAGGCTGGCCCCGAACTCACAGAGATCCGCCTGCCTCTGCCTCCCGAGTGTTGGAATTAAAGGTGTGCGCCACCACTGCCCGGCCTTGCCCCTATCTCCTTGGTGAAAGAGGGATTATAACAGTAGCTACCTCAGACTTATCCTGGAGAATAAAGATGATGCCTAACAAGGCAGTTGGCTATGGAGCCTGCAGTTTAGTAAAGATTCAGTGCAGGGTGTGTGTTTAGTAATGGTAGTACTAATACAACCCTGCTCTATGCGCTCTTTATGAGCCCAAGAATACACCTAGCTCTTGTGACTCTCCACATGTCTTGCCATAGACTGAGAAGAAACTATCTGTATCTTCTTCGAGTTAAGGAAAGAGACAGAGGAGTCATTGGACAGGAAAGGGGGAAATCCTAGGCTGTGAGGATCAGACTGTAAGTCACAGGGATGGATGGCCCTCTGCTCTGCTGTAAAACACGGACACTCTGAGTCAATAGATGTCCGTCTCCTCCAGGGACTGTACTTAGTACCAGCCTTGCTGAGCTTGAGATAATCATCCTGGGAGCCAGATCTGCCTTCCCAATTCAGGCGTCCTCCTCCTACAAGTGGTGGCCACTGAGACAGACGCTTTTGGCTATAGCTGTGAATAGACGAGGGCGAGGAGATGGGAATGAGCTCTGTCCCTACACTCGTCATCCTGCCCTGATGCTGTCTACAGGAACAGAAGAGCCACTCAGTCCCACTGTCACCTGCCTCCCTCTCTAGCTCTTCCATGTAGTAGCCGGTCCAGCATCTTTAACAGGAGCCACTCTAGGAGGGAAGGAGAAAGAAAATGGGAGAGGGAAAATAGTAGTCAAGAGGGGGAGGATGGGAACTAGAAGAGCTGCAGGTGCGTCTGTAGGAACCACACCAGGATGCGGAGATGTCCAGAGAGCCACCTCCTCATCTAAGCATCCACAGGTCACCAGATTGTCTCAAGTGTTTCAAAAAGCCAGTTAACATGAGAGCCAGATAAAGGTGGGCACTGGGTACTTGGTGCTTCCATGCTTTCTCCACAGGGACCCTGAAGATGTAAGGCCTCAGCCAAACTGCACCATAAAGGTAAAGGCTGGGGAGGGGTGGGGGTGATCTCGCTCTGGTCACTGAAAGGCTCCCCGCCCCATCTTCTTTCTTTCTCTTTCCTCTTCTAAAGGAATGTTTCAAGCCAGATGTAAGATATAGACCTCTCTGTTTCCCCATCCGAACCCCCCTCCTTGCCTTCCCCAACACTGCAGAGATAAAAAAGATCCAAAAGAAAGATTTTTCTTTAACAGGAAAACAGGGGTGGGGGTGGGGATGGAGAGCGCAGCATCTTGAAATGATAGGAATCTGCAGCCAGAGCCGGCTTGCCCCTCAGCCAGCTACCCCTCACCCTTCCAGCCCGGATTCCTAGTCAAGACGAGAAAAGCCACAGGGTGCAAGAGGAGAGACCTCACTTTGCGGGAGGTGGGGGTGGGGGTGGGATGGGGGTGCTTCCTTCGGGGGAGGAGCAGAGCAAGGGGGAAAGGGAGCACTGCCTGTTAGAAAGGGGCATGAGTTCAGCCCTAGAAGCCAGTTTGATCCGAGGGGTGAGGAGGCAAGAGATGAGGGGACTGAATCCTTCTGCAGTCCAATTCTACCCCCTTTCTGGAAAGAGGATGAGTGTCATTGCGGGGCTGGAGGAGTCTTGGAGCTGGGTAGGGAATTCTACAAAGAACACAGCAGGCACCAGGTGGATCCTGGACACCTTTTGCCTCATCTGCCTTTTAGAAGTGTCTGAAGATCAAGGCCAACAAGAGATCTGAAGAGAGGCTCTCAAAACTCTTGAGACTTTAGAAGCCTCCAGGGCTTGGAGGGGAGAGGTGGAAGGTTAGGTCATCTGGGGCAGGAAAGCAAAAAGGGACATCAGTGTTCAAAATTACACCCTCAAAGCCGAGGCTGATGACAAATGCCTGGGTTATGCAACCCCAAGTGTTTAATGTTTCAATTGTGGGAATTAAGGGGAAAAGGAATAGTTTGTGCCTCAATTTCACTTCTAAGCCTTGCTGTGGATACTACTGCCTCGTTGTGTGGCCTAGACTAGCAGAGGAATGTGGGTCCCAGCCAGCTGCCCCCAACTTCCACATCCCCTGGGGAAACCTTAGGTGGTCGAAGGCTTTTTGAAGGCAGCAACTGTGGACGGCGTGGAGCAGCCACTGCAGGATGTGGAGAGGAGACTGGTTCCTCGAACCAACCCTGAGAGAGAATCAGATAGTAGCTTCCGTGCTAGGGGCTTGAGGAGAAACACAGGGGGCACAATATAGCAGTCTAGGGGACGTCAACCACCAGCTACCTCGCTCCAGATGCTCAGCGCTCTTCTCTCCAGCGCCTCATTCTCTCCATCCCCTCACCAGCCACTGGAGACTTCTGGGAATGTCCTGCCCGGACCGTCCCCGGTTCCACCCAGGCAGCTACCTGGTGCTTGAGCAGCCGGTGCCTGCAGCAGGACACTCTTTCCCTGAGCCTAACCGCCCCGAGAGCCACACTCACCACCAGGATGTGTCTACACGGGCCGGCAGAGTCAGCAGCAGCAGCAGTAGCAGGCAGGCAAGACCCAGGCGGGTGGAAGACGGAGACACGTCGGGGGCCGCGGGTCTGGATGCGAGGACCAGGACGCGGGCACGCCGAGGGGCGAGCTGCGCGGCTTCCTCCGCACCCCGCGGCCTCAGCATAGCTCCGTGCAGACTCCCGCCGTGCAGCCCGCAGGGCCGTGGACGGGTACCGTCTGGGCTTCCTCAGGCGTCTCCTAGCTCGCCCCTCAGGGTGGCCATGGGGACTATGGACAACCGGGGACCGCGGGGCACGTGGAGTCCGGGAACGGGGCGCAGAGTTCCCAAGAGCTCCCGAGCTGCAGGGTTGGGAGACCGACGAGAGCTGAGCCGGGTGAAGCGGCTCGGGTGCGGTGGCAGTGGCTCCGGAGCGCGGAGTGCGGCTGGGACCAGAGCGCGCGGACAGCCCCTGCGGCCGCAGCTCTCATTGGACGGGGCGGGGCGGGGCCGGGAACACGCGCGGCCTTCAGCTCGGCTCCGCCCGCGCCAGCCGGGGTGCTCCGCGGCGCCCTAGGTGTGGCCGCTGCCTCCTCCCTCCTCCCCCTCGGCTTTACCGAGCGCCACCGTGCCGCGCCCTCACCTGCTCCGGCCACCCGCGACGGGGCTCTTCTCCGCTTGCAGCCCCCTGTCCCTACAGACGCCACGCCACGCGTCCGGGTCCTAGCGCCTTCACTCAGCAGCGCGGACCGCTGGGTTTGGTGGCAAGGCTCACCCAGTGCGTGGGGTGGGGGGAGGGTCGCGGACACTCCTCGCCCCCTAAACTACGGTGAAACCGCAGCTAAGCGCAGAAGATGCGTTTTCCTCAGGTTTTCCTATCCTTGCGCTTCTGGGAAACGGATAGACAACCGGCCAGCCAGAGTTGCCGGACCGTGGGACTCCCTTGGCCACGCTGCCTTCGGGCGCCGTGGGCAGTCGGCTTCGGGCGGGGGACTCTCTCATCAAGGGCTCATCGCCTCCCCCCCTCCCCCCCCCCCCCCCGCTTCTCCTACCCACTACACCGACACTATTCTTTCGTCCCGTACATAGTTGAGACCCAGCTCCTATCCACCTAGGTGCTTTCTCCAGTTCAGGGTCGTGAAGCTGCCCAAGAGACACACCTGCCGGCGGGATGCTGCGGTCGCTGCCCTGACGGCCGACTGGGGCTCGGCCGAGCTCGGTCTCTCCCGGTATCTCCGTCCCCCACCCCCTCGGGCGGAGCTGCGACTAGGAAAGAATCAGAAACAGCTGGGCGGCTTTCCCGCACCAGAGGCCGGGGTGGGGGTCCTGCGGAGAGAGTGGAAGCCCTGATGCCTTCTCTTCCCCTCCCTTTCCACCCTTCCTCTTCTCCGCTGCTCGCTGGTTCTCCCTCAATCCCGCAAATCCCGGGGGTGGGGGTGGGAAGTTGGGAAGAGGTAGAGAGGTGTTGTGGGCTGAAAATGACTCCTTGCTCCCTTTCTATTACCCCGCCCCCACCTCACAACGGACTCGCGCTTCCCTGGATCGGAAGAAGCCCCGTGGGGGGCACAATGATCCTTACTGAAGCATAAAAAAATTCTTTAAAACCCTGAACCTTTCAACTGAAAACTTCGTCTGGGGTCTGACCTTCAGCCTCAGTTTTTCCTGCCTAGCCTCCCATTCCCAGGTGTCTTTCGTACCTCTCCTCATGATTTTATCTAAACTATAAAGTCCTGATGTAAACATCATGCTGGTGACTGCCCACCCACCTTAACCCCAAGCTCACTGTCAGTCCTTGTTTGGTCGGGGGTGTTAGATGCTGGAGTGTGAAGGACAGGGCACAGCTGGCTGCAGACATCTCAGAGACAGAGAAGAGAGAAAAGTTCAGGGGGCGTCTGCCCTCTCTCCCACAGCTCGGTCCTTCGCCTGAAGTTTGTGTGGTAAGAGGCCAAGTATAGGCATCAATTCCACAAATATCTCCTTTTATCTGCTAGGGTTGTGCTGGGCTCGGAGAACACACACACGCACACACATGCACACACACACACACGAATACACACTGCCTTCATGGAGCTTACATTTTATTGAGTAAGATAGATAATAAGCGTTAGAAATGAAACATATGGAATGTTACAAAATGGTAAGTGCAGAGGCCGGGAATAGGGCAGGGTAAAAGGGCCTCGCCACTGTGCTAGCCATGAGAGGAAGTGAGGAGGCAGAAACTAAAGCAGGGAAGATTGTGAGGTAGAGCCTCGCAGGAGAGAGTCAGTAGACACCCCAGACAGGAGTGGGCTGGTGCAGAGGGGCCATCAAAGGGGTCAGCCAAATGGAGTGGTGTGCCCTAGAGAGGAAGACTAAAGTTCAGTAAGTAAACGGAGGGTTAGCTAAGGTGGGGAAAATGGGTTCCCACCACCATTGGGCTGTGTGTGTGTGTGTGTGTGTGTGTGTGTGTGTGTGTGTGTGTGTGAGTGGGGCTGGGCTGCCTCTGGATGGGAAAGGGTGAATTCAGAGAGCGCATGGAGCCACTAGCTGGCCAGTGTCCTTTTCCTCCCCTTCTGTCATCCCTGTTAGTCTACTATGTCTTTAGTAAGGAAAGGACTCTAAGGCCGGTTTCCCTGCAAGAAGCAGGTAAGGAGACTGCGAGTCCAGACTCTTTCCTGGCTGAAGCCCTTTCCTTGGACTCTTACCTCCTCCCAGCCCAGCTCCACCCCTGTGCAGGGTCTAAGTCTTCCAGCTTGGATGCCTCTCCCAGACTCCCCTGTGTGTTTAGACCTGGGTGTGACTCTGGCCCTGTGTTTATTTGTACGCATGAGCCTGGGGATGGGAGCTGGAGATGATCGCATCGAACTTTGGGTGGACTCACCCACATGGGCCCCAGAGTCGCTTCTGAGGCCCCTTCTTTGGCTCCAGCTATCCTCATAGCTGAGTGGGACCAAGTCTTGGCACACACAAATGCTCAATTCTTAAAGTATATTTCTGATATGAGCCCCCACCCCCAAAAACATCAGCAGCTCCAAGAAGAAGGGAGGTGACCGAAGAGACAAGACTCCTCACGGCTTACAGGCCAACTCTGCTCTAGAGTAGGAAACCCAGGATGGAACTTTGTTCCCTCCGTCTGTCCTCCTTCTCCCCCTCTACCAGACCCAGTCCCCAGATCCCCAGGCTGCAGGAGCCAGCGAGAGCACTCAACCACTTAACTAGAGAACAAATACGGAGCCAGAGAAGAGGATTTCTGGGATCTGCCACTTTGGAGCTTCAAATCTCAAAGTAAACTTCCAGTCTCGAGGTCCTAGACACTATTGGAGAGCTCAGCTCCTCACGCAAGGGCTCGTTCATTATGGGGCTCCAGAAAGAGAGGGTCAAGGGTGGAGGCTCAGCCTTGCTCCTCTAGTTTATCCCCATCCCCCACCCCTGGGAGAAGTCTCTGCTTTGAGAGTCAGACACTGGTCTGGGGGACCCTGCATAAGGTCAGGTTAAATTTAGTAAGCACTTACTCTGTGCCTACCGCTGGTGAGGGCATCCTAAAGGAAGCAGAGGAGAAGGCCTTAGGTGGTATCGAAGCTTGGTTTGGGTTCAAGGCTGTGTGCTGCAGATATAATGAGCAGTAGTAATAACAGAGACCCAAGGGATTCCAGGCTGCCCCCCTCCTACCCATCCCTTAGCGACACACACGTTCACACACAATGTCAAATTCCTCGGGACCTTCTGCAGACAGCTTCTAGGTCATCTCTCTACCTGGCAGTGCCACCATAGCCCCCTGTCCTCCTCAAAATGAGTAGCTAAGGAGGAGATTCCACTCTCGGCTTTGATAGCTCACTTGAGGCTCTGATCTCTACTGAGGCCACTTAGGGCCAAGGTTCCTCCTTTACTTTGTGCTAAGTTTTATGTGGTGCTGAATTGACTTTAAATTGCCACTGGCCTTTGGATGGGAGTGGGGATGAGCTAAGGGGAGTTGGGTTGTGGGTGAACAGCTCTGATTCCACCCTGGCTTATCTTCCAGAAAACCCCCTTTCCCTGGGCCCTGGTTGGCGATGACCTTCTCTTTCCTGGTGGGTGGGGGGGTGGTATGGATGGTAATGAACAGAGAGAGAGAGAGAGAGAGAGAGAGAGAGAGAAAGGCCAAGAAGGGGTTGCCGCGGGGGTGGGGGTGGGGGTGGGGGTTGGATGAAAGTCAAGGAATTCCTGAGCTTGCTTCTTACACAAGGGGCCCCCAGAAGCTTTTCCGGAGCTTTCTTTGCAGGTAAAAGCAGGTCCCATTTGAATTGAAGCAGGTTTACAGCAGCCCCAGTGCCCCAACTCCTGCCCTGCTACCCCGCTACAACACACAGGTATCTGGGAAGAAAAGAGGAACCTGAGAGGAACCCAAGGACTTTAAAGGGGGATGCTGTGGGGATCTAGGCTTGTTACACAGCCCCGCCGGCCTCTGTTGGGTATTTATGAGCTTCCAGGTAAGACATGAAATGTGTCTTAAAGAGGCTAGGCCAATCAGGCTTTGGTGGGACTACAAATCAGGGAACTTGGTGGCACAGCATTCATTTTCTCCCTGTTAGTAAGTGGCTGAGCAGAGCAAACATGTCCCCAGAAGACCGAGAAGTAAGCAACTAAGGGAGAAGGGACATCAGGAAAGGAGGATGAGGGAAATGGGACCCTGGGGGTAGGCGGGGTGGTCTGGAGTCTTTTCCGGCTTGAGCTGCAGTAGGCGGGCTGAGGGCCATCCTGGGCAGGTGGCCCAGGTTCTGTGAGAGAACAGTGGTGTGCTTCTGGGATCCTGGGTGGTCACTGACCAGCCTGTCCTCCAAGGAAGGTTTCCATTTTGCCTTCAACACATTCCCAATGTGCCTGTGTCATGTAAGCTAAGCACTGAGCTCTCTCTTGCTCTCTGCCTGTTCTGGGTCCTGGAGTGATCTGGATGTTAGATTTGCTCCCAGTGAGCCAAAATCCACAGAGCTATGGACACTCCTCTCACATGGCTTTGCTCGGTTCTCACGCTGCTCCCCATCTCTCCTCTGGGGTGCTGCTCTCTTGGGTTGCATTTGTCCAGTCCTATCCTCCTTGCTAGGTTTGGTTCTCTGTTTTCCTTTGCCTGTCTTTTCTTTTTCTCTTCTCTCCTCCTCCTCTTCTTCCTTGATTTTTTTTTTTTT